>NW_027223321.1:10414831-10825268 GCF_030449975.1 Polyergus mexicanus | reverse complement strand
AAGCAGTGGTATCAACGCAGAGTACTATTCAAAATTTCTTATAAATTTACACAATATTTAAGAATTATGTGTATATATAATCTGTAAATATAATATATACAATATTAAAATATTTATTTCTACATATATATTTCTATATATATTTTCTTTACATAATCATATATGAAATTTATAACTATATTCTTACCAAATTCTTCCTGTAAACGCTATGATCTATATGATTATATTGATATAAATATCCACTTCAAGGACAAGAAAATTATAGGTAGATAATACTTGAAACCGCCGAATAAAACTCTTGATAATAATTAGGCTCAAAAATTTTGAAGGTTAGAAAGACCATGCCAAAAGATAACATTGGTTCTGTTCTTTATAGCTGAACTAAACTGAACTGGCTACACTAGTGCAGAGTTCCTTTTCTCTCCATATTGGAAGGATTGGAAGAAGAAAGATAAATTCTGAACTAGTGTAGTTCAATTCAGCTCAGCTATAAAGAACAGACCCCATGATTAAAGCCCTGCGCACAATAGAGAAAATATTAGGAATAGCAATAAAATATTAAATATCAGGAGGAGCAATTTGGAATTATTTTACTTCAAACAAGGAAACGGAATGGATTAATTATGTCTAAATTTTATTTTTTTTATTTCATTATGCGTTAATCCATTTGGTTCTCTTGTTTGAAGTAAAATAATTCTAAATTGCTTCTCCTGATATTTAATATTTTATTCCTATTTCTAATATTTTCTCTATTGTATGCAGGGCCTAACTGTATGTATCAGCCATATTGTTACTGAATTACCAATCGCGTTGTTGATCCGAATGCTAGCAATAATATGGCATAACCAATTAGATTCGTCCTTTCCTTTACGTTTGGTGGCAGATGGCGGAGAATCATCATATGTGTAACATATCACATACGATACACATGTACATTGAATTATGAGTTGTATTTGATAGAGTTTGATGGATGGCAGAAATACATAAAGTTAAAAAATAAATAAGATTATTATTATTATTATTGAATCGATAAAAATTTAGTTTTGGGTCTTTCAATAATTACGATTTACAATAAACAAATACCTAGATATAATGCATCGGAAATGGAGGTATCAATGATACCTGCTGTACTTTCATCCATATTACAAACACGTGCCGCGTTTTCGGAATGCTATACATATTTACATATATATTATACCATGCGTGATATTACGTGCTACATGTAATGCACTTGATCGCGATAAAATTCTAACCTCGGTCGAGTTCGTGTATCTTCGGCATAGTGACTGCACAGTCGTTGACAGGTATCAGCTGTTTCAGTAAATAAACCCGCCGCATTTCGACAATGGACGGCGTCGAGGACATCGCGCGGGACTGTCAGACAGCTGACGAGGAAGTCAGCGAATCGGATAACAATAGCGAGTGCTTGTCACAGCGAAGCGAGAGCGACGTTAATTGGTATTATATGCCAGATTCGATTCTTTTGAGCATCTTCCAGTACCTGACGCCGAAGGAGCTGACGATCGCGGGTGAAGTATGCAGATCATGGCATAGAGTGTCGCATGACGAATTTCTGTGGAAATATTTATTTTATCGGACATACAAGATAGATCCGGATGTCGGCATCATGCCAGGTATGTCTTTCATACATCAGCCGCACTTTCGACGTCATCATAATTTTATATGCGATTGCAAATAATATACCTTTTATCACATATTACATGTATGAGACAGATAAAAATATAAATTTCTGTTGTGTGATTTGTATATTGTATTATTCAGTTTGAAAAAAGTTGTTTGAATCACAAGAAAAAAATCTTGATTTAACTAAATTAGATAATTATCCTATTTATTGCATATATAAGGATAATAGAAGTAAGGAAACAAACAACAAAAGATATAATAATAATACAATAATTACCTAGAAGTCTAGCAGATATTTTGATTGAACTTGAATGGTAATAAATTTATTAAGAATTATATATACTTGTTAAAATTTGTGAGAATTCTTACTGTTTTTCTATCTTTCTATTATAAAATGACTATTTTTGTATATTACATAAAAGATATCCTTAGCAATAATATATATATATATATATATATATATATATATAATGTTTGTATATCTTTTGAAGGATATTTCAAAAATATTTTACTGTATAGAAGAGAGAGAACAATCTTTTACACTGATTAATTTACACATACATACACAGATTTATATCAATATGTTACAGTTTATGCTCTTGACTAAGAAAATATTAGTAATTATTATTCTCTCTTTCTTTTTTTTTTAGGGAAAACTTCTTGGTTGGGAGAATTCAAACGTTTGGCATATCATACTCCACTGATAGAAACTGAAGTTCTCAAGGAGCATTCGCATCAAGTTTTACATGTGAGCTTCTCCCATAATGGCAAAATGTTTTCAACTTGTTCAAAAGATGGATATATTCTTGTAAGCTGTTTTGCTGACATTCACATTTATATTTTCTCTTTTTCACATAAATTATCAAGTGTCACAAACATGGTATTATTTCAGGTATGGCAAAGTCAATATCCTGTTACTATTAAATATTTACACGATATGAAAACATTTAGTTGGAAGTATACGCAATTTTCACAATTTAATTGTACAGATACTTTACTTCTAGTTTCTGGTGTACATTTTGGTACACCTCATAGTACTTCAGGAGAAATAGCAGTGTTTAAAGTAGCACGTAAGTAAACAAGAAATTAAATGCACTCTAAAGAAGATTATTACATAAATTGATAAATCCTAAAAAGATAGACAATAAGCTATTTTTTGAAATACTTTTTAATAAAAGTCTTCAATTCTCAATAAAATAATTGCTTATGTATGCTTTGTATTTATTTGTAGCTGGCTTTGACCTCCAATGTAGAGTAGTAAATAAGCCGTATGACATATTTGGTACGTGGTACAGTGAGCGTTACCTTTTAAGTGGAAATCTGCATTGGTTGGCACATTTGGTCAGTACTAGTGTAGTTTGGCTCAATAAGGCAAATCAGGAATCAGCTAGTGAACATGTGCCGATTATGACACAACTTTTTAGGTAAAGTCATAATTCAACATGTCTTTTCAATCTTTAGTTTAATATTAATCTTAATAGGGTTTATAATATTAATATTAACATAAACAGTTGTCTCCCCAAAATAAATTTTGTTTCATACATCTATAATAATTTTCAGATTTTATAATGGAAATGCTTCTTCAATTAGAGCAATTATGGTTGCAAATTGTCTAGCGCCTGCACCAGCTGAAACTATGGAACAACAAAGCCAACCATCCTCCTCAAATATAAAGGAGGAAAAAGGAAATCCGCCAAGTCACAAGGATTTGTTGTCACCTTCGAACGAACCTAGTAGCTCGCAACAGTATGAAGAACCAGAAGTGTTACACCATGCATCATCAAGATTACAGTATGAATTTTTTCCTCTTTATGATACATGATAACTTCTATTTGTTAAATAATTAACACTTACGTAATATATATATATATATGATAGATATAGTAAATTAGAAGGTGGATTTTCGAATTGGAGAAAACTTGGTGATGGTTTTGAATATGCTAGTCCTATACAATACAATCAGGAATATAGGCAGGTTGAGATGCAGAGGAAGGCGCACGAAAGTGACAGTGAAAGTGAGAATCCATTGTGGGAAGAGGAGAGTGAGTCAGGAGGTAGAAAAATTATGCACACATAACGCATAGTATTAGAAAATCAATCGTTATAATTATTGTATAAGATATGATACAAAATGGGTTTACAGAATCTTCGATAACCGAAGAATGTGATACTGATGAGTTAGCCAATAATCCCGAGAAGTTTCTTATATTTACAACTGGCTCAAAAACATATACTCCACATAAAGTTGGTTTTAAGAGAATCAAATTAGTCAGTTTTCCAAGAAGATTAGACCCAGGACCGTCTCTACGCGAAAGAATAGCTCAGCGGGAAAGGGAGCGAGAGAGACAGAATACCCCATCAGTGGAAGATTGGTTAAATTATGAATCTGTAGCTGATAAATTTGATAAAATAGATCATTTGATTGATCTTCACGGCCACATCATTGGAATGGGACTTTCTCCTGATCATAGGTCAGTTATATCAATATCGTCATCATGTAAGATGATATATTTGAGGGGTATATGATTATGTATACATTTTTGTACAGATATCTTTATGTAAATACAAGGCCATGGCCAAAGGGTTATGTTATTACTAATCCTTTACAACCACCGCCAATAGCACAAGAAATTGATATACATGTGATTGATTTGGTAACATTAAAACAAGTTGGTACAATGTTAAGAGCACACAAGGCATATACGCCTAATAACGAATGTTTCTTTATATTTTTGGATGTATGTAATGAATATGTAGCAAGGTAATGTAATTCGGTTACATTTACATAATTCATTAATCTAACTTAAAAAAAATTTTATATTTTCAAAATGTATACGATATTTATTATTAAATATCTTTGTTTACAGTGGTGCAGAAGACAAGCATGGTTACTTGTGGGATAGACATTATGGGATTTGTTTAGCAAAATTTCCTCATACCGATGTAGTTAATTCTGTAGCTTTTAATCCACGTGATCCTGAAATGTTAGTTACAACCAGTGATGATTATACAGTTAAAATATGGCGGAGTCGGGCTATGGTGAAGGCTTTAGGTTTAGATGAAAATACCTATCGTAAAGGAATGGAGGTGCGAAAAAGACGAAGGTTTCAAAGAAGTAGTAATAATATTGACTGACTAAAAACTATTAAATTTCCAATTTAAAACATTTATTTTTACAAGAATTTTAAAGACATATTCTGCACCTAAGTTGATACAAAATCGTCCAAAATATTACTATCGTATAAAAGCACAAATAATTAATCTATTTTTTGATTACCTAGGATTTATGCACACAAATACATGTGCAGACTTTCATTTCTTATAATGTAATACAATCTGGAATCTCACCAGATGAGTACTACTTGAAAGAGTTACTAAAAATGTTGTTAAAAGGATGGATATTGCAAAAAAATATATTGTCTATTGCTATAATGCAAAATTAGAAAATATCTAGTAAAAAAATTTAAAATTATATTATTTATATTTAAAGGTTATCATCAGACTATTTTTAAACTGTTAGCTTAAAGTTTATCTTTATAGCTCTTACATGTGGAATTCTAGGTCTTATAGAATTTATCTTCTGACAAAATTATAAAATTGGAATTCTCAATGCAGAGTGTGCAATGAATATTAAGTTTTTCATATGGTTATCATTCTGTTCACTCATGTACACAACCTGTAATACTAATTTTTTTTATTTATTCTATATTTCTTTTTCTGTTTTGAAATTTATAAATTTTACTTCTACTTAAACCTGTACTAAACAAAAAAAATAATGAATGGATATAAATGTGCACTATTTTGTTTTGTTTTTCTCATACATGTCATTTTTTGAGTTTGTATGTTGTACAATTACATTGTAAAATTATAAATATGATATAATAAATCTCCCATAAAAACAAATATGAAATTTTAGGATATTTTCAATCTCCCTGTGTAATAACAAGTCATTTTAAATTTGACTTAGCAATCATGAAATATGTAAATCAATGTTATTATAAATGTGGAATGTTAATAAAAGTCACAGATTAACAAGTAATATATATTTTCTCTCAGCGTAAAATCTAGAACTATTGGCTAGCAAAGAGTATATATATCTATTAAATAGCAAATAGTACATATGAAAAAAGTGACATTAATTCAGATGTAAACATATACAAGGAATGATAACTGTTATTTTTTAGAGAGCATTCAATGATTTACTATTCTCGTGACATATAATATAATCTATATTAGAATTAACAATTTGGACAACATTTTATAATCTTTCGTGCAATATTGTTAAAGTATTGTAATAAGAATGCTATATGATTAGTGCAGAATCATATTTAAAGTTTGCATACCTAAAAGGATAATATAATGTGACAAAAAATCATGTTTTTTGATCTCATTTTTCTACTTATTGTATGTATTACTTACCTACAATCCGCCATTTCTTCTGATACTGACTTGAGAAACAGCATAAAGGAATTTATTTTCCATTTAGCAAGATGGTCAATGGGTATGTAAATATTTATGTTGATCCTGTCGCAATCGGTTCTGTAAACAAACCATAATATGAAATAAAAATACATTAATTAAGTATGCGCTAACACTATTACTGAATTTATTGTTAAAAAATTACCAGGATGAGACATTCCATCTTGAGCAGCATTTCCAGTTTTAGGTATGACTTTCTTATGAGCATCCTTATGCCCATGACAATGTTCACATTCATCATCGCTATCTTCGGAACTACTTTCACCAAAAGTTTTTGGTTTCTCGTAAATACAACAACCTATAAATAAAAAAATTACATAATAAATTTTATTTTATTTTTTTCATTGAAACTTAGAAGATCTCACAGAAATAATAAATACCTACATTTTGACTTTTTCTTGTTTAGATGTTCATTATCAACAGTTCCTTGAGTCCATTGGACCTTTTTGTTTGATTTCGGTTTTCGTAAACGTAATCGTACAGTAGGCACATCCTATAAAAAAAATTATGAAAATATTAATATAATAAAACTAATCAAATTAATCACACTTTAAAGTACATATTGTGATTACAAAAGACATTGGTCACAATAAGCACAATTGAAAAATTTTTATTATGAAAATGAATAAAAGAACTCAAATAAAATTTATTATTTTTTTGTTTATTATGCAAAGTTTGGCACATACACAAATAATATTTTATAAGATATGTAATTTTATTTGTATTATTTACATATACGTACAATTCTTATTGTAAATTATATTTTTTAATCTAAAAAAATATATAGAATATAAAATCTATGTAACATTAAATACACAATATTATCAATAACATTTTGATAGGGAAATCCTTATCACTTTGAAACTACTTTCTAGAAATTATATTTTATTATAAAATTAAAATTTTTACGTATTATCTGAAAATGCTACATGTAATGATGTATAAAAATTAAAACATTATTATAAAATTGAAAATTTGTAACGGGTGTCACATGTGAAACTATATAAAAAAAATTAAACATGTTCATTAATTATTGCACAATTTTCTGTGCTATTAAATTTTCTATTTTATCATCCGAATATTTTAATATATTTCTTAAAACTTCTGATGTATGCTGCCCTAACATTGGTGGTGACGATCTCGCTATGTTAGTAGCATAGCCATATGTCACAGGTGGCCCAACGAGTTTTACTTTGCCTGTAACTGGATGCTCTAACTCTTGAACCAACTTTATATATTTTACATGAGGATCATCGAATACCTGAAAATTAATATTACATGCAAAGTTTAAAAAGGTGAAATTTACAAAATTATTTGATATTGATTCATTCACCTCTTTTATGGTGTTTACTGCTCCATAAGGAAATGCAGCACCTTCAAATATCGCAGACCATTCTTGATTTGTCTTCCTTTTAAATACATCTCTGAGAATTTGAAGCAATTCCATTCTATTCTTAACTCTAGCAATATTATTCTTAAATTTGTTATTATTAATGAGTTCTGGTAGTTGTAATCTTTTGGTTAACTCTAGAAATTGCAAGTCACTACCCGCTCCCACTGTCATATGTCCATCTTTTGTTGGGAAAGCTTCATAAGGAACTATGCTCTCATGTTCAGATCCCCATCTTGTCGCTTCCTTACCTCCATTTAAGAAATTTGAAGCAATATTAATCAAGCTCGCAATTTGAGTTGACAAAAGATCACATTGTATCCACTGGCCTTTGTTGATTTTTGATCTTTGCAGTAAAGCTGCCATGATCGCTCCATGAGCATATAAACCCATTGCTAAATCCGTCATTGCTACACCGACCTTGCATGGTGGTCCATCTTTGGGGCCGGTAATGTGCAAAAGTCCACCTAAAGAAGCAGCGATAACGTCGTAACCAGGTCTATTTGCGTAAGGTCCCTGGGATCCATAGCCAGTTAACGAGCAATATATAAGACGTGGCGCTATCTTGGCTATGTCTTCGTATCCTAAGCCTATACTGTTCAACTTTCCTGGTACGTAATTTTCCACTAAGACATCGCATGTCTGCGCCAGATCGTAAATAATATCTTTACCTCTCTTCAGATCGATACAAATGCTTTTCTTATTTCTATTCACGCTCATAAAGTAGGTCGATTCTTGCGTTCCTTCGAAGAATGGCGGGCCCCACCTGCGCGCCTCATCTCCGTCACCAGGTCGTTCGATCTTCAAGATTTCTGCGCCAAGATCTCCTAGGATCATCGTACAGTAGGGACCGGCTACGATCCGTGTCAGATCCAGAACTCGTATCCCATTTAACGGTGAACGATTGTCTTCGGTGATCGTTTGACAAAACTCACGCTCGCACTTCTTCAAACTGCATTCACTTATTAAAAATCTTTCACTCGCTGCGCGTTTTCGCAAGAAGATCGTGATTATATTACGCATCATCATTGAAACTTAAAGAACAAAGTTAGAAATAATTTGTATAACCTTATCGCCGTAAAAATATTATGTATATCGTAGTGGAAAGAATACAATGTTTTATGATTATTAAAAATCGTATCCCAACGATGCAGAGTCGTATGTTGGAGGGGATATTGAATTGTGATAAGCGATAAGAGTAATAATTATTTGCATTCTCTAACGTCACCGACGATTCTTTTCCACCCCGTTTATCGCGCGATCGAGTAATAAACGTAACGTACATACATAAATAAGGTTTAATGAACATGCATACCAGCATCCAGCATACCTGCGATTCGGAGACATCCGTCTCGGAGATTGTTTCCGTTTGCGTTTGCAAAGCTGCTTGTTCCGACATTGTTCTCTCCATGTGTCGAAAGTCGCAATTGAAACGCGTTTTTTTAACGAATACGCACAATATCACTGCAGCATCAAACGTAACCTATGCGAATTCCGCCATCGCCGCAGTGCTGCCAATATATTTTTTTCTTTTTTTCGACATAAGTGCAGTCGCGCGAATATAACTGCAAAATTTGTCTTTTTTTGCAATTTCGATTTTTAGCAAGATTTTAAGATTAACTTCTTTTTAAAGGGAATGTTTAAAAGGAATGTCCAAATTTATTAAATTTCGAATATTTGTATACAAACTTCAAATAAATTATTTATTGATAAACTATGTATTATATATATATATATATATATATATATATATATATGCTTTATATAAACCTGTAATTCTATTTATATGCAATACTACTGATTATACATATATTGTATTTTTCAATAACAGTAGACAGCTTTTTTTCAAATAATTTTCACATCCATAAAAAAAAATTATTTAAAAGGATATAAATAGAATATGTGACAAAATACAGGATTATAAGAACATAAAAGTGTTTATTTTAAAAACATTGGTAAGTGCTAATATTATCGTTACAATACCATTATATTCATGTTCAACTGTTGATATTATTCCAAAATATTAATGCTGATGTTGAAATCATAAGTGTAATTGGTTGAATTGCTTGAACTATGTTGCATTCGTGTTCTATCTATTTAATCCAGCTATAAAACAAAAAGAAGGTATTATTTAATTGCATTATTTTTTTCCTATTTTTAATGTATCGACAAGTATTTTATACTGTATTAATAATGTCATATTTACCTTCTTGAAACCAATGTCAGCGGCATATTCCCTGAAGCATTGCCGGCAGATATTTAGACCATATTTGCGAATAAGTCCATGTCTATTCGCACAGGCACGGCTGCAACAAAATCAATATTGTGTTTAGAAAAAGAGAGAGAGAGAGAGAGAGAGAGAGAGAGAGAGAGAGAGAGAGAGAGAGAGAGAGAGAGAGCAATATATATATATATATATATATAAAATATTAAATCTATTTGCTTAACTGCATTTTCCAAACTTTTAAAATTTTTAAAAACAATTCAAAATTTAAAGACAGAAAGAGAGAGGAAAAAATAATGTGTAGAAAACTCATGTAAAACAGAATATTTAATAAAATAACCTTAGTGTGTGACTTGTTGCATGATACTTTTGAGGTTAGCATACATATTTACAGATTTATTTTTACAAAAATAATATTAATAATTAATATCGATACATAAATATATTAAAATTATTTCGGATTTTAATTAGTCTATCAAATTTCTCACTTTAAATCAAATTTACGTGGTTAATATTACATAGCGACATTCTCGTGATGATCGCCATGCGTTCGCTCAACTGTTGTGTGCCACATAAATTAATCGCTAATGAAAGCGAATAAAAAGAAAAGAGTATTATACTGACCAGGATCTTGATCCTTGACCGTATTTTCGTGGATGCGAGTACCAAATATTCTGGAAACCCATGTCTACACGTGTTACTATTCTTCTCTTACACACTTACAACTACTCAGTACGAGTCGGCGGACGTAAAGAACAAGAGGTAGAATCGATGGCTAACTTTCACCACACGCGGCGCTTTTCCAAAACCTATAATCTGACAATACGTATTGATCACGTGACATATGCTCTTTTCTGCCGCTCGTGTTTAAATACGATACTTTATCGAGCGTATATATAAATTTTTTATACATTATTATTTATATCAATGAGATATATGAAATGCTATATAAGTATGTACCATTACTCGTTTAGCAAAAGAATGTTTATTTACACAAGATGAAATGATCATTTTCTTCAAACTCTTCAAAATTTTAAAGAAAATTTTAAAATAAAGTGTATAAAAATTTTTTACAAGAAGTATGAAATCAGGAAATACAGTAAATAAAACATATATAACTTTAAACTTTTGAAACATATCTTATATAATCATCTAATATAATAATAAATATATATGGACAAGAATAATCATCGACTAAGAAATTCTCGACAAATTCAGATTTGTCAAATCGGTTAAAAAATCAATTCTGTAATATTATATTATATATATTACGATA
Organism: Polyergus mexicanus; assembly: GCF_030449975.1. Classification (NCBI taxonomy): domain Eukaryota; kingdom Metazoa; phylum Arthropoda; class Insecta; order Hymenoptera; family Formicidae; genus Polyergus; species Polyergus mexicanus. Next base: position 10,814,255 of record NW_027223321.1, on the reverse strand, counting down.
TATTGGATTGCATTTTAATAATCAATAATAAACCAGAAGTGTACTCATCCAAAATCATAACTGTATAATTGAAATTATAATACATTATTAGAATGTTTTAATAAAATCAATAACAAAATAATATTATAGCATACTTATTGAAAATCAGCCGTATAATCAAAATTAAATACATTCAAGAATAGTTCGCTGATTATTCATATACATTCACATACACACATATTTTGTAATTATCTTTATGTATTATTTTATGATCAATATTATCATATTATAAATTTTTTATTGTATTTATTTCTGTCAGTAATTATGAATGTCATAATCTGCGATGTAGATTACAGTCATGCAAAGAGAAACCGGTTTTCTTCCCAACAACTGGGAGACGGTCCCATCCCACGTGGATAGGCCGTCGATGAAGCGGGGATAAGTTACAACGGTACTTTCACATGACGCTTTTCGTTGCTCAAAAGTAAACTCATTACAGACTGTTACTATTGAGTTAACTCTAGTCACGTTTAAATCAAAATTACTATGTCAGATGACAAGAGGCACGATAGAAAGGAGAGCGAAAAGGTATGAAACGCAAAAGGATATTTAGATTAAATCAAAATAAAAGAGAAGATAAAGTAAGATTAATTCTATTTCTCATTTTTTTATTATCTATTCATCTTTAATCGAATTTAATCAATTTAATCATAATGACCGATAATGCTGTTACAGAAAACTCTATGCATTATAAGAAGACAAATCATGAGTTTGAAGATGAAGACAGTTCTAAAGATTATTTTATCTTCTGTAGCGGGCCCATTGATTCTTTACAATATATCTTTTATTTATCAAATGTACTCAAAGAATTTATCTGAAAGATCAGTGACAATAAATGAGGATCAACCCAAATTTTGGATCTATGCCAAAAGCAACGATACCGGTTACTTGAAGCACGTATACGCTGTACTCCAACGACTCGGTTTTCAAGAAAGCAAAAACGAGTCTGACTGGGATCTATTGTGGGCCCACGATTATCCGTTTCGCGTGCTGTCCGCGAAATTAGGTAGACTGCGGGAGCATCAGCGAATCAACCATTTCCCCGGTTGCGGCTACATCACGAACAAGGTGGATTTGTCGACGTCGCGCGGCGGGCGATATATACCAGCGGCGTTCAAAATACCTGAGGACCAACAAGCCTTCCTCGATTATGCCAAATCAAATCCCGCGAAGCTGTTCGTACAGAAATCGAACGATCATCGGGGCATCCGCATTCGCGGCAACAATAATGCGAACTTCACCGATGGCACATTCGTTCAAGAATTCATCGAGCGACCGTTCCTCGTGGATGGCTACAAGTTCGACATTGGCGTGTACGTTGTCATCACGTCCGTAGATCCGCTGCGATTATACGTCTACAAAGGCGATGTGCTGTTCCGCTTCTGTCCGGTGAAATATTATCCTTTCGATCCAGAAGTCCTAGACAAGTACGTGGTTGGCGACGATTATCTACCGATTTGGAATGTGCCATCCTTGAAGAGATACTATACTGAGTTCGGGTTCTCGATGAAAGATTCGTTCGACGCGTACGTCAGAGAGCGCGGAAAGAATCCGATCGAGATGTGGGAGCGAGTGTATGACGCTACCCGGGAAGTCGTGTTGATGAAGGAGATGCAAATAAAAGAAGTTTCTAGGCGCCTCGGCAATGGCAGGAATTTCTTCGAGCTCGTGAGATTCGATCTGGCTCTCGACGAGGACCTGAACGTCTACATGATGGAAGCGAACATGTCGCCGAATCTGTCTTCTGCGCATTATCCACCGAATCAATTGCTCTACGAGCAAGTCATATTCAATACGTTTGCGCTGGTCGGTATTGGCAAGAGGATCAGAAAAGGATCCTTGAAGACTAGGCAAGTATTGCACATCGAGATTTACATGCATTTAAATGCAAAAGAATTTTGTATCTTGAAATTGGGTGCCTAAAAATATAGAGTAGAATTATTATTTGCACATAAATATTTAAATTATTAGCATTATTAATGTTGTAGAAATAAAGCAGAAGAAGAAATGGAGGTAGCAAACAAAAACATCGTAGTGCTACCAGAGCTCTGCAAGGACTGCAAGGACTGTTTTCGCATAGAGTGCCAATTGTGTAAGCCCTGTTATACACTAGAAACAAAACTTATTTTGTCGCAGAGTTATCTTGAACATCAGAATCAGATGGATTTTCAACGAATCTTCCCGCCTCCGATTGTAAGTCGCGGCAGAATGTTACATTTCATCATGTAATTTTACTTCTGACCAAGAATATATCTGTTATATAATCTGTTTGCAGATAAAGGATATGGTGCTACAAAACTATACACTGAGAAACCAATTACTCATCAGATGGTACCAAGGAAAATGCGAATTGGATAAAACATGGTGCAGTTGACATCATATGATAAACTTAGAAGCCTATCTTGTAAGTATTACATGTAATATTGAATATTTATTTCAGTTATATAAAACTATATATATAGTATTCAATAAGTAGGAACACTTTAAATAAAAAGTTGTTTAACAAGTACATAAAAACGCACGAAGAAATGTTGAATTTACTACTATTATTTCTATTATACTGTATACATATTATATATTAAATACATATATATGTAGAATATAAAAGATCATAAAAAAATTCCAAATTATCCTATACTATAGCGCAGTGTGTATTATATAATTATTAAAAAAAAGAAATGGAAATAAATATATTTTATATTCATATAATATACTAAATCATATATACTATATAAAAAAATGTTTCACATATATCTATAAATAAAAGATACTAAATGCAAACAGATTATTTGTTCTCTGTTAACAAAGTTTCTTTCTTTCTTTTGACTTTTGACTCAGGCGCGTTTGGATTCACGCCTTTGTAAAAGTCTTTAAGCAATCTCATAGCTTCTTTTCTCTTAACGTTTCCTTGTATTATTACCTTTGGATCGTAAAATTTTGGTACCTCGAGAACACTGACGCAACCGCCAAATCGATCATTCGCACAACCGTATATAATACTGCGTACTTGTAGTTGAAGTAATGCCGATATACACATTATACATGGTTCTACTGTGACAATTACATCTAGGTTACAAAATACCGTTTCGTATTCCACGCGTTTCTCTTTACAAAACTTTAAGACTTGGTCGACGCAATTTATCTCTGCATGGCGAGTTGCATTACAAGTTTCATTCACTGTATTATTGCCAGTTGCAATTATTTCATTGTTATATATAAACAAACAACCAACTGGGACTTCACCAGCTTTTAAAGATTCCTCAGCTTTTTGTAATGCAACGTCCATCCATGCCAAAGTATCCATAACAAACGCTATTAAATATTGTATTATATGTCGATAATATGATGTAAAGATATTTTTAAAACTATGTTGTGTGCTACAGTTTTATAAAATTATTAATTTTTGAAAGTATTTAATCTTTTGCAAAAAATGTAAATGTTGTCTTAAATAAAAATAATTTATCAAGTTGAATTTTATATCTTTTATATAAAAATAATGATTGTATCCTGTATAAGAAAGAATTTAAACAGTAGTACTTGCTTTCTCAAAAAATTTGAGCAATCCCAATTCATCTAACCGTTGCATAGCTGTTTCATTCCAATTTTGATTACCTACAGCTCTTGGACTCGGATGTCGCAGGACCATTACCTGAAAAAATCACATATAAATTAGTAAATCTTGATATATTATAATTAAAAAGATATTATTATACAATATATTGCATAAATATATACATTACCTGTACATGAGAAAGACCTCCAGTCTGAACTGCAATCTGTGCTCTTTTTTCGGCATAATTTCCAATACCAACGATAATTTCCACTTTCAAAAGTCGTATTATATCTATCAAGGATTTGTCGCATGCCTCATGTAAAATTTTTTGTCCTTCTCCCTGAAAAGAACAGATAGTTCAGCATAAAGAAAAGAAATGTAGTGGGATAAATATTGCCTTTAATTCTGCTGGTGTGATGTTTCGAGCTTTGGCATCCATAAATGCGAATGGGCAATAATTGTGCATGTAAGCATATCGAAAAAAGTTTTCCGGATTACCGCACAAATCTCGAAAGAGGCCCCACAATCTTAATCCACTAATCTCACTACGTGTACATTGGAATCCTGTGACTTTTCGATCAGGATGTTCTTTTAACGGATTTCCAACAGGACCAAAAATTTGAAGCCAATTGCGCACCATGCTTATTTCTCCAAATGGCACACCAGTTTGTGACATGCCCCATGGTCCAGGATTCATGCCGACAAATAAAATTTTTTTTTCGCCAGTGCAGTACTTATGTACATACATGGCATGTGTTTCAAATGCATACTCAAGCGGATTGTAAATGTATTGTATTACTGATGGAAAAGTAATATCTTTTAATTCAATACAGAGTTCTTGTTCAATTGATAATAATTTATCAGAAATTGATCCAAGCGCTACAGGTGTGTGTTCAATAGTATCTTTATTTTTTTCTATATTAGAAGTAGAAGTAAGCATTGTAGATGAATGTTCAATTGCATCTCCAATTTTCTCTGTACTTTGTTTTATACCCAAAGTTGTTTGTATTTGAGTCATGTAATCTAAGGTATCTGAACTTGATTGTTTAAGTTTTTTTGGAGCTAATAAATTATCGCTTTCCACTCTGGTTCTCTTTGCACGAGGCATAGTTACTTTCAGAAAGTCTAATATCTAAGGAACTTAAAATTTTATTTATAAATTAGTTATATTCTGAAATGACTAAGTTATTTCTTTAAAGAGAAACAACAGGATATATAGATTTAACAAAAGTTTTATATTATCAAACATATATGTACAGTTTATAAGCGAGATATATCCTTTTTTGAACTAATTTTAAGATATAAAACACAACACCAAGCAGAATGTTTCTTCATATGCAGATGCGTTAATAAAAGATCATGTTCAATCTTTGAAACAAAACGATTATAACCACTTTTTTTGCAATATTAATTTTGCATTATTAGTATCGCAATTCGGATTAATTAAATTGATAAAACGTCACCATAATTATTGCAAATACAAAAGCTTTGTTCGTGTGTGTGATTCTAATATCACCTAGACCGACGAAACGCATCCGAATATTTCCAAAAATATTTCGTTACACAATATACAAAGAAAAGCGCATACTTACTCTGTTTATCCCGCCAATTATAGGTACACTACATATATAAATATATGCACGTTGCTTCTACACTTTATTTCTCTCTCCCTTCTTCTCCTTCAAAATCTGAGTATATAGGTCTGTTCTTACAGCTGAACTGGCTGCACCAGTTCAGAGCCTATCCTTCTCCTTCCAATGGGGAGAGAAAAAGATAAACTCTAAACCAGTGCAGCCCGTTCAGCTGCAAAGAACAGATCCCACATCTATGATATATCTATTTCAGTTTAAAAATATAGAAAATATAAAAAAAAATACATTTAAAATGAAACGATGAATCACGTGCATATATCTAACGTAATCTAATCAACCTAACTTTACTTTTATGTTTCAGAGTGCATTCCATTTGGCATTATGAATGTAAGGCGTTTAATTGACCAATCAGGACAAGAACTTTCTTCCTTTTTATCATGATTGGCCAATTCATTTTCGGATATTCGACTTTATAAAGGATTATTCAAAATAAAGTTGTACAAAAATTTGCACAAAAATCGATCAATCATGTGACAAATAAAAGAGATGTCATTTTATTACATTCTTTAAATTATAAATGTGATTGTCTGATTTTTCTGTAAAAATATTTTATATGATCATGCAAGTTCGCAAGATTTTTTTCGTTCTGATTGGTCAATTAGACGCTACTTTACTTTACCCTATAAGTTTGCGTTCGAAAACATCACCTGTGTTGTACATACGAGCGTCGTTCTATCTTTGTTATTGGGTGCGTTCAGACACAATCATCGAGTAGCAATTGAACATGATTGGTTCTTACTTTTAGAACCAACCAATCAACGTCGAGTATTGACAAGACGATGCTCAACAAGTATGTTTCCTGATCGCGCCATTTATTACAAATTGAACAAAGATAGAACGACGCTCGTGTGTACTGTGTACACGGGTGATGTTTCCGAACACAGCCAATCATGTGTATGTCATATTCAAAAAATGGCGTCTGGTACAAAAAGAAAACAGAAATTGGTTGATATCGGAAGCGATTCGGATAATGAAACGGAAAGTAAGTGCATGTCTATACGTATAATATTATTGACGATTTAAATTAGTTTTAGATGTACATGATTTATTTTAATAAAATATTAAAAAAAACAGTTTGAGGTTAGGTAACATTTGATGCGTTATAATTTTCTTCGCCTTTGAAAGTTTTTTTATAAGTATAATACATTTAATATTTATTTATATAAGTATCGATATTACATGAAACAATCAATAGTATTTTATATTTAAAATTGTGTTGCATTTTCTGTGTTTAAATTATAATCTAAAATATTATCTAACATTATATTTTCTTCCGTTACAGAGAATGCAAAACATGCAAAAATAAAATCAGAAACACCACGATTGTGTCCATACTTGGACACCATTAATCGACAATTTTTAGATTTTGATTTTGAAAAATTATGTTCTGTATCATTGTCAAGGATCAATGTATATGCCTGTCTAGTTTGTGGCAAATATTTCCAAGGGAGGGGGACTAACACTCATGCTTATACACATAGTGTAGCAGAGAGTCATCACGTATTTCTCAATCTGCATACTTTAAAATTTTATTGTTTACCAGATAATTACGAAATTGTAGGTAAGTAAAAACATATTATTTTTGCATATTCTTTCCTTTCAGCAAGTAAAACTTTAATACATTTTATAGATTCATCATTGGATGACATTAAATACGTATTATACCCAACTTTTGACAAAGCACAAATTGCCCAATTAGATAAGTGTGACAGACAGAGTAGAGCAATTGATGGCTCTATGTATTCACCAGGCATAGTGGGATTGAATAATATAAAAGCAAATGATTACTGCAATGTTATTTTACAAGTAATTTATTTTATAAATATACATGTATATAATTAAAAAAAATATATATATATATTGCAATCTTGCAGGCACTTTCACATGTTACACCTTTGAGAGATTTTTTCTTAAGAGAATCTAATTATTCCCATGTAAGAAGACCACCTGGTGATTCATCTTATCTCTTGGTACAAAGATTTGGAGAGCTTATGCGCAAATTATGGAATCCACGTAATTTTAAAGCACATGTGAGCCCTCATGAGATGCTGCAGGCTGTGGTTTTATGGAGTAAAAAAAGATTTCAATTCACAGAACAAGGTACATACTAAATTTCTTCATCGTACATTTTATTAAAGACATTCTTACTAATAAGATGCTATTTAGGTGATCCGGTGGACTTTTTATCATGGTTCTTAAATGCTCTTCATTTGGCACTAAATGGTACTAAAAAGCGTGATTCAAGTATCATTTATAAAACATTCTTAGGACATATGCGGATATATACGCGGAAAATACCGCCATTAGAACTAGAAGAGAGCCAAAGAAGTGAACTACTGCATACAGTAGAGTATGGTGAAACTGTGACGGAAAGTCCATTCTTATATCTTACTTGCGATCTCCCGCCGCCTCCATTATTCAAAGATCAATTCACAGAGAACATTATTCCACAAGTTAGTATTATGTGTATTATGTGTCCCCAAATATTGATTATGATATCTAAGATTTTGATATACAGCTACAGATAATCAATAATTTCACATTTTTATTTATATAGGTAAATTTATACACACTGTTAAACAAATTTAATGCCATCACTGAAAAAGAATATAAGACCTATAAGGAAAATTTCATGAAAAGATTCGAGATTACTGAACTGCCACCTTATCTTATACTTTATATAAAAGTAAGTCTTATTAGTAAGTCCCATATTATATACCATATTATATATATTATTAAAATGAATATCTTGCATTATTTAATAATTTTTAATTGGTTTTAGAGATTTACGAAAAATACATTTTTTGTCGAAAAAAATCCAACAATTGTGAATTTTCCCGTTAAGTAAGTATATACATTCATTTTATGACATATACTATTATATATCAAATAATTAATAATATTTTAATTGTAATTTTTGATTATGTTTATAGAAATGTTGATTTTGGAGATATTTTAACATCGGAAATAAAGGCGAAGCATCCATATACAACATATGATTTAGTAGCCAATATAGTACACGATGGTGAGCCTGGTCAAGGAACATACCGAGTTCATATTTTGCATAGAGCCACTGGTCAGTGGTACGAGATGCAAGATTTACACGTCACACAAATTTTGCCCCAGATGATTACTCTCACCGAAGCATATATACAGGTAAAGAACATCTTGGAAAAGAACATCTATTTTCTTTCAATATTAAGTTTAGTTATATAACCTTAAGTTTAAGTTTGAGTTATATAATATTAAGTTAAATTATATATCACTTTCTTTTTATAGATTTATGAATTGAGGAAAGACGCGCACATGGAAAATGGTGACAATAAAACTAAGCAAACATGATGTTTTAAATAAAAATCTTGAAATATAAAATTTACATTTTGTATATATAGACATCGTCGTCTTAATTTCTTGACATTTTTATACATAAGGTCTTAGGATATTTCTAATAAGATATTATATATTTTTTTATATATTTTTTATTATATATTTCTCTTTTTAACATAGGTTGACATTACATAGATACAAATTTTTCTCTTATTCAAATTATCAATAAAGTCCTTTTTATAATTTCCAGTTTGTTAATAAAATTAAATTATAACGTGCATATTGAATCATTCTCGATATTAAGAAAAAAAATTTGGTAAATATGCATATTAGATTCACCCCTAATGACTTTGATCTTGACAATATATGTCAAGATCGTAACATATTGATGATCGCATCGCGAGCATTATCTGTTTCTGTTTAACTTTCGGCGAGAACAACAAAGACGAACTAATCCTATGAACGTTGCGCCACCAAGTGTAGCCAAAAGTAGTAAATAGTAAATATAGTAAATAATAATGGTTAGTATGGTAGGAGAGCGAAGTGTGCGGAAGAGAGGCGGAATGGTGGGGAAGCGACGTGGTGGGAAGGCGATATGGAGGGGCGGTGAATTGGTGGGGAGGCGGCGAGAAGCGAGAAGTTGCAGAGATCCATGCGAGAGTGTCGGGACATGCCGAGTCGGTTGAAGTTCGTGGTGGGGCGAAGTCGCGATCGGATCTTTGAATACGATCACGAGTGAAAATATATTTATCGCGCGCGTATCGCCTTCCCCGCGCTTTCCATTTCGCGAATTCGTATCTTCTTCTCCGCGATCTTCGCTCGAATTTCTAATTTCGAAAAATCGCTGTAAATACAGTTCGCTGGCGCCGTGTGTGCAACGCGATGTCGCGCGAGTGAGTGTTCGCGAGTGTTCATCGCCTCTTCTCCTATTCGGCACTTGGATTATCGCCGATACGACGACAATGACGACGCGGAATGTTCAAATATAAACAGTGAGTACATCTATTCTCGCGATAAAACGCGAAAGGCAACGTTTTGAACAGGCGTTTCTTCGCGCTACCCTTCGCGATGGCGCCCGCGTTTTCTATCACGAATACGCAGAAGCGAGCGACGTTTGAAAACTCGCCGCCCGCGGTGGCAACGGTCGCGTCCTTCACGTTCGACCTCCCGTTCACAGCGTCGTCTACGAACGATTTCTGTCTCTCTTTCTCTCTCTTTTCTTAAGAATCTTTCCCGGCTGACGTTGCGTTATTCTCGCTGCTCGCTCTCCGATTCTAATTTTCATCCCGGTCGCCCGGTTTATTCTAGCCCGGCTGCAATTCACGTCGGCGTCGCGCCGATATATCGCGCGTATGAGTTTATTCATCTACCTACCTACCTATCTACCCGCTTATCCCACCACGTCGAATACCTGTTTCGTGCGGTGCTCGAAAAAAACTCTTCGATCGTATGGTCATCGTCGCGAAGGAGCAAGGTGGAACGGTCGTGGGGCGCGCGATTGCCAAGGAGATAGGGCGGGAAGAGGAAGGAGAGATGGTGCGTTCGCTCCCGCGGAAGAGGATTCCGCGAATTTTGGATTCCTATAGCGTCCCGCGATTGTCGCGTCTCGCGTAAACTCGTTTCTGCGCGGTTTCGTCTCGTGTCAAACATTTCGGAGTCGCGTGCGATTTTGTAGTACTGATCGTTTATACGACGTCTACAATAGAGATTTTAAGCCCTAAGCTTAAAGAAATTGACCAATCACGGTATCGAGTATTCTTCTCATACTTGATTGTGATTGGTCAATTTCTTAAGGCTTAGAGCTTAAAATCTCTATTGTAGACGCCGCATTAAAGATCATGCTTGAAGATCTAACGGAAATGTTGTCTCGATATTTAAAATTAAAATATTATACTTTGAAGTTGAAATTTTTATTTCTTGTGCGAAATCATTGTGGACTGTCGTGTCAATTCTCACCTTCGTCGTGTCACACGTAACGCGAAATTAATGTTTACAGTATGCGAGAGAAAAATTCTTCAAAATACACTTGTAATATTTTTATCACAATTTTTGATAACCGCTATAATATGAAATTAAATTGCAGTGGTATCAGACATGAATAATGTAATTAAATAATGAACAATCGGAAGAATTTTGATTTTAATTTTAATCCTATTGATAATAGGATATGCGAATCATAAAATTTTATTTCGCATTAATGATGGGATATATTAAAAAAATTGATTCTGTTAAAACGTGTGTCGTTCATTTAATGAATTAATAATTATAACTGATATTGATTTAAACTAGAAACGGAGATCTTGTGAATAAATTGAAAGATACGAAATCTCTATCAAGAATCGGATGGGTATCTGGCGTATACAAACACGAATAATTCTTTAAATGTTCTGAAGGTTAATTTTGACGTGAATGCGCGATATATTATCTCTAATTATGTAACGTACGACATAAAAGTTCGTCTCGTGTAGCATTCACAGAATTAACGGAGACACTTTAACAACGGTATCATTAATCACGATCAATATGATGGAAATCCTGATTAATTAAATGATAAATACGGTTTGAATCGTTGAAGTCGATAAAAGTGATTTTTTGTTTGTTCGAGAAAATCTTTCTCGGTTAAACGAAAAATCATTTATCGGGACGTTTCTCGAACATCTGTATACAATCTTTAATTATTAATTAATTAATTATAAAGATATAGCGATGTTTTATCACGAGGGATGCTCGCTGATATTTATTAGATAAGAATATCTCTTACTTATATAAGATTTTAGCGGAGGAAGATACTCAAGGAGAAAAATTTAGATTTTTCTATAAATGTAAATATAAAAAGAAATAAGAGAAATAATAGAAATTATTTATGTCGGAAAAATAAAATTGATATTTTTTATCGGTTGATTTTTTTTTTTTTTTTTTTTTTGTTATTGACATACAATGATCGTTATTTAATTTAATTATCGACGTAAAATTCGTAAACTGTCAAATCGAATGATATATAATACGGTAAAGCACGAATCTAAATAAGGTAATAGAAAACACAAGATGGCGCGAAACTTAATCGAGTAGACTGCAACTATCTATAATTCTATGCAACAGACTGGCAACAGCCAGTCATGTAACGTCCATATGCGACTATCTGTATAATTGAATATGATGATGACGATATTATACCTTGCGAGGTCGCAAGATATCTTCGTATATTGAGTTATACAAGTGTCATGATTCTGTAGAAATCATTACGTTATGTGCATGCGAATATATCTTGATCGGTGTTTTACATTCGTATATCTATTCGCTTATTTTTCGAGAACGATTTTCGAGCGACAGACAGAATTGATATAGGGATGCTCGATTATCGTATCCTCAGGAATTCTCACTACTAAGAGATCGTGGATAAAATTCCCAAGAGAATACTCAATTTAAGCGAACAGACTGCTCCATTTAATCTTATGGCGCATTAACAACGAATGCAGTATTTTTACTACGTCAATTTTATCTCTCTCTTATATCATATAATAAATTATAGAGCAAAAAAATAATATAAATAAATTCGTACTATTATAATGTACAATAAACATGATAATGTAAGACGTTACAATGGAAATATTAAACGAGACAAATTTTCCACTCGTGTGTTGTTTGGTGTACGAGATAATAAGAGATAATTCAATACTTTTTAATGCTTTTTGTGAAAAATTCCAATAATATTTATTCTCTTTTATTCATATGTATGTATTATTTAGATACCTAATGAAACGGGAATAAAACGGAGAGAGAAATTTTAACGTGAATTTCATCTAATGTGTGGGCGCTTTAAATTTTTCGACGTGACCTAGAACCATCTATGGATTGGAGGGAACAAACAAGGGTATAAATTGTCTTCCTTAAATCTTCGAATCTAGGACAATCGTTTATGGAACAGAAATTTTCGTGATTGGAGTTGCGATCTCAATATTCATTATTATTATTTGTTCGATGAAAAACAATTTTTTTTTCTTTTTTTCCGGAGATCGATAATGTAAAACGTATAAACGATTATTTATCAAAGAATGACGAAATCTAGATAATTTTGATAATTCGCTATTTATTTACATATTTCTTTGATTTGGTTGCTTTTATCTACTTTTATTAAGTTAATTATTCAGGAATTTTATATTTAATTAGTATTTTTATAATATACAAAAAAATTCCGTATGTTATTTAATTAATTTTCTCTTAAACGCTATGCGAGAGTTTCGTGTTAAAGGAGAGCACCTTATACAGCGATTAGTAGTTGAAAAGGTGACATCGTCGCCTCGACTCACGTGAATCGGATACACACGAATGCATACGAGATACTATTCTCATTTACGTAATGCACTGTACGGGATGGAAACAATGTTGCCGTGCTTCACCAGCAGATATCGAAAAAGAAAGAGGGAAGTTTCGAGTCTGTTGTTATCGAGTCCGTATTTATTATTTCGAAGAAACGTTCAACTCGGTTGCAACGCTTAGGAGCGCAGATTGTTGCAACGATAATGTACAGAGTGTACAAGCTGTCCTTGGAGATTATTCGGCGCGTCCTCACGTTTGATAAATATTGAAACGCTCTCGCCGAGCGAAATTTCGCACAATGCACGCGATTCCGGAGAGACGAGTAATCCCGCAGTTGTGATACATGCTGTAACTGTGATTTCATATTGATGTATGCATGGCATTTTGCCATTTGTTTGAGCTTTCACATGCCTCGGGAAGATGAAATGCGCTTTAGCAGCTGATATACTTGTTGTATTCCTTTTATGAATGTTTGGGGAAATCGTCTCGTTTCTGCTTCAGAAAATCCCAGAGTTATTGCTTTTCTTGGCAGAGAAACAAGTCGAACAGTACGTCATTCTAGAGCAAACAAGCAATATATAAAGTATTTCGATATTTTTAATTTCGATCTAACAATTCCTGAATTTCTTTCTAAAATAAAAACATCATATTTATGTTTTGGAAAAAGTAAATGTTAGATATGCAATTTAATAAACTTGAAATGCAGCCACATCGACCCTTGTTCGCTAGATAAAATTCATATTAATTGCTCATATTTTTATCGAGATAGCTTTGTAAACAGGATTCGTCAAGAGCTCGGCGCATTTTGCGCGTTTTTAGCTTCCTCGTGGTTTAGGATCAATGTAAACGCGTGAATTGAAATGCAGCTGCGAACGTATGCATTTTTCTGAACGTTATATTCGCGACCGATCAACTCGCGCAGTGTACAGGATAATGGAGAAGGAGTTCTTTTGCGAAGAAAAAAAGAGGCAAGAAAACACATTTCGTGGCGGAAGATGTTGAAAGATTAGGAACGAGGAATTTATGCGTAGCGGTAATGGAAAATCAGCGAGAAAGAGAGAAATGTGTGCATCGCGCTTGCATCGTTTGAGCGATTCAATAATGAGGTCAGAACAATCGAGGTCCGTGGAGAGAATTCCGTTTTCTCGTATTAGTTTAAATAAAATATTTATATCGTTCCTTCTCTCTCTCTCTCTTTCTCCTATATAAGAAGAAAAAAAAATGTGAGCGTATATTGCAAGGTATTTTTCGCGTGGCACTTAATTAATTAATTATTAATGTTTAATATTTTTTTCGCGGAAAGATTTGAAAAATTACTAAATTGTATGACAATTTTTGTTATCTAATATTTCCCATGTCGTGAGAGTGTTATGCGTTGCATCGAACAAAAACGAAGCCTCTTGATGAATTATCTTTTCCGTTTCGTTACCATGCCCGTGATATTTACGCTTTTAAGTACACATTGAATTTTATCGTTGCACTTATGAATGGAGATTTTTTTTTTTTTTTTTATTTTGTCGCGATACTCGCCGGATAAACAGTTCGAAATAGTAGGGAGCGAATTTCATCGCTGTAAGCGCTCTTGTATTTATGAATGGCCGGGGAATAAATTGAGTGACTTTCAGGAAAATGTCGTCATTCACACAACACAAGAGAGAGAGAGAGAGAGAGTTGCTGTTGTTTTGGTATTGGTAATATTTCACTACAGGAATATAAATTTAATTTATTAGCGTATTTTTTTTGTGTGTGGGATACGCGTGCGCGAATGATAAATGCGAAACAACGCATATGAGCAATACAATTTTTGTTCTTGTTTCGTTTTGTTATTATCGAGATATTTTTTTTTCTCTCTCGTGAAGATTTCTTAACAATAAATTCTGCGAATCTTTAAATATTACTTTGACGATTCGAATATACAGTACAAAAAAATTGGTTTTTTTATCTTACATTTTCTTGCAAAATTAAATAACGTAATCATCTTCAATCTGTGCGCGCGAGTCGCAATGTTAATAAATCGTATCTCAATTAGGAATTAATATTCAAGTAAGAAAGCAACTCTTTTGGCGATTGATTCGCGATGCGTATTTACATACGCGTATGTAATGTTTTGCAATAAAATTCTACTTTGCATAAAATATACGATGCGCTGATAGTCGTTCAAGTTCGACCGCGTAACTTTCCAAGTAGGCTAATTCGCCAAGTGCGGCGACCAAATGGCTATTGCCAGTAAATGCGACTATTGTGACCCACAGTCGGCGCTTTCCGTTAGACGTTATTATCCGCACCACCTGTCTTAACGTACGCTTCCCCTCTTCCTCTTCCGTTATCTCCCTCCTCGTATCTACATATCCTTTCCCTTCCTTGTCTCCTTCCTTCCCTCGTCATTCGTCTCACTCTCTCTTCCCACCGCGGGCACCATATTCGTGCCTCTACTATTCTTAGATGGTTCTGCGACAGTTAGAGAGCCCCGCGAGGCATGTCAATTATTAAATCAACGATTTATCTTTCTTTCATTCATACCTCTTTTATTTACGCGCATTTTTTACAACGTTACGTATAGAAATCTCGGATGAATGCACACTACGTTCTATATTATATTCCATTATAAATATGTAAAAACGAGATTGGAACTGCGCAATGGACGCATATGTGTCGCGATAAATAGATAATTTAAAGATAAATAAATATATAATTTCGTGCTTTGCGTAAAGTTCTGTAAAAGTTGCTTAGAGTTCCCTAATATGGGTACTCTCGCGGTATGACACTGTGAAAATAGAGAGTCTCATCTTTTTTCTCTTCCCTGCGGGTGTATCTCAATACTTTGTCCTTCAAATCCTTTTACATACCGCCGCTGGGCAAAATTGCGTAAAGGGAACGATCCCACGCGCGGCACAACCTTGCTCGCGCCCGCGACGCATTGTAAATGTTGCATGTATTTGCAAACGGTTATACACAATGGCGTATTTGCAAATTACCCTCGACGAAAATGGGATCTGAAGAGTCGCGGTGTTACATCATGATGCGTCGCGGTAAAGTAATGTCTCTCGGGCTTTGCTGAAAACCCCCGCAAGTACATATCCGTAGATCTTTCGATCCGAGACTTTTTCGTATAACGAGCCGAATGAATTTACGTAAATTAGCAACATTGATTTATAATGATAGTTAATGTGTATACTATAGCCTGCAATATTATTTTCTCTAATTGAATATTAATTAATGTTTATAATTAATGGTCAATTAGTCGTGTTTTTAAATGTAATGAACAACAGCTCATGAATGTTACAATGCTACACACTTCTTTATTTATAACAGAATTATATTAAATATTTTCCTTGAACACTTGCGATTGTTTTTATTTTGACGGAACATATTTTATTTTACGATACATTTATATTGTAGACAAACATTTTAAATTATTAATTATTTTAATTGTTTAATACTTTTTCTTTCTCTCTCTCTCTCTCTCTCTCTCTCTCTTTGTCTTTACAAAGAATTTGAAATCAATTTACAAAGTTAATTTACCAAAGATACAATTTATTAAATTAATTTATTGAGGATACATTCATTAAACGCAATCACGTAGGCGTTGCTTCAAATGAAGGATTTACATATGTCATTTCACGTTGATTAATAATTCCGCGTTAATGTGTTTTCGCAACGGAAAGTTTAACGCACAGATTGCCGCCTTATCGTCAACTCAAATATTTATTCGTAACATTAGCATTTATCGATCTGAAACCTTCCGGTAATTTATTATGAGTATCTCTCTCTATGTAACGAAACTTTATAAAATATTCAATATCTTTTGCCGTTATTAAATCTCCATGGGAAAGATTTCTCATGGAGAAATATAGCAAGTGTGTAGCATATTGTGTGAGATAAAGCTTGGTAATTTCACTGGTATTTAGCATCACGTTTAACGGGACCATGTGGATCCATGATTCCCAGCTATACTTGTTTTAATTTCTATATCGCGTTCGATATCAATAGGGGCGGACAAATAAAATATAAATAATATAATTTAGAGTAATTTGTTAATTAATAAATTTGTTAATTAATTATAAAAATTGTTTAAAATTTTCAAAGTCTTACCGTTACTAGTGATTATTAGAAACTTAGTTGTTACTGCATATTTTATTGTACATATATAATGTGAATTTTAATATTATATTCTCTCTCTCTCTAAATTTTTTAGTAACATTTTAGCTTTTGATATAAGTAAATAGATTAAAAAATGTCATATTTAAAAAAGGAAGGAAATGGATTTTCACAAAAAAAGCAGGATAAAGAGATCTTAATACCTGGTATGAAATACGATCTGTAACCTCGACTGTGTGCGAGACAAAGTCGAAAGTCTAGTGCGTCTTTCAGAAAGTAGCAGAGCACGCACAAAAGACAATAGCCGTAGTTGCACAATTCCGTGCCGCTACTACTATCGTTGAGCACTCTCTGGAACAGGCGAGGCGGTAGGAGCGGTAAAAAGTGATGAGGCTAACAACAAGTTAAAATTCGCAGACGCGGTATTCGATGCGGTCGCGCGTCGCGTGATCGCCATTCATTCTCGATTTTATCGAAGCAAGAAGGAAAAAGGAGAGAAGAAGGAAGAACGCGCGAAGTGATCCAACCTTCGGATCGCATCACCTTCGAAGGGTCCTTCGCTTCCGGCCAATTGTATCTTGGATTTCTTCCGGTCTCACGCTTCGCATAACTTCTCGTCAGTCAGATTATTCTCGTTCTTCCTTCTCCCTCTTCGTTCCTTTTTCTCTTTCTCTCTATACGCACACATCCGTACACAAACACACATAAAATTTGATTCTGCTAGTTTCAATCATATTACATGCTCTCCTGCCTTTCATAATTTGGATCATGTTTATTACATCATTCTATCCGTAAATAAATGTTGTTCTTTTCCCATAAGTTACAATTATATGGTTCATGTAGAAAGAAAATTAACAATGATAAATATTCTTATGTTTGTAAATTATTATCTATGTCTTTTTTATTCGAATTATTCTATAATTATTTTAATGCATCTTTTTGAGCGATTATCCTGCTTATAAAGTATATTTTTATATAGTAATTTATTGTGTTGTTTAATAGAGATTTTTGGTCTGTAGTACATTACAAATTATATATTTTTTTCTCGTTCTAGTTATTACTTTCGCTCTCGCACATCGTTATCGTGTAAATGTTCGAAAATTGCACGGAATTTCATACTTTGCGCCAATAGCTTCGTCGAGGAACGCGTTAGGAATTTCGGGTCGAGAGGAGAGGGTTCGAAGATATTCAAATTTATAACCTTTTAAAATATATTAAGGAAATCATTTTTGACAATATGAAATTATTCGCATTAAGATGTAAAAGAATTTATTCGTGGAATAAAGAATTATTATAATAGTATAATATTATAATTCACGCCAACGTGAATTTCTCCTCGGAATTATGAATATTATATTTGGCATTTGCTGAAATAACAAACTGATATCTTATCATTTATTTCTTACGAATCTATTTACAATTTGGTTTAATTTGCGCTTTTTAATTCGCGAAAATTTTTAAATTGGCAAAAATTGATACTCGCGTATTAAATTTTTGGTGGATATCTTATTTGGAGATTAAAATTTACGTATATGATGGATTTTCGTACGCATTTGCAAGGGGAAAAGCAGGATATGAGGGTTGATACGATCGATGTCGGAGCGGAAAACGGGAAGTCAGGCATGAATTATCTCAAATTTATATTAAAAGCTTCGTTTCCCGATGCGAGAAGCCGCAGAAAATGCGTTTATGCGTGAGGGTGCGATATGTCAATTTTCGGGCAATTTCGCGGCAATTTCCTGATCCCATAAATGCAAGGAAAAGGGGAGAAAAGCTGATTTACACGAGGGAAGAAAATCTAAGAATCTAAGCATTTTGCTCATATAAACCGGATAAATGTTCCGAAAATAAAATTGGGAATTATATTGATATTGATTGTAAGAAAAGCTCATCAATTTATCGTTCTTTGAGAAAATATTATTTCATTTTATATTAGCTAAAAGTGAATAGTTTATTTTATTTCCAAAATACAGTAGATAGGATTTTTTAAAAATAGATAGTTTTTTCTATATTTAATATTTTTGCGCATTATATTCAAGGTTTAAAACCAATATAATTTTAATTTTAGAATTTTGATGTTGTAGACGCAAGAAAATAATTTATTTGTTATATAAATATATAATAATAAAAATGCGAGAGTGTTTGCATAATTTACATTTTTTCTTTTTTTTTTATGGTCTCGATAGTAAACTCAATAATTTAATTCTGATCTTTGGCAATAACGTTTCTGTTTTGTTTTATAATATTATAATAGTAAAAGCGATAAGTGTTTCACGTGGAGCAAACTTTTATAATCGCACTCCCGCACGATTCTTGCACGCAATAACGACTCTCATTAATCCGCATGCCACGTAGCGTGTTTTTTGAGACATGTCCTGGCTGTGGCATGAGGAACCGGAAGTGGTTGTCTGGACATGTACGGCCACGTATCGGAAAAGGACGGTTCATTGTCGCTTGTGCAACGACCGTTGAAACCTGTGTGAATGATGTACGATACATATATTAGTTTTAAATCGAGGGTACGAGTATATTTTTATAGATCGACTATACACACATTCTCTCCTTTTTCCTAAATAATTATTTTTCGTC
Source organism: Polyergus mexicanus (assembly GCF_030449975.1). Taxonomy (NCBI): domain Eukaryota; kingdom Metazoa; phylum Arthropoda; class Insecta; order Hymenoptera; family Formicidae; genus Polyergus; species Polyergus mexicanus. The sequence goes on along the minus strand of NW_027223321.1, from coordinate 10,794,680 downwards.
AAATAGTTTCTATTTTACGTATAATATATCTTTCGTTCGAGAGAAATCGAATGCAATCATATCGTCATCGTACTCGAAACGAAAATGTCATCGACAATGAATTCTCGCGAAAGATGACAACTACACAGTACGCGTAGCACGTTAGAAATGGCAGAGTATTCATTGCATCGGTTGATCTGATTCTGATAACGGCATTGCAGGTGCAACGACAAGCTATAGAAGTCCATCGAGGAAAATGGTAATTTAAGAGTAGAATCGATCGTCAGGTCTCTGCAAGTCGTGCTCGCTATTTCTTTTTCTTTCTTTTTTTTTGTTTCTAGCAATTTAATTGCGGATAGTGTCGTTTTGAGTTAAATATGATCGAAGATTGCCCTTGCAATCATTTTCCATGTTATTGAATTAAATATTTTCGCGTATACATATATTGATAGAAATGCAATTTAAATATTTGATAGATTATGCCACATTATTAATTCTCAATTTCTTCATAATATACATGTACATAAAGTTATTATTTTCAGAATTGAATTGTATAATACTGTATGCAAAACACCATAGATTTTTTATCATATTTATATTAAACAATTACTTATATCTTCGTAGAATTATATTTTTTCAGTTATTAGATTTAAAATAAAATTGTGCGAAAATTAAAATGAAGATAGAAGGGAATACATTATCCACGATCTTTTTTTCATTAGTCGAATAATACAATATGATTTGTATATAATATTAACAAAAATTAATATTAATATTCGAATTCTATTAATAAAATATTTTTGTTTGATATTACCCTTAAATTACGCAAAGTATATTAACCATAATCTTATTTATTGCCAAGGACTCTATATACGTCTTTTAGTCACTGAACATATAAACTCGTAATTGTTTCGCATATTTTTCAACTTTCTATACACAATCTTTTTTTATTGTTTCCTGAAATAAAAAAGAAAATATATTTCTAGCTGTAAAAAAATTATAATATTATATCGGCGAAAAATGACGTATGTGAAAACATGTGTTCGTGCGATGACGGGCGTATATGGCCGAGACAATCGACTTTTCGACGATGCCAGGTGCGGACTTGGAATTCGATCGCAGCAGGTGACTCCGCTCGCTCGCGTGCTACTCTCGCGTGATCTCGTGTGCGCGCCTATTAAAGCGGCCGTCGTACTATCGATTCGTTAGGGGAGGTTCAGTGACCATCGAATAGCTCGGACTCCTTTGCCGAGCTCTGTGTATTGTATGTACCGCTGGTATATAAACTGTATAGCTTTCAAACTTGACTTGAACAGTCGGCGTACAAATGTTGTTATTGACAGTAATAGTAAAATACAAACGGTGCGTAGAAACGGGCCTTAATAAGGACATTGACCTATATCCATCTTGCAGATTTAACGCCAAATATGATATTGCATTTTATCTGATTAATGTCAGCGTAACATGCAATGTCAGTAAAAGATAGCAATCGTATAGTCATATTTGGCATTAAATTTACGGTGAAAATAATTTCTTTGATAGTTTAATAATAAGCTATATAAAATTAAATATAATTATAAGAATAAAAATGATAATCACTGAATAATATCAATATTTTAGTAATATTGATTAAAGTTGTGAAAAAATTTGATATAAAAAATATTACTTTATAATGATATTGAATACACAACGACGGTTGCATAACACATATATGATTTTATATATTTTTCTCATATAGAGAGAAATAAATATTTATTGTATTAAAAATGCATCGAGTCTGACGCGAATCTTACTGATATAATTAAATAATGACTGATTATTAGATAATGAGAATTAGTCATTGAATATGAAACATTTAATATCTTTGTGCGTTTTTGCATTTTTAATTCGGCAAAAGTTGAGAAATGACCGTGATATCTAGTTTTACATATTTTTATTATTAAAATTGATCACTTGTTTCCCAGTTTATGACCTTTACGTCATATACACGTCGGGAAGGACTTTGAATTTTATGTATTTTCCAAATGTAAAAATTGCCCGACGTAGAGTTAGCATTCCCGTTAAAATAAAGCGATTTGCAATTGGATTAAAAGATGAAAGAAAAAAGTTCATATTGTCATATTTTTCAACATTATCGCGACCTAACATCGAGGCTATCGATTTTATTCGGAATAACGACAGACAGAAAAAATTGTCGCAGGTCTTCGAAACGGACGGTATAATTTCGCGAGAAATATTTACTATGAGAACTTCGACAAGGCGACGAGAAAGAGAGCAAAAGAAAACGTAATAAAGTTTATTATGCCGGCACGGCAGGTTCTTCGATGAGAAACGTAGTTAAAGGCGCGAAGGGCGAAGACAAGCGGATAAGGAGAAAGCAGTTTCACACTATGCGTCAGTTGGAATCTTAAGTACGGGTTTAGTTGGGACGAGCATAAAGAGCTATACCAAAAATACTTTGATTCAGCCTGATACATATAAGCCTGAAAATTTCAATCATTTTATTATTAATTTATATAATTGTCTGAATTATGCATATTTATGTATAAAATATTTTATTTTCTTAATTTCTATCAAATTGTTAACGACTAATTTTTAATTTGTCTAAAAAATCGTGTCGAAGAAATATTCGGATTTTTTTACTTATTGTTAGAAAAAACACAATAAAATTTGATGTACATTAAGCATATTATTTTATATCACTCTTCTAGAAGCGGGGGGGGGGGGGGGGAACACGAATATATTTAAAAAATATTTTACCAACGGACATGTTAAGCACGTATATACGTATATATTGTGAATAAAATAATTTGAATTTTGAATCGTACAAATGTATTAATACTTGATATCGCGAATGCGCGATAAAAGCTGTAGAAAAGCGTTTTGTTGAATTTCCTATGCGTCATTGCTCTCTCACGCGTGTTGCATATGCGAGAAGCGAATTCTAAAGATGCACGTAAACCGCGAGACGATTAAGTATGACTAATCGCTCGAGGAAGGAACAATGTGCGAAGGCTAAAAGCAGCGATATCGAGATATGTGGTCGATTCCTCGATAGCACGGGGTGCAATGCCTCCCGCAGGTAATCGCCTCTTACAAGGACTCGAATACGATTATAAAGACGGCGGTCGTTAATTATACATACGGGAACATCAGATTAACGACTTTGAAAAAATTTCTCTTTCGTGACGCGAAATGACATATCGCGGTGACATATTGCCGGCGCCACTCTTTATTATCTTAATCGTCTCTTACTCATGCGGATATTTCATTTTATCCAATCTGATAAAAATTATTTTACAGATAATGGAGGTGGTGAGATTAAAAAAATGGAAGGTAACTCTCGCGTGTTCTTGCATTAATGAGCCATATTAAAGTGATCGTAGCCAGATAATTGCGTCTTTCGGTTAGATTAATCCAATCTCTAAATATATATCTCGAATATCTCGTATCGCGAATGAATAATAAAAAGCTTTAAAGATTTTTGTGGAATATAGTGATGTTTAAAAATATTGATTAATGTAACCGATTTATATATACGAATAATTTTAAACAATTTAGAACGATAATGTAATTATATAAAGTATAAATATAAAATAATTTTCTTTTATTTATTTAATAAATTTTTTTTTTACAAACTATTTTTTAAATTTTGATACAAATAATCATGTAATAAATCAATAATCAATGTGTTATACATGATAGAAGAATGTTATCAAAAATATTTTCGTTTTTTCCATAAAGTTTATATAGCGAAATAAACTGGTTTCAAGTCTCAAGGCAGACCGGAGACAACGTTGTTTCCGAACAGAAGCCGTACACCGTATGCGCGTTTGCGATGTCGTGCATGGAAAACGCACTCGTACGCATGAAATATGACACCGCACTCGCAAAGCTTCACTCGTGCTCGTCGATTATCCGCGGATGTAATATCGATTACTCGACCATAAACTTGTCTAGTTTTCTTGTCAAAGAGAGAGAGAGAAACTATTTTTTCACAAACAATTTGTGTAATATTATATACAGTTCCGATTATATTTATATATAATTCATTAATTTTTCTTCTATCTATCGTTTACATATTTTTATCATTACTTATATCTAATCTTAATTGGAATATTTTTAGTCTGAAAAAAATTTTTGCGAAGTTACAATTTCTTTGTCTGAAAAATGTCTTTTACTTCGCTAAAATGATTTCTATAAATATATATGTGACAAGAAATCAAATAAAAATAAATTTTATAGAGTTTCATCTTGTGGGCCTGTAATCATAATTCGTAAAATTTTTATTCAATTAAAACATAATTGGAAAAATAATTATCTAAGGAAAAAAAAATTACATATTGTATTTAGATATATTTAGATATCTCTAAATCTTTAGATATATTTAAATATCTCTATTAGATATCTCTAAAAATATATTTAGATATCACTTGCAATTCTCATCGATAAAAATTCTCTTTTACAAATCAATATCAATCTTTCCAAATAGAATTTGTTTTAACACAAATTTGTTTGTGCAGATTCTCTCTTACAGAGAGATTGCAGTAATGGAATGACTTTATACGATAGGTATAAAACACATGAAATACCAAAAGTTGGATGCGCTACGGCGCTTCAAAAGCCCGAACGAATAAACAAGCGCATGTAAATCTCCTCGAAATATTGCACGATATAATATTTGCGCGCGGAAGAAGCGGTAAAGGAAAAAACGCTCGATTATGTTTTTTATTTACTTTTTTGTTTTATTTTTTTGCGAACTTAACTGCGAGTAATTTTTGCCATAGCGGAACAGAAACCGCAAGATACCGCGCGACACGATCCACGCATTTACGTAATTTATTCGCATCGCTTCTTATATTCGATTTCACGCAATGGACCGCCGAAATGCGCCGTTGGAAAGGTCGATCGTGTTTGTACAATTTTCTCAAGGTCGCGCGTTGTCAAGAGGGAGAAAGATATACACGGACAATCCCCCTGTCCGCGAGGACGTTCTTTCCCCCCCCCCCCCCCTGAGAGATCGGCAGATGGACAAACGGAAACGACTTTTTACCTCGGCACTTGGTGCCGACTGGTGCGTGAGTGCATAAAGGGTGTCCTATTTTTATAGTTAGCCACTTCCTTTCGTGGAGACTGTTCACGAATTTGCTTCTAATTCGGCCTATTATTTTATACGTTATTCTCTTTCTATTCTCTTGGATTTTGGAATGTCATAATTCTCAATTCTTTTGTCAATTAATATTAACTATTTTATTGCAATGAGATATTATAATGAGCTATAATTTACGGTATCTCTAATATATTTTTCGTTACTACGATTTTTACAAAATTGCGAGATCGTTTGATTTAATATATGATTTATTGTGTATTTTGATTCTTAAAATCAATTTAGATTATCACTCGGGGATATCCTTGTGTTAAATGTTGGTCGTTGAATCTTATCGATTTGATCTTAAATTCTATACTTATTAGAAGAGTAGATTATCGGAAAAATTATTATCTAGATCGATTTTACAGTGATAGATTAGCCTTGTATATCGAATGTTTCTGAAATAACGAAACGAAATATTCAAACATATTCTTTGATTATTTTAAAGTACATTTTTATAATATTTTCTGTTTATATATATATATATATATATATATATATATATATATATATATTAAAGTTTCTTATGTTAAATAATTGCAAATAGAGAGCTTTTTGCAAATTAGATTTCAAATATGTAAATACACATGAAAATTTTGATTTTTGTTAAAAATTACAATCATATATACATGTATAATACTTTGACAAAATCATATACTTTAATCTTTAATCTAAAATTTAATTAACAAGGATATTTTCGAAAATTGAAAAGCCACGAAAAAAAGTGACGATAAAATTTTCACCACTCTTTCGGAAACACCCTATATGAATGCATTAAGCTAGCATACGCGAGCATTTATCGGCGACGTGCGCGGAATGTGTGCGTACGTCATGGACGGCGATAATAACGCGATGAGAACTATCCCACGCACCGCGGATACGCACGAGAAGCAGCACCATCGGGTGTTTTCTAACTCCGGGCTCTACTTTTCCACTCGGTTTTTTTTTTTTTTTTTTTACTCTTTCCTATACCCCGCACGCATCCGCAGGCAGAGTGCGTAGCGGCTCGAACTGGCGGACGGATGGCGAATGGCGAGTGCTAAGAAGCGGTTATTACAGCAGGTTCGATGCCACGGCATGATGAGAGCGCATCAGGAGCCATCGCGTTTCCTTTTCTGATCGTCATCCATCCCGCGAGCAAACATCCGCTCCATTCGACCGCACCGTTCGTAGTTTTATCGTTTCGGTTAGAAACGAAGAGGGGAATCTTTATGAGATTTTCCCTTGATTAGATTCTTACAAGCGTAACATGTCGAAAAATAGAGATAATTGGCTGTTATTTGAAAAAAAAAAAAAAAAAAAAAAAAAAAATTATATTTAACTTGGGAGGAGCTTTCGAATTTTAAACTGAATAATTAATTCCCTCTCTTCTCATTCTTTTATATCCAAGAGATGTTGTAATTGTATCTTATTTCGTGAATGCGATCATTAGGTATTACAGCATTTTAGATTTTTGATTTGACATATTTTGGCCTCAAAATTTTGGCAGCTATTAAAATCATTACAACTGTTCCTTATCTTGGCAAATTAAAAAATATTTTGCAACAAAAATTCTCTCTTGATAATTCTCTATCTCGCGACGAGTTTCAAGTACGCACCAAGTGCCATTCTCTACGCGAACGAAGTAGTCGGCGGAGGTAGGTACTTTTCTGGTAGGTACTAAAGAAGTCGGCGTCGAGTGTATGCGAAATAGGGGCACGGAGGGTCGGCACCCTCGCGAATCGACTTGCTAGCGTGCCGACGGGTACTCCACTATTTTTGCTCTCGGAAATTTATACGCGTTCACTGACTTCGAATTTTCACGCAGGATTAATCGTGGAATGCTACTTATATTTTTAAACTGCTTACATTTCTTGTTACTATTTTCGACGAAATAAAAATTAAATCAAGAATTTCTTAATTCTTAATGTATTAGATAGTAATATTCGCTAATAAAAATTATTAAATTATTAGTTATATATATATATATATATATATATATATATATATATATATATATATGGTAATTTTCTAAATAATTCTTTACAATTTTCATTTAAATTGTTTGAAAATTGAAGATAATTTGATAAATTATATTAATATTCGATAATTTGATACAAGAAAACTCTTTCTATATTCTCTCTAATTTTGAAGCATTCTTTAAAAATTTATTTTTATTGGTTGTATTATTAAATTGTATTATGTAATATTAACGTGCATGTGTATTACTATACACAGTATAATATAATATAATTTTTAATATATGTGGGCTTTTTTATATAATATTATAATATTAATTATATTTAATTTTTTAATTGTTATATCAGTACATGTGATATAACAAATAATAGAATATTAAATTATAATAAAAATATGTCTAATATTACAGTGACAAAAAATCGTTAGTATTTTAGATTTAATTGATAGTATGATTCACGATTTAAGGATTGTTGAATGCAAACATTGTATCGACCATTAAAACGTGCCAAATAAAATTCACATCGCCGCATTGCCTATTGTTGTATTTCGAAAGACCAGCGCTCGGGATTGTTTGATGTTTATAAAGAAACGTTGCGATGAGCTATGATGATAGTTGGAAATTTTCTCAACCGTTTCTTGCTGCGTTTTCCAACGATGTACGTTATTTAAAAGTATCCGCGGAGCGCGAACGAGTATAATTCGCGTTCTTTCGTGTGTATTCTGTAATCCACGGTGCCTCTATAATTATGGCTATATATCTAGGTGAATTGTCTCATTTTATTATCCCATAACGTGAGAAGATTCCTTCCGCTTTGCAAGTGTAAGAGTGGTTGACAAGTGAATTGAATTGGCAATTTCGAAGAGAAAACAGCTGAAGAGAAATTAATATTTTAAACACTGCCAAAAATATATAGCTCGTTGATTTGGTGAGGCATGAATATGTTTAAAAGTAAGCCCGGAGCTCATATTGGAAGTTCTTTAAATAGTAAGATTTTTCGAGAGAGAAAAAAAAATATTTTGAAAAGAAAATAGAAATATTTTTTTCGCGAAATTACCACATTATTTGTACCATTAATTGATGAAATTAGGAAAGAAATTTGAGTATAGATCATTGAGATTGGATATATATCCAAATATACAACACAAATAAACGTCATTTTATCCCAATTGAAGTATAGTCGACTGTATTAATATTTAGTAATATAGAATTACATTTTAGATGGATTAATATTTTAATGATAAATCGTTTGTTTTCTTACTTTTTTATTTTGTTTTATTAATAGAAATATTGGTGTATAATTTGTTTTTGTTTTATCGAAGATTCGTTACATTCATGTGCCAGATAGATATCTGGTCGTTGTACGCGCGATGATGGAGCGCGAGGGCGGACAAAGTCGAATTAATAGAATGTTACGTAAAAAAAATGCGTAGATAAGCGAGCGGGGGACGATCCGGTCGTTTAATGAGGATGTGCGCGTATTATGACAGCGTAGGTCGCATGTCGCGTTTCTAATCGCGTCGTAGGATATGTTAGCGGCGTTAATAATGATAACGGTAGCGCGGATGTAATAATATTGACGATAATACGAACGTGCCAGAGAGTAGGCCAAGGATCTTCAAAGAGACTGAACATTGCTACTGATCTATTAAAGACGTTCGATAGCTTCATTAAAATATGGCGAAAAAAACTTGAACGTGCCGTATCTCGTTTATGAGAGCTTTGATCCCTATGTATTCGCTGCACAAGTATAGCAAGTGTTACATTTAAATTCGCATCACACAGGATTTTATGAGAAGTGTATATGTATATGTGCTTCGGACATTAAATCTTAGAATATCATATGCATTTGACATACTACAAATATCATATCAATTATAAGAACAAATTCTCTTATTACAATTAATTATCAAAAATAATAATATGTATAGTAATCAAATATATAATAATTAATAATTTTAAATATATAGTAATTTAATACATAATAATTAAATGTGAGTGAAGCTGCTCCTTTTATAATGTGAACAGTTTATACGTAATATCTCCGAATACATTTTAAATACAAAACGTGCAAGTAATTTCAACGGGAGATTGCAGAGAAAAATATACACCCACAGAAAAGATTTCCGGATCTAATGCTATTACACTTCAATCTATCATAAAATAGGATCGATATAGCGACAATCATATTTATTATTGAAAAAGGAATATTTTAATCTTAAATGGAAAATTCTTAAATCTAGAATAAAATGCTCTTGGTGCTATGCCGTTAATTTTCTCACAAAGATGAAGATGGAAATTTGTAGCGATCTAACATCAAGTTATTCTAAACGCAAGAATATATAAGCTTAGATTTGTATATGTTATTCTCGTCTCAAGATAGTAAGACAATCTTATTTAATTCGAGAGAGAAGAAAAGGAATTATTGATTTAATTTTAAAATTGTTTTATTTTTATACCGCATAAGGTTGCGATACGATTAAATATGTCAAGAATATTTTTTATCTCGTTATCAGAAATCCTTTTTGAAAGTGTACAAGCGCGAAAAAGCAGCGATCAGTGATGCAGACATCCGAAATTGTACCAAGTATCTTTCAAGAAGTCTTTCACATAGTTACTGGCGAACATTCTATACTTGACTTTCTTAGAACTCGATAAGATCGATAACCCTTTGACAGCTATGCGTCTTTCGCGAAGATAATACCAGCGAACGAATGCGCGATCGCGAAAAGATACATTTACAGAAAGATCTGAATGCCATACAGGTATGCATGAAAGTATAGCGATATAAATCGTAATCGATTGTTTGACGTCATGTAAGAGAACAGAGACGCCAAATACGTCACCTTTGATCCACAGTTATTCGAACGTTTACGTTCTTTTGCGCCGTGTTGCATGAAGCTGTCAAAGAGAGAAACATATCGGGCATGCTAGCATGAGATGAAGCACATTTTGTAGCAGAGTGTCGCGCGCTTTTAACAGACGACCCTTTGTGATATCGTACTCTGTCCGAAATATCGCCGTCATCATCTCTGGATCCAATCTAGTCCGTTCGTCGGATGCACAAGCACTCGGATCATGAGTGACGAACGGCCAACGGACACGTTATTTATTCTGTTTCGACCACATGTTTCGAAATTTTGATGGAATTTACATGGCCAGTTACAATCGATTTATTGGCGCGAAGAAATTTTACACCTAAAAAACCGATATAAATATCTTTTATTAAATATGTGTCATTTTTTTTTGTTTTTTTCAAAAAATATGTACTCTGTTTTCTCTCTTTAATTTACGTATTAATTTTCTGTAACGCGTCCACCTGTAATAATATGTTTATGCATTTTGTTTCATGATGGTCACGGTACGTTTACACTTACATACGGTGAATCTCGCATGGTCGTCTCGGCGATCAGCGGTTCAGATTACTCGGAATATCTTACCGTAACGTGTAAACTCTCGAAACGATCTTGGAGAGTAGCGTATCTACGGATACTGATTATATTCTCATCGCGCATTTAGCACGCGATTGTAGAATACTCGCTCTACATTTTGTAGGAAATAATGCGAGTATCTTACACTGGATAAGTGAAACAATTTAAACGCGTGATAAGGCACCGTTTACTGTTAATGACGGATATTATTAGCTTCATGGTCTGCTCGACTGATTTGATCGATTTGTTACTAGAACTTTTGTCAATAGCATGTTGCATTGTATTGTGCAATGCGACAGAAGCAAATTGTTCGAAAACAGAATGTTATTGTTATTTATATATGACGATAAAGATATTTGAGAGAATAAAGGGAAGAAAAATAGAAAATAAAAAAAGAAAATAGAGGCTTCGCTTTATCATCTTAATAAAACGATTATATTTTTTATTATGATTGAATAATATAAATAGACTTTAATGAAAAGAAGTTAAAAATGTGAGATGGTTACACAATATTTTATTATTTCTTCTAGGATGTTAAATGTCATCGAAACGCGCCAATATATTTTTGAAGCTTGAAGCTTTTGCTTACATCACAAAAATATATAGATTATTCTTTAGCTGTCTAAAAATTAATGTATATGCGTCTTGAATGCAAACGATAGTGATAGGTAAAATGAATACATAAACTATTTAATATCGAAGCTTATGATTAACTTGATTTATTTACTAAAAGAATTTACTTTTATAAGAATGTGTTATTACAATATATTCTTCTAATTTTGGAACACTATATAAAAGAGCTGGCTTTTCAAGTTTACTTTACGTAATTACTTTTTTATTCATTCTATAATTTTATGTATAAAATTTCATTCAATAATATTTTTGAATTGAAATATTATCAGCTGAAATATTAAATATTGTTAATTAACTTTGTAATGTATGATGATGTAATCTGAACCGAACTATATGGAATATTATAATTATGTAAGCCGAGCATCCGATATTAGGAGGCGGAGTATTTACTCTGCAGATCTCGTTTCACATAGAAGGACGGCTTTACGAATTGCCCCATATACCGAGGATATTTTTGTCGATGAATCTCGTTTACATGGCGTCGCCCAAGACAGATTTGACTCTAGGACCCACGCGTTGTCTAGGAAAGCCCGATGCTGTAAACAGGCCGTGGCGGAACCTCTTTAAGCATGATATTAAATTATCTTCTTTTTACAAACGAAATCTTCAACGAGTATAATCTCCTTTTTACATCATACTAATGATTATTATGAAAAATTAAATTTTTTATAATTTTATAATTTTATTGCAAAAAATGGAATCGCATCTTTTAGAATTTTATATGTTTGTTTAACTGTGTCACATTCACATTACTTTCGTAATGACTTGTGATGATTCAGCATCACCTGTTCATCGAACATATCGATCCAATGTTTCATCACGGTATCTGAATGTCTATTCGCGCCACACCCGCGATATATTATTATCAGTCGCAGACTTTTGCGCACAGGCCGATAACAACGTTCGTAACTGACGGTGATCGACCTATATGCAAACGTAAACATTGACAATAACTCGTTACGGATTCGCAGTTGTTCGATCCGCCATCAATCCGCTCATCCCGTATTGTCCCGTATTATGTATTGTTACGAGTTGACTCCGATGATCGATGATCGAGCACGATTAGTAAATTGATACACGCGCCTGTGCACTCTTATCTCTCGCGTTTTGTTTAACGGCGTTTCGCTTCGTGGTGCATAGGCGAGTTGTGAACGAGACGCGGACTCAGCGAGTTCCTTTAACGAAGGGGAGAAAGAAGGAGCTGGTCGAGTCTCATGCAGGAAAAGAAGAAGACAACGAGACGACGACGAGAAAGAGAGAAAAAAACAAGTAGTACGAAGCTAAACAGAAACGATCCACAAGGCCGACGAAGCTCCGTTCTTCTTCGTACTCCACCTCGCCATGCCAGCTCTTTCGAGATATTTCTTCGCTCGTGTACGGCTTTTATTCCTAATAGATTGCCTTCTTTCGCTCCAAAACTCGTATGTAAAAGTTTATGCGAGAAACATGTAAACATGTTTCTACTTGCGCGTGATTCAAATGATGATTTATTTAAATAAGAGATATTATTTCCCATCGAATGCACACGTAGTGATTCGAAGATTCTATTTAGAAATTATGCATAGTGCTTCTGATCATACTATATTAAAAATGGAATATTTATATTTAATATTGTAATTTGTTTGTATTATTTGCAAACGTCTTAGGACGTTGAGTAAATTTTAACTCTTGTTATATTTTCTGAAAACCTTAAATTATACTGATAAATAATAGGTCAATGCGAAGAGAATATTCTTAAATGGCAGGATCGATCGGTGAACAGAGGAATAATGCATAAGAATTGGTGGGACTATTTCGACAGCACGGTCATAAAGTTTTTTTTTTAAGCAATATTGTAGGCGGATAAAGGAGATATATATGAAACAGCAGACGGGATTGAATGTATTCGAGGTCACGATCGATCTGTCTTGTCCGCGTCCAGATGTTATTTTTTTTGCCCCTTTCAATCAAGAAGCAAAATCTTCCACTTGTTCTTAATCATTTAAAATCGCTAGCCTCGCACATTTAAAATTATCTTTTGCGAAAAGTCAAGGCTATTTATGTAAAAACTAGATAAATATCTTATCGTATACATATGTATGCGATACGTAATTCTTCACTGTATACGATTACTAAACATTTTAGTATGACAGAAAAATGGAAATGAGAGAGAAGAAGTTATATAATACATAGAGACTATATAAATTTTGAATTAAATATTTATTTTGTTACGATAATTAAATAAATTTTCGCTATAATCCGATCAATGCAAGACCTGGTTCCGTTTTGTAGAGATCAAGAACCTTTAACCCCGACATTGTCAGATTCGTGAATGTTGATTGCAGCGTATTTGAATACTTGTACGACCTCAATTTACTGCTTTCAAGGTAGTTAAGGTACGTGTCTTACATGACGTTACTTATTCAAGGTCAGAAGATGGATTTCAAGAATTAAAGCGCAGTTTTCTCTTTTCTTTTTATTCTTCTCTGCTATTTTATACTTAATGATTTTATTTCAGTTATTAAAAAGAAGTATATTTTTATTACGCAAAAATATAAAGCGAAAAAAAATTTATTTAATTTTACTATTATATAAATTATATAAAAGAGAGTTAATATTTTATTATATGCAACGTAATATTTGAAAGATATACATAATTTTTTATATAATATTTTTGATACGACATACGATTTATTGAGTTGCGTAAATATATTGGATTATTAATTTATGAACCATGATGTCCCAAGTACTATGTAGATACGCGTAATCTTCGCTAATCTTTCCGGCCCTGACGGAATTAAAGGTCAGCATGCTGACGTTTCCAGTTTGATCGATACATGTTAAATTCGCAGATGCACTTTAATGAGCGACTTCCGATTCGCGACGTTTATATTTTAACGTACGTGTCTTGCAATTTATAACGGTGCTTTTTATTATTATTGAAAAATACGAATCCGTGTGAGAATGATGAGCTGTATTCATTTTGCGCTACGAGGAGAACGCTCGTTATTCGTTTTCTTATCAAAGTGCTTACAAGCACTTGTGATAGCCAAGAAAAAAAAAACGCGTTTATCACGAAATGATACAAGTATCCCTATAAAACTAATAGCCTATCAAATTGTGAGATCATTATTCTTATTTATGTTCTTATTTATTTTCTGTTGCAGAATCTCACACATGATCGCCGAGACCGGCAGAATTATACTATGATGACAAGATATGCTGAAGATTCGCCAAGATATTTTTTCGCAAAGATATTCCGCGATGTGAAACGCTCTTTCCGTGACTCGAAATTTACGTATCGTGCGTAATACGATCCTTGAAATACGTAAAGATATATACGATATGGAAATATTTTACGCGAGAAAAAATGCAATGCATTATGAAAAGTAAAAAAATATTTACGACTCGTTTTATAAATGGCTGACAAAATGGCTCGCGTGTACGCGTATTGAAAATCGAAAATCTCTTCTCTCATCGGTGGCGGTGGCGATGTTTAGAAACGAGTCTTTGAGCAGGACACGAAATTGCGCGAGAACTGTTAGAAAAAGGATCGCGTAGTCTTACGGACTATTATGACGGACTATCTGGATCCACATTTCGTTCGGGCTCTCTGCCGTGATCCAGAAAGACGAACTCTTCAGGTGAGTAAATATAGTATCTGTTCTGTCTGATTATCTCCTCGAAGTTTCTTCGAGACCATCGAATCAAGCGAAGATATGGCTGGTTGACTTTGCAAGTAATTTTACGAGCGTACAATCTATATGTATTTGTATAATACATAGATGTGTATGTACATAGTGTAAAATTAATGAATCTGCGAATTATGTGTACGGTGTTGCGCGACTATCCGAACTCTGTGAACGCGTACATTCACAACGGTGAAAAGGTTAAAGGACATCATCGGCTGGCATCTGGAGGCAATGCTATTGGAACTTTCGAAACTAGCACAACTTTCTCACTTTTATGTAATCAGGATAACGTTCTTTTGCGTAGATCATTCGTAGAACAGTAGCAATTTTATACTGCCCGGAAAATAAGAACGAACGCGATTATTATGAAAAAGTTATATAAAACAGACGTATTTTAATAATTATTTTTTTATATGATGCATATAGTGAATACAACTAATATAATAAAGAGATTTTGCATTTATGATATAAAAACGCGCGTTTAAAAAAAATGTTGGCAATTAAAACTTTTCAAATAATTAAAACAGATGTATTTCTCTTTGTAGCGTTCATACTATTGTATGTGTAATATTGATTAAAAGAGTGTGATAAAAATATATATATATATATATCCGTGATTATTTAAAACAGTTATTTAAAAAAAATGACAGCGATTTAAATAATCTAATTTATTTTTTTTTTTTTTTCAAGTATTAACTGATCAAATATTTGTCTTTTTATTTAATCGAATCGCGGCTGTAGATAAAGAGTAATGAATTGAATTTCATTTTTAATTTCCTCCCAAAGTCTATTTTTCCACTGTCCCTTTTCTGTTAATTAATCACTTATCGCGTTTATGTATCTTATATCTAATATGCATGTTTGAGATATATTTTATATAAGAACATACTATATGTAGCGTTGCAATATCGAATATCGTTTTTGTCAAATAATTCAAATTGCTTTAATCGGATTTTATCGGATTTTCAAATAATTAAATTTTGCTTTGATCAAATTCTATATTATTTGAAATTGTCATCATTCGAGAGAATATAAAATAAAAATCCGTTACTTATAATAAATTTGATTTATAACGTATGCATATTGATAAGATTCTATTTTCCGAGAGTATAAATAAAACAAAGTATTTCTTATTTCCACAACACACGAGATAACGTTGGATATTTCGTGCCATCGATCTTTCTATAAACCAATAACACAAAGAGAAACGTGTAAGCGGTATGTGTGAAGGCGTATCTCCGAAGAAACGCATGCATCGTAGATCTTGTAGATAGATAAATAGTCTTGGAAAGTATAACAGATGCAATATTCTTTGCATTGTCAGATCGCGAACAACTTTGTTATATTGCAAAATACAAAGAGAAAGAACATTTTCTTTAATTATGAAGTCGTAGACTCTTGAGAAAATTTTCCATTGTCCAATATAAAATATTTTTAATCGCAAGCAACGATCTTATTTTTCTCAATATAAGATTAATCCGTATATTTCAATAGATTATATTTTCTAATTATTATAAAATAACATTATATAGATTTACGATTGATACATAACGAAACAATATCACGGAATATCAATTTCGAGCCTCTATTTTTATTCTGTGAAAAAATTAGACCCCGTTTTATATTGGAATGCGGAAATTAACGATTTATCAGATTTAGATTTGTATGTATCATTGATACGGCACGCGCGGTCAATATATTTTCGGCTTCCTAGCGAGTTTCTTCAACAGTATGTTACGTCATCGTTAATGATCCGAGGAGATTCTTCATTAGCTTTCCTCGGCAGCTTATTCGATATAGACGTAATCCTTTTGCATTTAGCGAAAAAATTACTTTACTCTCTCTTTCTTTCACTTAATAATATGATTTTATTAATAATAAGATTAGTTTTATTATCTCTTATCTGTACTCAATTATTCAATCCTTCGCGAGTTTTGCGTCCTCTATTTTTATTAACGAATATGATAAAAAACAATTGTTATTAAAACAATATTTTACCTTTTTTATATATTAATGAAAATTTACGATCTCGGAAATATCTTAAAAAAAAAAAAAAAAAAAAAAAAATATATATATATATATATATGCAATTTGAAATGCATAATTGAGAATTTCGGAGATATGTAACGGTCTCTGGTGGTTTTGACAACGACGGCGTTGCCATAAACGTAAACTATTGACCCGTATATAACAGCCGGAAGCTTCGCCAGAGGCGATGAACGATATTCTCTCGACGGCGATGATAATTCAGATTTGCATCCACGAACTGCTAGTGCGAATCCTCTTTAAAATTTCACGAGAAACCTTAATCTGCGCGCCTCGTACGAAGGTCGTCCGGTGTTCGCTCCACTTTTCGTACGAAAAAAAGGCAGAAAAGAGAGCCCGAGATCGCGCCTCGAGTTTGCAAAGTCGAGCGAGCGTCCGCTCCCTTTTGCGCGCGAAGTGTTTCCAGACCAAACCGCGTCTTCTCGAGAGATACTCTCGCATATTTATAATCTCGTTTGGGCTCCCTCGAGCGTTTGTCGCGCTACAATGCGCGTCGCATCTGGCCAATGCTTAATTTCAGTTTTCTAAATCGAGTTCTCGCTGCGCGATACGCGTCGTACTCTGTCCAATCGAAATTATAAACTTTAAAAGGATATTTCAAGGAATTTGATATATGTAATGAAATAGTAAGTAATAAAAGGATAAGTACAAATGCATCGATATATTTTGATTTTCTTCGCTGTTTCTTTCATTTTACTTTTTTAATTTTAATTTTGCGCGTATATAAATAAAAATACTTAACGCGCATGTAAAATGTACTGTTTCGAAATGAATGTAATCGGAACAAGAATCAATTATAAAATGTGCTACGCAAAAATTAAATTACTATAAATTGCTTTTGTCTCAGTGATACATCACTCCTACATACATGTACAATGTAATGCTGCATAATTCGTTCGCGGTGTCCGTAATCGTATAGAAATATATCATGACAGAGAAGGACATAAGTTGGTAGTTGAGGGAACGAAATTAGCATGCTCTAAAGACGGCGATTCGGATCGGTCGATGCGCCATAACGTTTATGTGTATAACGCTGATTGCGATGGACGTTTACAAACAACCCAGACGAAACGGCGCCTGGACGAGAGCTGGAAACACGCGCACGCGTCTTGTCGAGATATATAGGGAGGTTCGATTGGCGATCTAGCGTGAAATTATGCTACGGAGACGTCACGGCGACCTCGGGCGTATGTAAGAGAGATGTGTATGTGTCTGTGTGAGTCTCTGTGTCGTAGATAATTAGATTCGTGCGATAATTTAATATGCGATCAAAGTTGCCGTCGAGAATTATCGCAATTCAATCAATATGGGATCAATGTCGCGGCGACTCGAAGTCGTATCTTGATTTTTAGAGATTCATCTTTTCAATTTGTAAAATATTAAAATACAAGGAAAGGAAATATATGCATGTAGCTGACGTTTTAAAATGTTACGTTTTAAATATACATATATGTTATTTATTTGGAAAAAAAAAAAACGCAAATTCTATAATTAAATTTAATTCTTATTTTAATCTTTAATTTGGATATACGATTGACAACTAGATGCAAGTTTACCAAACTGTCTTAACCCAGAATGATAATAAAGAATTAAATGCGCAAGTTACAAAGGTTCAAAGACAGCTCTATATAAAATATAAAATGTATAGAAATAGCGTCCGGCAAACGTACGGTACACGTTTATTTACTGAGAAATTTACAGATCAACTTTATAGTTTGATTTACGTCACGTCATTACTAATTCCTCATGGTCGATGATTGCATGCAAGATCATATTAGGAGATAACGGTAGACGGGGCGACGATTGCTTTAGCTCGCGTCCCAATCGCGGCTGCAATTGCCTCCACGTGCGAGCTTAGTTTAAGCGACGATTAGGAAATACGTGTGTGTGATGTGTGTGTGTGTGTGTGTGTGTGTGTGTGTGATCTTTTTGCCGATCAGTCTCGTATCACTCGCATCACAGTCTCTTTCCCGTTGTTCCAGGACCTGCAGATCATATACTATGGCCTACTGGGTCTGGAGGCGTTGCGTCCGTGCAGAGATTCCGTTCTCCGCGGACTTTGCAAGATCGTACGTTATGAAAGACACCATGCGAATCATGTTCTCTATTAGTAAGTATCTGGCGCTATATGTATAAATCTGTTCGGTTGCGGACGAGACCTCAGATCGTTGCGCATCGTTGTGGATCGTCGGTGTTTTCAGATATTAATTTTCAAAGAAATATGCAATTAAATACATATTTACAATCATATATTTCTACAAAAATCTATTGTAATTTAAAAAATTGCGAGCAAAAATCGAAACTTCCGTAGAAGAGTTACTTTATATATACGTGATGTGTGTGTGTGTGTGTGTGTGTGTGTGTGTGTGTGTGTGTTTCGTTATTATGGAACTTTATTTATCAGAATAACCTAGGAGATAGTTCTTACTTATTGATTTCTTTATTTTCACATTTTTAAATTGCAGTAACTGCGCTTTCCTGATTAAAAGGAGCGATATATATTTGAATATAAAAAAATTTATTATTTTATTTTGATCAAAATATTGAAATTGTTTATATTAATAATTTTCTAATATTAATTTTTACTTGATAATGTTATTAAGAGATTTTGGAACCGAGTGATCTCAAATAATTGTAGAAAAATTAAAAATGTTAATTATGATGATCGAGAACAAATTAATTATTATACATATATATGGATCTAAAAATTTATTTTTTTTTTAAGAAAAAAAATTATTTTTTTAGATTATAAAACTTGAGAAATATTAAATATATTGAATTCAATTGATAATATAATACAATTGTTTTACGTTATTGAAAATTACATTTGAATATTTTAAGTTAAAATTATATATCCAAGATTAGATTTAAGGATATGCACAATGTTAATGTTTAATTTTTTTATTAGGGAGAGAGAAATTGTGTGGAATTATTAATTTATAATTTTTCAAGCAAAACAGTGTACAACTATGAAAAGAAGTCAAGTCAAGGAAGAATGCAATAGTAATTGTAATCGTAATTAAAAATTTACAAACAATAATTTTATAATAGAGTTCTAATATCGTATCTGTGTAATACGCCTATGTCTCGTGCAATCGTATCATGCGAAATATATTGCGTACGATTGTATCATATGCGAAACATAAATGTATTATATATCTTTAGATGTGGTTTCTGAAATTTTTTTTTGCAGAGATCTTCTTTATCGATAGCTCGATAATGCTGTGAAATTCTCTTATCGAACCGCGATATTCTCATGTACCGTTAGAGTAACATAGAGTTTCTCTCGTAACTGTTTGTCACGATCAAAGATGTCAGCACAAATTGCAATATCGCTCGTAAAATAGATAATCGACGAGATAAAAGATAGAACTCTCTTAATGCGAAATTTATAATCTGTGATTAGCAAATTAATCGATTTTTGTTATTAATAATATTTAGTGAGTATTCGACAAACAAAATTTTCATCTTCAACTTTTTCAATCTTTAAAGTTAACATTTATATTCTTTCTTATTTGATTTAATTCTTAAAGTTATATGGTAGTTTAGGTTATACAGTAGAAAATTGTACGTTCTAAAATTTTCAGCACCGGCGAGTTGGCCGCAAGTTGGTACATACTTCTCTCCGGTTCCGTGTTCATCGACGGATCCATGTTTCTCCCCCGATCAAGGTAAGATTATACAGATTTAGCGCAATGATATATTTTTGTCTCACGGAACACAATAATTTTTGTTCTGTATCGGAATCGTGTTATTTCTTGCCCGTACATTTGATTTCTAGTGGCTTTAGCCTTGCAACCTTAAAAATATGAGAAAGTACACACAAGACGCTAAACTTTCTCTTAATGTACGCTCATTTAACTGTATAATCTTATAATTACTCGTCGCTTATTCTAGTCCCATAATTATGCACGAAAGAGCAAAAAGATATCGCGTATTTTTACTCATTTCATTGAATATTTTCATAAAAAACGAAAACATTCGTAATCCGATATAGGTCGCATATAATCGTGGGAGAACATTTCGTGGAAGATCCATTTTTCATGATAAAACCGTTTATACGAATGAAAATAAAATATCGTGTATACAACTGGACATTTGTATGGTATACAAACGGTCGCGTATACATCTCCATATCCGCCATGTATGCATTTCGCGTGGCATTTCCGGCGATGCGACAGACGGTCTCTTTTTTAAACTTTTCAATATCATACCGAATATGTTTTGCGCCAAGAATCTACCGAGACAGAAATCGATCGCAACACGTGCATCGTGGCTTCGTGTGAATACCGGGTGTGGTAGAAACGTCTAAGATAGCAATCGTATCACACGGCATCATTTTTTTCTTCAATTTTTCATATAAAGTCTTTGAGAGAAAAAGAGGATCTCGAATCTAATATCTCTCTTTCGTCTTTACCGACGAATAATTTATGTTTATCGAAAATACTTATTTATTTTAAATTTTGTATAAATTAATCGAAAAATATAGTTATTATATACGCTATATATTTTTATAGTTTTAAACTTTTATTACATGACACATAGCACGTATCGTTATTTTATTATGTTCCCACAATGTTAAATTCAACAACAAACCGAGTTTTAATGAGCGTAAAGCTCATAATAAAAGCTTATAATGTCATATTATTATAATGTAACGCGATAGCTAACGAATTAATGGTTGTGTAATTCGTGCGACATTATTTCGAGACACGTTGTACATCACCCGCAGACTGAGAGCGATCATAAATTGGCCTCCCTGTCAGGATTACGGTCACAATTTTCTCTCTTAGTATCCTTTCAGCCACGAAAATTCTCATTAATCGTACAACCTCGTTGCTTTACAAGGATGTAGTAAGCGGATCAATTCAAAATATATTTTTTGAGTTCTTTTTTATTTATTTATTTATTTATTTAAGGAGGCAACGACCTCACGTTTATAAGAAAATAAATAACTACTTCTCTCTTTTTTATATATGTACACAGATAAACGTTATTAAATTTTTATATAAATTTCAACTAAATTCAGATTAAATTTATTTTTTTTTATTAATTTATAAAATAAAAAATACGGTGTGCATAATTTTTATGACATGATAGATTAATTCTTTAAAAAAAAAAAAACTCCAATATTTACAGAAGTAACTGGTATATAAAATTCAGATTTTAAATTCGATAAATAAGGACTAGTACAAAGTTGGGGAGTTGATATATATAGGCGATATTATTTTAAAAAATAAGCTGCAACTTCCGCGTACGGTAGATTGCGATGTAAGTAAATCGATGTTCTATTTTTTTTTTTTTTTTCCCCTGCTTAAAGAGACTGTTTAAGCGGAAGACACACGCTCGTTCACAACGGCGAGTGCTCTTTACTGGCGCGCAATGCCGCTCGCGGAAAAAAAAAAGGGAATATGGGAGCGCTTATTATCCGCGGCCATCACACGCTCCGCTGCCGCTTGGTGGAACGGGTCGCGTCGCATGCGTCTGATGTGTATAGACGAGTAGACGACGACAGAGACGTGGCCGACCATATGGGCATACTATATCATAAAAAGCGCGCGCAGTGCATTTCATTCCAACAAAATTAATCTCTATGGTCCTTTTAATGCCCCGTTTCCTGCCTTCCCCCCTCGATGATAGAGCAGACGCAATGCAGCTCTAGCGTGTCCGCGAGATCGCGGTTTGTGTTTCCGAGAAGAGGAAATCCTGGACGATGTCCCGTAGTATTTTCATCCAGGGGAGAGAAGGAGTGAGAGACAGAAAAAAAAAAAAAGAGAGAGAGGATACGTTCTATCTCTGTACAAACGATGGCCATATTCTGGCGTCCCATGGGTCGCCTGGATGCTTCCCTTCCCTTCATCGTCGGTCTGCATGTAAAAATCTGTCTACGAACATGGGGCGTGGTTACGTGGGAGAACCTTCTCCTCTCCGTTCCTCGATTTCCCTCCTTCTCTCTCTCTCTCTCTCTCTTCTGTCGTTATGAATCGGTTCCTTCTCACCGTTCCCATGCCTCGCCCTTTCTCCATCACTCTCTTACTAGATCTGTCTCTTTTTTTATCTTTGGTGTCACAGTCTCTCGCGTCTTTATGACGATGAAACGCGACCCTTCTCTTGTTGACTCTTATTGTCTATTATTTTCTTTCTTTCTTAGCTTATTTTTATTTTTTATATCATGTAGCTATTTCTCTATGAAATACCCTAAGGGAAAAGTTTATATGCTCTCTTCTAAGGTACAATAAACTCTACTGTTGCTTTTCAAATTTTTGATCTACTATTTTTGCGTGCATAAATACGTAATGCTTCGTTATTATTTTTTTTTTATTTTTATCCATGTTGCTTATACAATTTTATTTTTGCATTGTATTATATTTTTTCCGCTGCCTATCCTTGCGTATGTCTAACGCTTGCTACTTAATCTCTGTTGTATCTTTCTTTTTTTCTCTTATCTCTCTTTTTTTCCCTTGTTTTATAACACCTCATTTCGTTATTCCCCTCTTTGTCAGTTGTGCCGAAAATTTACGAACTCGCCCGAGAGGTACTTCGGTATAAATGGTAGAAGAGAGATCAGTCGGGTTGAAGAGCAAGGGAGAAGAAGGGAGAAGGAGGACATCCTACTTAAAGCGAATACATCTCGTCTGGTGTGATAGAGATGGAATTAGAGAGTAAAGTAGAGAGAGAGAGACAGAGAGAGAGAGAGAGAGAGAGAGAGAGAGAGGGAGAGGGAGAGGGCGAGAGAAAGGGTGAAAGAAAGAAAGAGAAAGAGGGAGAAAGGCTACATGTGCAGTGCTGTATGCACTACCGACACTAATCCGAATTTCTTTTTAATTTATTGGGAAACAATAAAAAAAAAAAGAAGATGGAACACAAAATATCTTTTTTTTTAAATATTTATAATTTTTATTATAAATATTCGTCTTATTTTTTGTATCCATTATTATGTTTCTCGTATTAGATAAGCCAATGTTCTAATTGCGATAGTTCTAATGAGAGAATATCTTATATATGAATTTTCTTTTCTCAATTTTTTTAAATTTTGGATTGAATTTCATTCAGGTTTAATCACTGTTTACTTCTTCGTTATCACCGCATGCTATCACCGATTGTTTAAAACATTATGATTTGCCTGTCAAATCTTGTCTCGAACACAATATAGCTTACGTTATAATGTTACATGAACGTAATTTGAATCAGTCGACTGATATAAAAACAACGCGTGATGTGATCACTATAATATAGCATGGACGCAATTTTAATTGGCACGTCACATCATGCATATTATCAATTTAAAAATAATGGCAGTTCAATTAATCATATATATTGTTAAAAAATTTATTGGAATTGTTGTTAAATTATAAAAATAACACGAAAAACTTTAACAATGAATTGGTTTATTGCTTTAATTGACGCAATTTTATCTAGTGTATTACTATTTCAATAATACATGTTTCGATACCACAATATTTGATCATTTAACGAACACATCCACGTTTTCGTTTATATATACTTGTAAATTTGATAAGATGCGACATACAAAATAGTTTAGATCTGATGGAGCGAAATACAATTGTTTATGGCATTTACATAAAATATTGCTGAAAAGTTATACGATTTTTAAATGATACTCAATTTACAAAGGTACTCGCGATGCACTGCTCAATAACTTTTCAAACGTATGACATGTACATTTTGTAAATATTTATGGTTCTTTACGGAACGAATTCCACTTATGTCGAGTACATCCCTGGTCAACGTGCGCGCGAGAGAGATGGAGAAAGAGAGAGAAAGAGAGAGGTCGGCCTCACCTATCGAGGGAACCTCCAGTCTTGTCGAGTGTTCCGTGACAGTCGGCGAGCGTTGCGATTAATAGCGACTGCACCCGCGGAGTCGCATTCCGATCTCGCGATTTCAAGTCCGCGGTCTCGCGCTTCTGCAGGATTACGCTTTACGGAGGGATACGAACGCATGGTGCATAAATCGAGATCGCGGAGAAGCTGATCGGAGCTGCGCGATGGACGGTATCGAAATTGTCATTCGTCAAGTGACACCAGTATCGGAACGAAGCGAGACGTGCGTCGAAGATCGATTCGCGGATCGCTGGTGCAACGCGGTCTGATCGATATCGATGGATTTGTTTCCTCGTCCTTATTTCACCCGCTCGGCAAAAGTGACACCTTTAATACGCTCCCGGCTCGTAAACCGGATGCAATCTTGTTTCCCATTCGTACAAGTGACGTAATCGCGTTCGAGGAGACGAAATACGGTTGTCGTGTGTACATTGTTGCGCAGCACGCGTAATTTCCATCAAGAACGTTATCCTATTAACGTGAGACTATCTAGGAGACCTTGGCATTAAAGATATTCAAGAAGATTGCTAGGTAGACAGGAAAAGAGAGAGGGAAGATATATTTCTCTTCGGGAATTTTATTTCTTTCGCTGCTGAGATCTTTGACGAAGATAGTATACATAATTATTGCGGTACGATTGAGAGGTAAACATGGGAATACTTTAGCATCTTCCACGCGTTTAAAAGCAAGAGCGGATGACATTTGTCTAATAAGAAGATTATGCTGGCAATCATCTTTAATCCACAGCTCACGATCACAATTCTATTGCTATCGCGAAGGAGAGAGCTATCGCTGAATACATCCAACTATACAAAGATCGCATTGTTGAGTTGAAATTGTGAAGAGCTCTCTCTCTCTTTCTCTTGTACGCTATCGATCTACACGGAGACGAAATACGTGATTTTCGGTTTGTAAAGGAATAATTAAAATTTTATTTGGTTTGAAGAATCGCGCGCGAAAGCTTAATTTTTGACCTCCCCGAAGACTCCTTTATCATCGCAAACGGACGCGTGACCGGAGCTAACTTTACCAGGATCACGTTGAGGAGAGCATTTCCGTGATTGCCGAAGGCAGCCGTTGAAAAGCGGCGCGTGGATGATCGAGCGACTCGCTTGAAACTCGTTCTGCGCTGCGTGCACTTCATCTCTCTGCACGCACGCCGAAAGCGCGTGAATGGCCGCGTGCAGTAGTGACCCGCGCGTTTATGCAACGACACACCAACGAGAGTACTTTGCGGTGATTTTAATCGCTCGCATCTGCCGAGGAAATTGAGGAAAAATCAGCGAGATAATCGCAAAGAGAGAGAGAGAGAAGAGGAGTCTCTTTTCATAAAAACTTTTCAAGAGTTCGCTAGATCCCGTGGCTAAAAATAATCAAACCTGCCATACGACTTTCGCGCAGTGCGAAAGAATTAACTCGTCACAATTCGAATCGAGACGAATTTAGACGGACAGACAGCGGTGGGACGTGTAACGAAGCCTCGAAGATCACATCACATTTACGAAGGATAATCAATTCGCCGGGGAATTTTTCTCCATTTTTTTCCTGCGTACAATCGAAGCGGTGGTCGAATATTTCGGATTGCTGCGCAGAACGGCGACCGCTTTTACGAAGGATCGGCGCACCTGGAGAGGCAATAACTGCCTGACGGATATCGGCGAGTACCTCGCCCGAATCGGTTTGGTATTCGGCGCGCAGGAGGAGAGCGACCGCGTTTACGAGAAAGGACGAGCGTAGCTGAGAGTCCCGGTCGGCCTGCTCGTTCCGCGCGTATCGAACCTCTCCGTCTGTTCGCTTTCACCGAGTTCTCGGTTCGCACATAACACGACGGCGGTTCTGCTAGTGTATTCTCGGCTGTAATAAATCTAATAGCGCGGGCCCGCGCGGAATAACGGTTTACGACGAATATTACGACGAGACCGAGAGACGTGCTTGTTCGCGGTCCCGCGAGATCGTACGGCTGAGTACGGCCTTACGAAATCGATAACGAGAGACTCTCTCAAGAGAGGATTAAGATGAAAAAAGTCCCTGCGAATTGGACAGCTATAGAAATTTATCAAAAATTCACGAGATCCCATCGTTGAGCACGCCATCGTAATTTCCATTATATTACGAATTAACACTCGGATAAATATAGACGGACAAACGGAAAAACGAACGGAAAGAAGCAGGTGGATATTTTAACGCCACTTATCTTCTCGAGACAAGAAAGATAAGATCGAAGCGAGGGAATAGACAATTACCGATGTGCAACGAGATACCGAGGTCGTTGCTCGTGGTGTGTACAAACGCGATTTGATCATTCGAGTGATCGATAAGAAGCAAGATTCCAACGAGGTCATCACGGCGATGTCGCTGGCGTGAAGACACGAGTCGCGAAGTTGCTGCTCGACGTGTGTATCGCGCTTCGTCTTGTGCATCATTTCTCTCTCTCTCTCTCTCTCTCTCTCTCTCTCTCTCTCTATTTACCCTTTAAAAGAAGCCAAACAGCGCAGTAAAAAGCCGGCAAGCTGGATGCTACAGACGGTGCCTCGCCCCCTCCGCCCCCGCCCGACATTACTGTCACGCAGGATGACCGGTGAGAAACTTTAAATCATTTCTAACAACTCGTTTTACACGAGCGGGGATAGCGCGTTATTAAAAATGTATAAATAAACGTGACGGAGGCAGATGATAAATTTTTACATCTGAGATTAATTTCTTCAAAATAATATATATTGAAAACGTCTCTTTCCATTATTTATTATATATAAATATTTAAACAAATATCATTATCCATGTGACGTGGAAAGAATATTTGGAAAATTAAGACGTCTCTTAAGTTACATTATCGATTATTGAAGCGTTATTATTTAATTCGGTTAAAGATTATCTAGTATTTTGGAAATTAATTAACAAGAGTGGCGGAGAGATGCCGTACGTTGAAATCGTAATTTGTTTATATGCATATTTAATATCTTGATATGATAATTAAAAAGTAATAAATTTCAATAGACAGGTTACTGTTTTATATCTCGATATATAAATTTAGGGATTAAGAGTTGAGTGGTCTCGGAGCTATTTCCATATTTTGCAAATTATCCGAGGATTATTTGAAAAGCCAGATATCGGACTAATTGCTAATTACATCGTAACGAATTCGATCAGCGATACAGAGACGGATATCGGGGATGGACTGGAATTTTGTTGAATAATTTGATATCCTCCGTCTGGTCGGAGGGAGGGCTTTGATGCACGCATAGCGGGATGATGGGATAACAATCAAGAGCTGAGCCGCGATATACAATATTTCTATCGATTGGGGTTGGCTTTCGGATGGGAATTGTTTCGTGGATGCGTCACGCGTGCGTACACGTGACACGAAATCGTCAATATCCTGCGTCACGTTTTACTTCTCCTTGGTAAACAGCGAGTGTATCCTATTACGTCGAGGTATATTATATACGAGAGAACGGCACCGATCGAGAGTCACGTTTCATGGATTGAAACGAATCTCAGCGAGAGAATCCTAGGATTGCATCTATTATAATGAAAGCTCATCTCATTGCAAAATTTATTAAAAACTATGATTACGATATATAAACAATAGTTGCTGGCCGTATTTATACAGAATTGTATGCATTTCTCGAGTATTAGGATAATTATAAATAGAATAAATTAATGTAATTAAATATAAAATAAAGTAAATAAATAACTTAATTAGGCAGATTGGAAAATTTCGTGTTTTTAACAAAAAAGGTTAATAAAAATATAACTTTTGAGATTTACTTTAAGTAGAATTTCATATTTTAAATAAAATGCAATTATATCGAAGAATTTAAAGAGGAAGATGTGAAATATACATTACATTAAATAATATTTTTCATTTCTTTTAAATGTGGATATAATTAATACGCTTTGGAAAAAGTCTTTGTAAATAACATTTATTTTGTATTTTTTACCTCTATCTTTCAATGACAAACACAAGCGGAGCGTGTGATTTGTGAGTACAAATAAATATACATTTATAATATATATACAATAAATATAAATGTACATTTATTATATAATGTTACGTATGCTTATATGTTTATCTTGTCATGCTATTGTAATGAAAATGTGACTGTACATGAATGATTGTCACGAAAGACAATTCTTCATTAATCTTTTGACATCTAATATTTTTGGCGCGAAAGTGGGATGATTTTAAAATAGCAGATATAAATTCGATAAGACGGGTATATCTGATTACACTTTTATTTCCATGTGACATATTTTACTTTTGTCGTTATTTAAAAGCGTTTTATTAAAAATTTCTACGTTTTTATAACCAGATATTTTTCCTGCGACTTTATGTGAAAAGTGACACTTCTCTTGCTAGCGTTTTGTTGCCGCAAACTTCCGGTGATCCTTTTGATAGTATGTTTACAGATAGTAATATATTGATTTTCTGTTAGCCCAACGAGTATCACGCGCTTTATCCAACTGTTTCGTCATGACTAAAAAAAAAAAAAAAAAAAAAAAAAAAAAAAAAAAAAAAAAAAAACTACGTGGTGCGTTTTTATAAATAAATATGAACAACAGGCGATTTTCGTCACAAAATTTATACGTTTGAAGATTTTTAATGAGCAACTTTTAAAATCAACATACACAAGGAAAAATTTTGATTTTTATGAAAAAAGTTAATATTAAATTTCACCAAAACAATACACTTTTTTTTTCTAAAGCCGGATATATCTTGTCTCTACGTAACGCTTTTAAGTTAGGATAATTATTGGTTCTCGTGAAACAATCAATTGATTTACAATAGTTATTGTTGTCATTGTAGTGTATTGTTGTATAATGAACGTTACGTCGAGTACGATTTTCTATTGTCGCTAGCTCTTTCCTTTGTGACTGATACTCGAGATGGAATATACAAGTCGCTCTATACAATTTCTATATAGTTCTCTATCTATATGATTAATATGTCTTCTACAGTTCTCGCATTAATTTGTAAGCTTAATAAATGACATTTCACGTATGGTCTTGATGATATTTGCATGAAAGGAGAAGAATGTAAAATATATATCTTGTCTTTAGTAATATTTTATTCAAGTTTTTATTTTCATCAATTCTCAACGAGATAAGTACATAAGATAAAAAATTATAATTATATATATATAGGTTGTATCTTCATTTTTATATTTAGGACTAAAATGTTTAATGAATTTAAAGTCATTATTTTTATGAAAATTATAGAATTCTAATTAGATATTCTATGTTGAAATTAATATTTCTATACTTTATTTAGTATACAATTAAACGTAGAAATTGTTTGTAAAGATCGTAAAAAGACGAATCGATGGAACGATCATGCTTCGAGATGTGATTTTTTTTATTGAGATTTCGTTTGTCTAATACTTCACTCATGGTGCATAGCTCTGAGGTCTCACGTCAGTATTCTGTATCGACCGATTTCCAATTTGAGCCGCGATGGTTCAGGGTTGATATGAACACATCGCAAAATCGATAACTCGGATTACGATCTTTATATCGAAAAAAAATAACAAGTTTCTCTGGACGATCTAATAATAGCGGAAGCTTTATTGCTCGCGGTACATCAGAGGGTTCGTAGACATATAGATACGAAAATGGAGAGTATTTTATTTAGCGGCACGTGAGACGTTTTACATTCCGTATCGACCTCCAAACAAAATTAAATGCTATCATCGGAGTTTAAACCCAAACAAAATTTGATGATCTTTAGTAAAAAATTGCGGAAGAATTTGTCATACGTTATTGTAATTTCGATATTTTTAACGATTCCATTTCTCGTGGATTTATATATTGCTAATAAAACAATCATATCAGATATGATTCGATATCGCTATTTTGACGGATCGTATGTAAAATTTTTATTTTGTAATGCATTTTTTCTATTTATTCCACATTATAATCTCTGTTTTTTTTTTAACGCAGCTTAAAGTGTGTGATAAATCACGAAAACTTTTTTATCTGATGATTTCTTTAGCAGCGCGTTAATGATATGGTGGTGAAAGGCAGCAGAGAACTTCTTTCTTTAGGATTTAAACGGTCGAGTAAATTTTTATGAGTTTTACATTCATATTATTTTCTTTACCTTCCCTTTTTAAAATTGTATAACTGTAAAATTATATAATTCATTAAAAATCAGATTGAAATGGAGAATAATATGAGAAAAATACTTGAATTTTTAGTTTATTCTCTGATTTTTGCACACGATTTAAAAATATCAGTAATAATAATCACACGTTTAAAAGATTTTTCAAAAATTAGATTTATAGTAAGAAGACAATTTTACAGAAAGTACTTGAGACTTCATCGTCTTAAGTAGAACGCAATCTTGCGCGCACCTTAAACCCGTCTTACGAGCCAAGGTTATCGAGTGCATTCCATAGGCATGCTCTTCGAAGAACGATATCTTCTAAGGTTCTAATTTCACGAATTCATCCGCATCCGCTTTACTTTTTGCTTCGCGGAAGCTTTGAACTTTGATTGGTAAAGTCTATCCTGAAGATATAAAAGAAATAAGAAATAAGAAATCATCAAAGATATATGCATTGGAAGTATGTATATAAGAGATTGTTGGTGAATTAAAATTGAAAAGTACTTAAACATTTTTCAAAAATTTTTAACACGTGCTTTTCTGAAAAAACATAATTTCTATGGAATATTATAACCAATTATAATAATTATTGATGGACAAAAGTTGTTTCATTAACACTGTATGACTTACAATATTAGCAAGTAGTAATATTCGTTATAAAAAATTGCTCGCCTATATACTAGATCTTCCCGGAAATTTTCTCGACTTTCTAATCTATTTCTAGATCGTTGAAATGTCTGCGGTAATGCTATTATTTCTCAGGAAGTTATTATGATTTTGTACGCTGGAACTTTATGTATATTTTTATTATAAGTATACGTGCGTATAAGAAAGGGAGATAGAATAATAAATAGAATATAATGAGAGGAAAAGAGGAAAATTCGGATAGTTACGGTTATTAGTGGATCTCATAATTATAGAAAAACAAAGACGATCCGTTATGCGTGTGTCTCATAATAAATCGTTTAATGCTTTTGCGTCGCGTGTCCCGTTGAATTAATTGCAGTAATTTATCGTTATTGATGTTATCGATTAAATGCCACATTCGAGATTTAAATGACATTTCTAGGCTGATACGGGCAACATGCCGTACGTACTATGTATATTTCTCTATTTGTCGATAAATATATACATAGCAACTCGCGTGCACGATTTACATTTGGTAATTATTGCGAAATCGGGCACTTGTCATTTTCCATTTTTCTTTCGGAAAAATCGTAAAATACGGTGATTAAACCGCTGCGAAATAGAGGCGGCGGCAATACTGAGCAAAGATATCGCGCATTCAAACAAAACGTAGAATAAATTGTAGACTCGGATTAATACTAAAATTCTGCACGCCGGACGGCATTCTCTTTGGAGCACTTTGCAATCTTCCGTGAAATTGACTTTATAACCACGCTAGAGAAATACTTGCATAAGTAGATAACGGAATTCACCTGTTCCTTATGTAAAGCAATTATGGTTAATAAGATACAATATAACAGGTGTAATTATTGGGCATATAACACACATACATAAATATATATATTTCAATATTCTTTTCATGAATAATTCAATCAAAAATGCGTCGAAAGGGAAATTAAACACAAAAATTCAATGGGTAGTGGGTTATTCGATTATCTTTCATTATTTCTGCGAGTTTACGTTCGGAATAGCTTGGATGATCGATGGACGACCGATGAGATCGGATATTCATTACGTTCAATGATCTCGCCGATTCTACGTCTGATACACTCACCGGGTGCTTATGACACACGACACGTGCCGTTGCAGCCTCGATCCGGTGCATTGTGGCACGCGTGTCACGTGCCACATGTATGCAAAACGTGAATCCTCTTGCCCATTATTTTGCAAAATGTCCGTTACGCGCTGACGAGATAAAAAAGCCCGCGGAAAGTTTTTCGACTATTGTTTCGAGTGGCACGTATCAATTTGCGCGTGCACCGATTGTTGTTCCTTCCGCCCTTTAAAAGTGCTTTGATGAAATGTTTACGTACTTATGTTGTGAAGTATCCTTCGCTCTTTCTTTCGAGGGCTGAAAATATTCGCCCCGATGGAGAACGGCGATCAAGATTATTATTTAATCAAACAATGGTATTGTCCGTTGAACAATTTTCTATGGTTGCGCTATATTAAAATCCCAGGAGGTGTGCCATAGTGCTTTATAACGTATATTAGCGCTCTCGACAGCGATATGCTGTTCTATGCGAAGATTCTGCCATATTTTGCATCAATAGACTTTGCAGTTTACGACTTATTAACAGCATTTGATATTTATATTACATAAGAATATTTTCTTTTATATATCAAGTATTTAAAAATAAGATTTATATTTTCGATCGATTGGTCTAATATTGATACTGTTGGATAAAATCTATTTTTTAATTTAATTTAATTTAATTTTATATTTTTATTTATTACTATATTTTGTTACTTTTTAATAATTTTTATTCATTATTTTTCCTATGGGTTGCTACAAAATTTTCGTATTTTAAATTAACTAATTTTTAAGAATTAATAAAAATAATTTGTTAATAAATAAAAAAAAAAAAATAAATAATAGAAATTTGTATGTCATTGATTATTGAACAGTTACGTTAACATTTTTCTTGTGAAAATATATCGATGACGGTGTTTCAAGATTTTGCAATCATCTGCAATTAATTTTGATGCAATAGATTAGATGAAATCTAATATCATTTAAACTAAGACCTTGAATTTTTATACGTTATATGTGAAAATACGATGTTTCTCTCGAGGCAGATACGATCGATAGTACGTTGCCATTTCCCTTTAGGAAAAGGAGCGACACGAGTTTCCTCCGATTCGTTTTCCGCATCTCGTGTATAAAGGGTGTTGAATAAATCTTGACAGGAAAACTTTAATCTTTATTTGAACTTTATTGAATTCTATTCTTATCTTTCTTCAAATGGATTAAGCTATGATTAAAATGCATCTAATACACACATATACGTAGGAGAAAGGAATATACATTTTTTCATATTATTTAAAAATTATTTATATTTATCGTATAATAATTTCTTTACAGCAAACTGATATTCCAAAAGTTTTAGAAGTTCCAAGTTGTTTATAGTTGAAACATTCCATTATTTATTAATAACAATTTTTATAAATATTCAAGTTATTATCTTAATTGATATTTTTCAATGAAATTCGATTGCTTGAAATTTTATGAAAAATCATGCAATCTCGTTTTTCAACGTTAACAATTATGAGACATCTGGTACGTACCGCGAAGAAATCGCATACTAAAGTTTTTCTCAATTTGCCGAACGCGGCGGAAAACGAGCGAACAAAGTTCACTTGAGACGTAGAAACGAAAAGTTTTTTAATATATACGAGCCCGAGGATATTTCTCTCTTCCCGTTGCGTCGTATTCTTATTGTGCTACGCATTTGTGAAGGCATTTTCCTTTTTAATGTGATCGCACGAGAAAGAAAATGAAAGAAATTATAATCGGCAGCACATGTTTTCAGCTGAAAACTTGAATGACTTTTTAATGAGGTTTCTTTCTTCGAGAGGAACACTCAAGCATTAAATTCTGATGCAAATTCGAATCTTTAATTTTTAATTCCGTTCTTCGTTTCTTCGTAAGAGTTCATTCTCATGTCTGTGTACCCTAAGCTTGTTTAAATTTGGAATTTAAAAATTTTCATGTTTTGAAAAGAGCATCTCGTTCAATTCTTACGACACATTTTCCCCTCTTTTGACGATACTTCTCAAAGAGAATGTGAATACAGTTACAACTAGAGAAAGTTCGTTTACAAATTAAATTACCATAGTCTGCGACTCTCTCTTTGCGATTGACTGTGAACGGTCATATATTTCTATAAGTTGCAAACATATCTTTTTCATAGAAATTTTTATTTTACACAAGTATATTATATTTACATGAGAATAATTGTATTTTGAAAAACGTAACTTCGTAACGTATAGTAGATAAAATCGCACACATACACATCTCTTGTAGTGATCGCTTATCGCGACATGTTTTTTTTTATCTTTTCGAAATTTTCCTTTCACGTGTGCAGTAATTCATAAGATTCTGAAGAGACGACTATCTATTTACTGTGTGCTGCGACAACGGGAGCATTGTGCACGGTACAAAGCAAAATGTGCAGCGAGGTGCACCGAAACGGCCGATTGGTTCCGAAGCCATGGCTGGTATTTTATAGTGTGTACATGCTATCTCGCGACGACTATACGCCTACCGCGGCACTGTTACTACCTTGCTTAGGAGCATGGTGGCCTCCGTTGGCACATCAGTGGTGCAGCAGCCTTTTACCTACTAACGCCCAGCATAATTAGCATGAAACATGCCGCGTCCTGCATCATAGAACTCTCCGCACGCTCCCACCTCTATTATTTCTTTGTGATTCTGTAAAAGTTCGTATTTTTATATCGATGAGCTCACGAGTTCTCACGCCTCGATGGACTCTGCGCTATGGCGGCGCAACGATTACGTAATTAAAGTATTTTTAATCGTGCCCTAGGAACTCGCCCTTTACATGTGAGAGAAACATCTAGTATTATTTTTCAACAGGAAACCGTCGAAAGTATTTTGTGTCTACCGAAAGATTTTATCTTGAGAGAAAAATACAGTTTGTTGATATCTCGTACACACACACGCGCAAATTATATATATAATATGAAATCATACACTGATTACAACTGAAGCTGACTTAATTATATGAGGTTTTAAATTGTGTTGAGGATTGAATCTTAAACAGGATCTCGTTAAAAAAGGAAAACGAGATACCAACAATACCAAAAGTAACGGCATATTTGATGACCGTTATATTCGTGGAAACAGTGCTCGCATTTTCTTGTAGCAGTTTGTATGATGGAATGTACTGGTTTGATCTGGAGCACGGGTTTCATCCGTTTTGTACGAATCGCCTTGAATTGCCTTGGGACTGCCTTGAAATTTAGACATTACCTATTTTCTTAAACGACGGACGTGTGAGTAGCATATTATAATCGTGTTTCATTATTTTTATTAAGGATGGTCGCTTTAACGACCGCAAATTGCTGACAATGAAATTGCTCATGCAATTTTCTACTACTTTCAAATCGATTATGCTATCTCTTTATTTACTTCCGTCTCACCAAAGTTGCGCTGAATTATCTGTATATTAAAATTGAGATTTTATTTCTTATTTTTTTTTAATAACGAGTTACTTAAACTAGATTATAACTATTATCCTGTAAATAGTATATTGTACTTTTTTAAGATTTATTTTTATCATTTTCTAATTGTTTACTAATAGTAAGTGCAGTTGGCTTTCGAAAAATTAAAAAATCTTTGAAATAAAAGAAATATGTGTAGATTATGAACTAAATTATTAAAGACACTAAGCAGAAACAAAATGAAATAAATAAATATTTAATTATTTTAAAATAAATGCTTAAAGTTGCGATTATTTGCTGAAATATTAAGGTTTTAGTGATGAAAGTGAATCAAATTTTTCGAGTTTTACTTTTTAATGTCATGAAGCAACAAAAAGGATACATTTTTATTCAATCTTGATCAGACGTTTGCGATTATTTTGTCAAGAATTTTCTCACTTTTATTTATTTTCTTTTTTTCCACAATCTTACTCGTTTTCGTCGAACAGAAAACATTCTATGTATTTTACTGTCAAAAATTTGTCACGTATAACAATCTTTTTCAGCGTAACTAACCGAATTTCACTATCCTGTGCGTGACAAAAAAATAGTACATAACGACACTGACACGTGCATGTCGAAACGTCGTAAATGTACTGCATATTGCTCTGTAGAAAACAATTATGCGCGTGCATTGCGAAAAGTGTGGAGAAAAGCGTTGGTGAAATCTCGCTTTTTCTATCTATATTCGCATGAGCGACAACGGTTATACGGTTCTGATTTATTTCTATCTACAACCGGGCGTTATAATCCATTTATAAGTGAGTTTCTAAATGTTTCCCACAGATCGTTATGGAAAATCACGATAATTTAAGGATACTATGATGTACATAACTTTTGAGATTAATTTCTTGATATTATACATTTCTTGATAAGATGCTTTTCACATGCTTTTTATTATTAATTTATAAATATTGAACAAGAGCGTTGTTGTTGAAAGTTAAAATTGTATCATTTCTTACGATTATTGTAGCAAGATTAATTCATAGCGCAGTAATAGATTCAGGATTATCAGGATTGAAAAAATAGTATGAGAAAATAACAATCAACAGAAAGATTTAATATATAAAGATTATGTTTTGTTTTTTAAGCACTAGATAGGAGTTTGTAAATTGTACTTTTTTGAAAGAAAAATATTTCAAAACATAGTTAATGTGTTATATATTTCTTTAATTTAATTTTTTGGCAGAGTTATAATAAAAGCCTCCGAATAAGATTTTTTTATTATTTTTTTCTCTTTTTAAATGAGTGAGGGATTAAAATCATTGATCTGAACTATATTTCCATATATATACTATTGGACTAGTTGATTACTTAATTTGATCAGCGACGTAGAAATCTATTTTCAACATCGTTATGAAAATTCCCGATACATATTTTCAAAATGCAGAAATAATTACATTTGTAAATGTTAGTTTCTAGCACTGCAAAGTGAATTGTATTTGTATTTCTAATTTATATTCTTGGCCTTATTGACTTTTTTATAAATCACTCTTTATTGAAAACTCGAATATACAGATGATTAAATATACAGATATAGATGTATGTATATGATAATTTTATTCTTTGAAGTGGAGTTGACTTTTAGCCATAATCGCTCGATAACAAGTGTCTAAATTTATTTCTACAATTATATCGTATTATAAAAAATAGAGGTAGGGAAATGTGTTATACGCGCCTATGTAGGACGTTTGACCTTTTACTTTCAAGTCACATACAATGACATTGATTACTCATGTTCCAAGGTATAGGTATACATTTTTATTCTCTTTTTGCATCATAATTTGTCTCGATATTATTGCCATAAAGAGGCACAAAAGATAAAGTTACGAAATTTTTTAAATTAAAATAATGACGTTATGGAGAAAACTAAATTCTACGGATAACAACGGATAAGTTATCCATATAATCATTAACTCACGCGACCATCGATCAAATCTTCAAGATGTGTGTCAAGTTTCCAGAACTGTAAACGACACTCGCGTGCTCCACTTTGGAGCGAGAACCCTTGAACTCCATTTTAAGATCTTATACGCGATTGTTCACCGTCGAAATTTTCAGGGATATAATGCATATTGCATAAAAGTCATCATACATGGTTGATGCGAAATACAAAAGAAAAAAAAAAATTCGATGCTGCTCTCTTTTCAATTTTTTCAAACAAATGAAAATAATAAATTGGAAATAAATATTCCTTGTATATTTGTTTATATAACAAGATTATATACGAGATTATATGACGATTTTTTTTAAACAAATATGATTTTTATATATACATATGTGTGTGTATTCTGTGCTGCCTTTATTTCGCATTGTATACCCGTGTACAGCTGATCAAAAGTAAAGAGCGAAGTAAAGAGAGCTTTCCTCTTGTAGCAGAGAACCGTAAACGCGCGTGAATTCACCGCTGGAACCGCGCGAGAAGAACGTGAAGGTGCATTTCGCGACACCAGGCCGCGGGCTAGAAAGTAGCTGGCGACTTATTGCATTTGTGTTCGTCGTGTATTTCGTTTTGCTGCTTCGAGCCGGTTGCAACGGCATTTACATCGGATAGGATCGGTAGGAATCGGATCGACGTCCTCACCGCCGTGAGATCGATACAGCCGCGCGAGAACTTTTTTACGATACTTTATGTATCTATTTTACAATTTAAAAACTAATTAGAGGAGTTTGATAAGGGTCATATATTTTTATATGTATCTCATATATGCAGATTGTTCTCGTTTTAATTTTCCGGTGCTATTCAGGATCTCGAAAATACCCTCGAGATCTCGAATTATGTACGCTTAGCTTGAAACGAGTGATAACCAAAAATAAATGTGACCCGGATTGAAATTAGTTTGAAATATTCAAAGTCTTCGATTATATTCTCTCTCTCACTCTCTCTACTTCGTCTTATTATTCAAATTGATCAGTGAATAGCGATATCGCACCTAGAAGATATTTCAGTTCAGTAAAGTAATATAGAAAAATTATAAGAATTAATTCGCGCGTGACTCTAATAACAAAAAATAATGGCAATAAATTGATTTTTAAGCATTATTGTTTCATATGATATGTCTCTTTTTTTTATGCAATTTAGTTATCATGGTGAAGAAATATATATTTGATATTTGCATACAGATATTGCATCTTAAGACATTTTAATTAATATAATATGCCCAAACAACCGTTATTAACATTTTCATATGAGAACTGTCATTATTTTTCTCGATTCTAATAATCATGTCTAATTGGGAAGAGATTATTAGATAACAATAAAACATCTCTTGTATGAATATCAGGATATTATTGTTTCTAGAAAAGCTATATTTTTTTTATGTATAATACATGTACGTTATATTATGTGTGATATCTAATTTAAACAAATAATATCATAAGTTTTAGGTGATTTAATATTCGATTGAATTTTTTTCCCTTTTTCATAATTGTTTCTCATCCGTTTATAATACATCTATCGCATATTTATATGTATAACTGTATATATTGTTTAATAGCTATTTCGAATATAAATGGTATATATGGATGGTAGGTATGTTTTGTGTTAACGACCATCGATAAGGAGAACGCTATCGCAGTTTGTCGATGGTAAAGAACATGTACTATTTTACCATGTATTGAGATGGAAGAGAGCCAGATCCGTTCTCCTTAACTCGAGCTGTTCGACATCGACAGCTGTCGCCGCTCTTTTAAAAGATGCGTGTAAATAAAACGAGCTCGAAATGAAGGGAACACGAGAATCGTTATTTCAGGGATGAAATATTTGCGGGTTACAAAAATTTTTATATTAAGAAATAGCAATGCCGAACGAAGTTGAAGTAGTTAGCCAGAATAAGTTTGTTCGAATAGTTGTATATTCAAAAGAGAAAAAGAAGAGACCGTTTCGGCTTTCATTTGCGAACGAAGTACTTACTCCTTGTCTCGGCTGCATCGAGTGTGTCGTCTTGAATGCCTTTAGAAATACCGAGTCGCTCTTCTTTATCGTCGTCTCCTTTCACCTTTCTCTACTCTTTCAATTAAAAAGAAAAAAAAAACCACGTAGTTCGATGTCACCTTGTGCTTCCCCGGCTACTCGAGACTTCCTCTCAATTTCGAGATCCAACGCATACGTCGAGAGTGGAAAAAAGACGTGTTTTTATTCGATTCATTAAAGAGAAAAATTACTTTTTATTCTTATACTAAACGCGTGATTTATATATGAATTTATTATTGTATTTCAAATTTGGACGCGAATATATCATTATTAATTAATTTGATGAAATAATTGTTAAAAAAGTATGACGATTTGTTTGAGTTTTGAAATTTAAGTAAAATGTCAAGATAAAAAACACCGCTTAGAATGAGATATAATAGTGAAAGAAAGATGTATAAATAAACGAGGATGGAGGAAATACTCGAGAGTTGGTTTAATCTAATTAGTTGTTCGCTCGAAGTTAATTTCCTCATCCATCAGCTGTCAGATCTCACTTCTATCATACTGCTCAATTTCGAAGTGCTACATACTTCAAATTGACTTTATTCCACCCGCTTCAATCTACCATTTATTATTATAATCGAACAATTTTTCTGGCTTGATATATTCCCGAAATATTTTTACCTTGAAATATTCACGAGATTGCTTTTACCAAAGCTCAAGGAATCTCCTTTCTTTATTCTATAGCCGCGGGAATTGTGATATCGATCCTATTTATCTTTTGATCCATTTCGTACGCGATAATGGTGTATACGAAGAAAAATATCTGTTAGAAAAAAAATCTGCTTTCCCTTAAGTCAAAAAGGTATGTTCTCCGAATTTTCATAATCCTTAAGCGAGACACGTGTTTGCCATCTGCGTTCTTTGATAGTCGACCCTCCGGCAGAATATATTGTACT
This sequence comes from Polyergus mexicanus, assembly GCF_030449975.1. NCBI lineage: Eukaryota > Metazoa > Arthropoda > Insecta > Hymenoptera > Formicidae > Polyergus > Polyergus mexicanus. Next base: position 10,753,799 of record NW_027223321.1, on the reverse strand, counting down.
ATAGTCTGTATTCATATACTATAGTGTCTATGGTCTATAAAAGTCCAATTCAAACAGATAGTTTAAGATTTATATACCGATTTTCAAAAAGAAAGTTCTCTTGTAAAGTTAGCCGACATAAAACAAATTAACTTTCTAATTAGCTAACTTATTAACAAACTAAAAAGAGAGTTTTATTAACTTTTTAGATGAAATAATATATACATGCGAGAAAAGATAACAGAATTTATATTAATTTATTTTTGGGATTAATTTAAATCGACAAAATGTGTGTGTGATATTTTATATATATAGGATATTATATATGATATTTATTATACATTAATCCTTTTAATGCATAAATTTAGATTGGTTAAATATATAGAAACTTGTAAAAACTTTGTTACTAATTTAAAAAAGTAAAATGCTTTTTTTTCTTTGCACGTAATTTTGCAAACATTTATATGACATAATAAATTCAGAAATAATATCAGAGTTGTTGCGTAAGAATCCACCCTATATATTGCTTTTGTAGGGGTCGTAATACTTCGTTATATCCGGTTGTGCTCCTAGAAAATCCTCCTACTGCTTCGTCGTCAGTCGGTATTTTTCCTGAAGTGGCTTCGACCTAATAACTTTTACGACAGGCGCGCAACGTTTACGAGACTTTCTTTTCTCTCTTTTCTCCTGTTTTACTTTTTATTCCCTTTTACAAATTTTATATTTTTCTTTCGTTATACTGTTCGTAATTTTTTTCGTATTTATATCCCTTTTTTTCTACATTCCCGTAGTTATATCGTCATTTCTCAATGCTGTTATCGACAGGTATGTCAAAAGCAGAGAGATAGAGAGAGAGAGAGAGAGAGAGAGAGAGAGAGGGGGGGGGAAGAATGAATTGAACGTGACGATTTTAGCGGGATGTTTTTCACGTAACCATCCGACCGTTCGCGAGGAAATAATACATGTTGTCATTTTCGAAATTTGTTTCAACTCCAATGAATCTATCGATGCATTTCTCGATTCGAATTGCATAACTAGATCAGATCGAATCAAATTAGGGTAATGTGTTCTCAATTAGAAAAGCATTGCCTTATTAATTTCGGGAATTATCATCGAGGGGAGATCAGAATCATTTTCTGGACAAACATCAGTCAATTCTAGTATTAGTATATACATAGTTACTTATCATTGATAACGACGCATTCTAAATCGAAACAGATGTGTCGTATCAGAATTTACAGATCTCATGAATTATTTCATATCTGTGTAAAAACTCGTAATATAAATACATCTATAGAGAAATTCGTCTTCCGTTGTCTTCGTTTATCATATTTTATTCGATCATTGTTTTGATATAATAACTTCTTTTACTTTTATAAAAATGATAAATATTCTTAAACAATCATATTTTTTATTGTAAGCATATTGCGAAATTACATTAAAATTTCAATGTCAATAATATTTTGTTATATGAGATGTGAGAGACAAAAGTTTTGCTGTGTTTGAATATTTTGATGAATATGTATAAAGCTTTCTTGACGATTTCTTACATTTTAAATGTATATACATTTTGATAAATTTATATGTATTTATTTTAAGAAATATAAAACTTTTTTAAAATATCTGAAAATTTGCTTAAATTCCCGGCAGAATATCAAAATATATAGTGCAAATATTTGAACGGTTTTTCACAATGTAAATATAATACAAACTCATACACACACGAGCAAGTTTGCGACTTGTGTTATCACAACGGTCGTTTCATTTCACATCGTTCTCATCGAAGTGATCGACGTCGTATATCGAGGACGAAAAAAAGCGAGCGTTGTAACGGTACAAGAGCCTGTAACATCACCGGCTTGGTTGGCATATTCTGGTGAAGGTCTAGTCTAGACAGAGAGAGAGAGAGAGAGAGAGAGAGAGAGAGAGAGAGAGAGAGAGAGAGAGAGAGAGAGAGAGAGAGAACGGCCAGGTCGATATGGCACCTCCACTGTCGAGCAGGACGACCCGATATCGTGGCGAGAGGAGGATACCAACGACAGGAGGAGAATGCGATCAACGTCGGAGAGAGAGAGGACGGACAGAAACATACACGTGCGGTAGATTGGCAAACGATTCGCGAAGGCTCAAAGACACGAGGAGATAGCATGGTCGGTACACACGAGAGAGACATAATTCTGGACCTGTTATTATGATAGATCGAGTAGACACGAGGAGATGTATTAAGTCGCGCTCTACGTTGAGAGAAACGTTCATTATTCTGTATCAAATAATTTTCGATAATTTAGAGAAGGATCTATCTGTTATTGAAAAAATTTAATATTCTCACATTTTTCTTTTTCTTTGTTTGGCAATACTCTGGGACCTTAGAAATTTTGAATAAAGCTTCTCGCGTAAAAACTGATTAATGTTATCTGATAGTACAATTTTGATAGTGATAACTCAAAGAATGAAGAATTTATTTCAAGCCAAACTTTATTTTTTGTGCGATCGAATTTACCATGTTATTATTGCCCATCTGCTTTAATACCGTTCTCATATTGTGTATCTTGTATGATGTTGGTATATAAACGCGGAATTCAAGCATTGTAAATTACGATTAATGACTGAAACGAAGGCGAAATGAGCCAACTGTTGCTGTAGGATGGAAATAATGCATCAAAGATGGATAGCAGCTATTGATTGATCATGCTGTTTATCGTGAGATTAACATGTTATATCGTGGCTTCATTTTATTCAGTATCGCGCTATATTAATTTACAAAACCAATAATTTTATGAAATAATAAATATATAAAGAATGTTTAGAGAAAAATATTGATATTGATATAAATAGTAATACGTGTCGATATGCATTTTTTTATTATTGAAACTGGTTATTACATACTAGAGAACTATATAACTATTTAAATCGGAATGATGCATGAAATCTGAAGAAAACTTGAATAATGATATAAAATTTATGTAACGAAAATGAAGGGTTATATGTTTGTATCGTATGTCCGTCGCGAATACATATCTTTGATTTCTCCAATATTTATAAGACGATCTGTCGGAATTACCTTTTCACGTTGCAACTTTCACGATGTCATAATATAGAATAAAAATACACGTATCATTCGTATTTTATATGGTAAGTGGTATGTTATTCGACATACTTCAGTGCGACGCGATAATTACATTGAGAAAGTAGGAATCTTTTTGCCTTATTCGTCGTGGCTCTGGCGTGACTCCGAAACTTAATTAGCATGAAAATTGACGTCATATTATGGAGCAGAAATTATTTAAACGTATTGCACGCGGTGTAAAGGGAAATGAAAACGAGACGGTATGTTAAATTCCATCTCGCGAATATATTCCTAGAAATGGCGCACAAGAACGACTTACAGTTGCCATTTTGATTATTCTGTTTAATGGATGTTGCGTGAGTTAATGAAAATTCATAGAAATCGATGGGAGAGACACCGGAGTAGACGTAATTATTATTTTACGCATGCACGCGTTTCAAGGAAAGTCAATTACTTTTTTTTTTCCATTATAATATTACCTTAAAAAGAAAGCTTTAGATTTCATTCACTCTTTATACAATATTAGAAGATAAAGGAGGAGGCGGAGGAAAGGAATGCACGTATTCCGACAAAAAATAAAATATTTGACTTTTAAAATAAGAATGCTTAAAATATATGATTAAAATAAAAGTAGATAGAGATTTCTTTTCTGATTTCATTTTTGATTTTAACTTTTGAATTCGCTTAAATTTTCTTTTCTGATATATTGTTTCGAATACATTTATTTTATAAATCGTTGGTGAGTCGAATATTCAAAATCTTTTTATTAATTTGTAAAGTTTACAAGTTGTTTTATATAATCGTTTTATATATACGTTTTCTATATATATGTTACATCATTTTTATACATTATTTATATATAATTTTTAATTTATATAATCGTTTTTTGCGACGTGTAAAAACCTCGTGCCTATTGATCTCGTTTCTCGATTACGAGACGAATAATATTAATCCTTTAATCGACTGCACAACGATGATGAACGTCGTCCCAGTTAATTTGTTTTCACGAAAGTTGGAGGAAGCGGAACCGGAAGTAAATCATTTGGATATAAAGGCGAACTTGCCTAATTAAGGCTTTATTAATGAGAGAATCGCGATGGGAGTAAAATAACGAGCGTTTTGTGTCTAGGTAGAAGAGAAGCAGCTATATTATGAGAGTGGACGCTAAATTTACCACGATCGATTTTTTCATGTTAATCTCGCGTCTTCAAAGCTGAAGTTTTTTATCAGACGCAAATAATAAAACGCGATCTTTTACTTTACAGATCACGAATTTCTATATATTTTTTTACGGAAAGTTGTAGAAAATAACTACAGCAGATTTTAATTCTTTTTTTTTATTATGTAATTTTTTCTTATGTTATAATATAATATTGTATATATAATATTACGTATTATACGTAATAATATACATAGATATATCTTTCGATTAAAATTGGAAGTTACGATACTATCCAAGACTATGAAAATCACATAGATAAATATAATATTGTATCTAATTGATAAAGAGAATAGATTTAGATTATTAATTAAAAATATAGACAGAATAAAATACAGATGATTAAAGTTTTTTGAAAACGATTATAAACTTGATGGATAAAATTCCTTGTTTTAAAGCATATATAGAGAAAAAATTATTACCACATATATGTACAATATAATTGGATTAATTTTGTACATGTTGTAAGCAAATTCAAAACGTTAGAGTTGAAAGGAAGAAATTTGCCGCGCATTGCTACATCACTTTAATCATTTCTCCAATTGGCGGTAGTCTCGTCGTGTTTCAAAAGCACAACGGATGAATAATCATATAATTCGCGACCCATGTATATACGTTTTCGTGAAGATTGCAATAAACGCAATAAATGAAGAAAAAAAAAGAGGAAATTTGCCGTCCTTTTTTTAACGCGCGCTGTAGAATCATCAAACCGAAGGAAATCGCGTTTCTCCGCTTTTCTTCATACTCTGTGCCTTCGGCTCGACTTGTCGCCACCTCCGACTCGGAGTTTAATTTGCTGTAGGAAATCTACTCGTTTCCGCGCGCACGTGGACCATCCCTTCCCGCGCTGAGCAAAAACCGGCACGTCGTTCCGCCACTGTAAATCAAAACATCCGATGAAGCATCAACGACGACAGATTACTATTTAATATAGGACAGGAAATTTAGGAAAGTGAAGAAGAGCATTTTCACTTTCGGACAATAATTAAGCTTCTTCGAGGATACCCTTGAAAACGAGGAAATTTTAAAATTGTTCGAAAAAGGAAAAGATGAGATACTTGGAATAACTGCGAACAAATATGCATTTCATAATTTGTATTTCATGTAAACAAACATGATGATTTCGGTTTATGATCTGATTTCATTCGACATTATGTATTGTCAACCGTGTCGTAATCAGGACCACTTCTATCAAGTTCTTATTAATTTAATCGTCAATTATCCTTGCAGGATGACCAATATAAAAATATTTCTAATGATATCGTATGTGAATTATCGTATATAATATAACAAAATAAATTTGATTGCTGGCTAATTTTTTGTGCAAATTATAATTGACGATTAAATTACCCGAAGTTGAGATGGAAGTGGCCCCTCAAGCCGGAGTGACAGTTCGCGAGGCATGCGAGACGTATCGATGCATCTCCGAATTTATTTTCCGGAGCGGCCAGCAGAGGGCGCGACTGTGTACGGCGTCGCATCGTGGTGCGCGTGAGCGGTGGCGCGGCAGCGCCAGCGGCGCCAGTACACTTTCGGACGTCGTAGCGCGCGTTTCGACGCGATCCCCGATTTCTCGCGCGCCAAGCATCGGCGATTCCGTCGCGCCGTTTTTCGTCGATCATCGCGGCGAGCCGTCTCGGCAAGAAACCGTCGTCAAATCGCGTTGGTGTGAAGTGAAAATTTGTCGCGCGATTTTCGGAGTGCGATCGCATCTGTGGATTACGTGTGACAGCTGCAGCGGACAGGGGTCAAAAACAGGACAGGTTGTTGTTTTGGACGGCCACAGAGTCGCCCTGCTCGGTGCGTTCAAGTTTCGCCGGTCTCATCGATCGTATTATTAAATCTCGTGAGTTGCGCTCATCTCGCGCGAAAAATTATCGGTGCGGAATTATTGCGTCTTCTTTTTTGCATTTTTTATGTATTTATTTATATTTCTTTTTCTTTTCGCTAACGTTGATTCGTAACTTTTGCGAGATTGACTATTGTCGATTAATAATATAGGTTAATACGGTATAGGTTAATTAATATTGAATTTTCAATGATAATATAATGCACATTATTTGCAAAGCTTTTAGCTATCGAGAACTTTTGATCGAATGAGATTGTTTATTTATGTGTTTATATAGCACTTTATTGCGTTTAATATGGAATACAATTTTAAATCGTCAAATTTGAAAAAGTAATACTATACATATTATTAAAACCGCAAATCACTATTTATTTCCGCGATAACCTAATTGCTCTGAAAGCAGTCTTCTTTATCTAATTGAAACTGCACGCGAGTTTTGAATATAACAGTCATATTATTCGTTTTCGATACGTTAACGCGTGCGTGTGTTGATATTTCATTTTTCTAAATCTGTTCGCGATCGATATACTATGCAACACCATTTAAATATTATTTTAAGTTTCTGTTTGTGAAAAAAATTTAAAATACTAATAATTACTCTAATAATTTATTATTATTATTATTTATTATTATTTAGTATTAGTATTTATTATTAGTATTTATTATTGGTATAATAATGGTAGATGAATTTGGGAAAAGAGAGATGTCAATTTGACATGCAAAATATGTTCAAATTTTTTTTTTGGCGGGGGGGGGGGCGGGGGAAATTTCATCTTTATATTGATTCCAAGATACTTTATAAGAATTATAATTTAAAAAATTCAAAAATTTAATATATTTAATGTAGAGATTTAATTAATCTGTTTGAATTTTAACATATTTAATTGTATTATTTTAACAATAATTTAATTGTAATATATCAAGTTATTGATTAAGAAAAAATATATATATATATATATATTTTTTTTTTTTTTAATTTTAAGAGAATAGTTTTAGCTTCGGTGGCAGAAAGAAATAGAGTGGCAGAAAGAATTTTATAAAAATTAATATCATATATGGAGAGAATAGAAAAATTTTTGCAATTATTGAAAAATGCGTAGCTTTATGAATCAACAGTTATGAATGGAAACCGGAAACAAACATAACGAGAACGTGGAAGGTCATAGCGATAACTTCGAAAATATCGTTCAGTATGTCTCTGATGATTCTCGAAGCAATATGAATTCCTCAAATATTAACGCATACAGAAGCTTTTATCTTTCGCCGCTCTGAACACATGACAAATTAATCGCGAATCGTGAATGTACGTATACGGTTGCTGCAATGGGAATTGCGTAATACGCAAAAGGAACGCATCGGTGAGCGTTCATATTACGCCATTGCCTTTATATAATTTCTAGAATACCAAAGATGATTATCGTTATTTATGCTGCAATTATTTAATATTCAGTGAAGAATCGAAAAAAAGAACGATTTAAATATATATCTATCATTTTAATTTAATTCTTTCGATTATTGTTACAATTAACAGTCGATCTTTATAATTAATCTTTGATATTTTATAAAGTTTTTGTGAATGAATACTAAACACAAGAAGAGGGAAAGAGAGAGAAATCGAAATTTTTTGCATAATTTCCAAAAAATCCGATTACGCGAATTAGTGATTTACATGTATTCAACGTATGAATTGTTTAAACCTTTGGGATATATATAATTCTGCGTTGTCGGATTATAAGTTCTGCATGTTAAGCACCGCATTCTCATCGCGGTAGGGGGTATATTTAGCAGAGATCTCTTCGTGAATCAGAATGCAATGTGGCATTTTGTGCACGCGTTGGAGAACCTTGACCTAACTGACATTGTTGAACCACGTGCAATCGTAGTGATCTCGGTAGAAGATCGCGCACTCGAAGCGACGAGATGACTCGAATTTTTATCGTTTTTCGATGTCGCGTAGTATTAATAATTTGGTTGTCTCTTTGGCTTTTTTTTTTTTTTATGGAGAGCCTTACGTGTTTTTAATTGGCATTACGTGCACGAAGCGCGTACGTAACACGAACGAGCGGAAATTGCGAGCAACAAAATATTTTCTATTTATGATATATCGTCGCGCAAATGCGGTTGCGTGCGGATAATATGTATATTCGCCGTGTCGATACGCAATCTACTTGTATTTATCCAACACCGATCTTCATTTTCGAAATTTTTCCGAAGCAAAAGCGAAGAGAGAGAGAGAGAGAGAGAGGGAAAGGTCCGCGGAGACTATCGAGAGAAAAGCGTTATATACTCTTCAAACTTTTCTCATTCGGAGGCAAAAGAGTGATTCTGTCAGATCCAATTTCATTGAAAGCTCGTTTGCATGTATAGGTAACGCGTAACATGTCGTTATTCGTCGTTGCTCCGATGATGCATTCTTGCGAGTTGGAAGCAGATCGGTGTTATCGCAATTATCGAAGAATTTTTATCGATCAAATATTTTTATTATAATTCAATTTATTTTAATTCATTTTTTCACGTGTAAATATCTTGGAATATTAATTTAGGATATAGGCAAGAGAATATATAGAGAAGAGATGTTTAGAATATGGAAAAAAAAAAATATTGCGCCGGGAAAGTAGAGAGATACGGATCGAAATTGGATTGATTTCCAGTGTACTTTATACCTCGTATCTTATTTTAGAATTTACTTTCGTTGACGATGATAGATTCGCAAACAAGCGCAGATCGTTCACTTGAAATATTTGAAAGACCCCGAGGTATCGAGAAAAAATTCAATCTCGCAAAAAGTTCCGTGCCGCGTGATCTTTTCACCCGCGCTGATCCCTCTTGTTGATTATCGGTTAACGATCGTCGTCAACGACGCAACGTGTCTTCTTCTATGTGAGAGTATTTTCGCGCGAACCGCGAATGTGTTCGTTTTCCGGTAACTTCGATCCGCGCGTTGCCCCTCGTTCACATGCGCATTTTGTTACACGCCGTTGCCTCGCTTCCTCGTTTCTCTCGCTGTTTCGACGTTGTTACGAACAAGTGCGAGTTATACCGTTTCTATCCCGGAGTTGGTAGAAACTTTTGTCGGACAGTAAAGTAACACAATACAGCTTATCAGGCTGCAATAATTAATCGCAGCAACCAGCGAAAATCGCTCGAGAATAATTACCTTCATCGCGTGATAATGATCCCTGCGTCCTGCATTTTTGGCTATGATTGAAGATACGCATATATTGAATATTTAATCCTTTTGCGAAAATCATCCAGGATTTTAGATAAAATTGAGAGAAGGCTCTTGCTTTTTCGTACAATTGGTGCGAAATGTGGGACAATCCCTAGTCGAATGTTCAAAAATAGTAATACGTAAAAAAATTATATAACTAATTATTGTATAGTATGAAGAACACATGAATGGTATGAATGTCATTTAAAAGATTAACTATAGTATCTATAATATGTATAAAAAATAAATATATAATAAATTTGAGCTTTGATTTATTCGAAATGATGTGAAAACTAAGTATTGATCCACGCCGTGCCCTCATACATTGTAAATTCCGCGAGATTTTTTTTCTTTTTCAATATCGAATTTTATTTTCCCATACGATATCCAATTATATATAATAACGATATTTAAAATATTTTGGGATGATCAAATTTGTTGTGAAACTATAATGACAAGCAATTGACATTTTATGTAACGTGTGTGCAAATTGGATTACGTATTAAAATCTGCGAGAAATGAAGGTCGACGTATACTTTTATACCTATCTACGCAAATTAAAGTTGATATGTTTAACATTAAGAGATTCAAGATTGTCGATAATCAATTTTTTCTGTCGGTTTATCACGGCCTTTAATTTCTTGACAGCGACTTATAAATTTTTTAAAAAATGGATCATTTATTTCATCTCGCTTTTTTTACAACAATATTTTTCGGAGATGCAACGTGCGTTGAATTTTTGGTACGACATATGGATTCGTGTTAGTCACTGAATCCTCTCGAGGTAAATCTGCCAATTAAACGTGAACGTGTGCATCGCTTCCTGCTGAAGGACGAACACGTGTTTCGAGTTCTTGAAATCATTTTGAACATGCCCTGGTATGTTTCCTCTCGACGTCAAATCTTACATAAGACAGATGTAACGCGCTTCCTTCTTTTTACATTTTCTCCTACGTAGAGGATATTTAATCGCGAATGTTACGTATACTTCCATTATATTATCTCTTGAGTAAAATTGCAGACGATGTACTTTGGAAAATAATAAGTAATTTTTTTTTTAATAACAGCATTATTCATCTCGATAAACTTAGTTATTTTCAAAACTTTGAAAGTAAAGATGTTAGTAATCTTCTTAATTATACGTAATCAACGAAATAATTATTGCATTAATTATACAATCTGTATCATTCAAGTAATTTAATAATAGATTGAACGATGGCATAATCGTCTGTTTTATTCATTCAATTACTTCTTTCTCTCAGCGTATAATATCCACCGTAGGAGCAAATATACAGGTATGTGACTTGAAAGTGGTTGATAGAGAGTTAACTAGCGACACCGCACACACCGCCAGCCGTATCATCGCATTATCGGATAAATTCCGCTAGCCGGTACTGACGCGGGCTGAAACGATTGCGTCATCGATTTTTGCACCTATATTTTTCTCCCCTCACCTCGGTCACTGCCCCGTAAAGGGGCAGTCCGATCTGCGTTCGAGCATGAAGGATAGAGCATCGATTTGTCGGCGTTCTCCGTAAATATTTGCGACCGTTCTGTGTATTGCCGAGATGCACACGCGTATAGTTATCGCGACGGGTGAGATCGCACGATGTATAAATGTTATCCCGTCGATGTATAACGAACGCGTTCTTTTTCCGCGCTATAAACGCGCCTCGCGCCCTCGCATCGCTTAATACGAAGAATGGAAACTATTTCGAGCGATCGAGCTCGTTACACGAGGTAAATCGTGCAACGCGATGCGGATAGCGGTCTATGCCTTTTTCGTCATAATAATTAATAAATAATTCATGCGCGATAAATTCTTTGACGTTTCCGGATTTTTTTTTCTTTTTTTTTTCTGACTTGCATTGTATATAAAATCTTTGCGGTATATGATGCTGTTTGAAATTAATATTTACATATATTTTATCCGGTTCCCCCCCCCCCCCCCCAAACCTACATGGATCATTTTCGTTGCGAGTCGGAAACAGAGCACGAAACGTTGTAATCAATCGCGGCCATATTGATTTCACATGTCATATTAATACATAAATATAATGCTAGCGTTAGCTAATGGTGCGATTACGATATGATAGAGAGAAGAGAGGCTGTTTTATTGACATTTTTATATCGCCCTGCGATAGACATACCGCCCGCATATCCAGGCGAACGCGATACCTCCGCCGCGATTTATGGCTACCAGATTGCTCCAAATAGCAGCTGAGCAGACGTCGCGTTCGCGCGCGCGCGCACACACACACACACACATATATATATATATATATATATAACACACACAGAGGTTAGCACGCACGCTGGCACGTACGCTACACGCATGCAGAACCGATACACAGTGTGCGAGCATACATACGAGAATGACACACCTACTAGTTTGACCTGTTTGGTTTCGGTTCATCCGTTGATTAACTGTCTGCACACGTCCAGACTTTGCCAAATCGACGATGTAACGTGGATAAATGCGTTTAGTATGTATGTATTACGTGTGCATGCATATATATGAGGTATATAAAAATGGAGAAAAGAAGATAAATCTAATATATTATATCTGATCTTCAAACAATAAGTTTATGCTGAAATTGGATAAAAATCTTTAAAAATACAGGAAAATGTACGTATATTGTATGAATTAATTAACGTTATGGGAAGAGAAACATCGTCCTCTTACAATTAGACAATAATATTTAAGACAATTAGAAAATGTTAATATTTTTTGAAACATTATATTATTAGTCATATTTTTAATAAGTAATATGATGTACGTTTTTCGATTGATATAATGATAAGAATTCGAAGTAGATGTAGAGAAAATTTAACTAAATTCATTGTAAATATCAACGTCACAGTTAATAATTAATCTCGAAAATAGAGTATAATAGCAGTATATTAAACTTATAAATCTCATACGAGCGGCTATTTAGCATCTTTTTATTACGAAGATTAAAAGAACGATTTTGTGTTTTGCTAAATATGCATTGTACTTTTATTTACGCTAAAATTTAAAAACGATGCTAGCTAAATAATAATATTTGCTTCAAATTTTATTATTGCAGGTTCGTTCTCACTTTATTACAAGGTTAAAAACTATTTTGTTTTACGTTATGATCAATGCTATGAGATTTATGAATAAATGTTACATGCAAATGTAACGTTTATTTTTTATATGCCCTTTTGCGGAATTATCCTTCATATTTATCCTCGTATCCTTTCACGTCATGTTTCATCTTCAGAGCTAACCGACAGAAACGCGATATAGCGTTTCAAATAGAGTATTTGTGTATGTGCAAAGAGTGTTGCATATTTAAGGATAAGAAGGAGATCAGCTTCTCGTGAATTCTATTGTACTATACATAATATTCTGTCTCGAGTTCCGAAAGGTTGCCCATCTAAAAGATGTTAAAGATGGAGCAGATGATAGAAAAAAAAACATATGTATCTTAATTTCAAGAATAATATATATGATTAAATTAGCTATTTACTTTTCGTAGGTAGCAATCTCGTTTTTACGACGATATTTCTGTTTTTTTGTGCTTTACATTTTTATATACTAAGAAAAAAAAAATTATTAACTTGACTAAATGCGTTCAACTGATTACTATTTTTTTAATTGAAATATTTAAGTATTTATTATATTAAATACGACATATTAAATCTAGTATAACGTTTTTGACTTAAATATTCAAAATATTTAAATTAAAAAAATGGTAATCGATTGAACGCATTTAGTCAAGTTAACAACTTTTTTTTTCACGATGAGATCCTATATCACGTTTCAATATTAGAATGCAATTTAACTTACTCGATTGGCGGATCTCTATCCGTGATTCCGAATGTTAGTTTCAGGTAGAGTTAGAACAGGAATTCAGGTAGGGAATCTCGTTGATCCTTTCTTCTCTATCTTTCTCTGTCTCTCTCAAAATCTCAAAGGATAGAGAGATACTTCTTCCATTAGTCATGTTTTATTCCTTTCTTGTGTGATGAATGCTTTCCGACCACTATTTGTCGCGCTCGAATTTCAAAGAGAATGTGTGATGCTCAAAATGCGTATTTGTTAATAACAAACGTTCGTTCCCTCATAGTTTCGTTAACGAATAACTCGCGTTTGCATTGATTCCGATATATACGGATGTTCCGCTCATTTATCATCATTCCAGACATTCCTTCCTCTCCCTTTCTCTCATCCTTTTTCTTTCTCTTTCTCATATTCACGTTCGTTATTGCGCGCGTGATTTTGATCTGCTACAAATAATAATAGTTATACGGATTAGTGTGTATGAAAATATTGAACGTATAAAAACACAAAGTAACAAGTTTGAACAACAAAATAGGATAAAATAGAATTGAAAGAAAAAGAAAAGAAAATCTTTTAAAAAATATTACATTTCTACACATGAAATTTTTTTGTTATTCCTGATACATGTTTTTTGATTTATTTTTTGACGGGATGAAATACAATGATATCAAGGAGAAAAATATAGTGTTGTAGATATACGATAGTTGACTTTCACTGTTATTAGAATATTAATTTACAATAAAAGTTGTAAATCAATGTTTTAAAAATCTATCAATCATTATTACACAGCAAGTATCCGAAAATAAAAAAAAAGGATATCTAAGAATTATGCAATGGAAATATTAATATAACATTTGCTGAATTAAATGTTTTAAGAAAGATAAAGATAGTTATCTAAGATTTTATAATTAAAATTTTATGATTTCATTATATAAATTCTGTTGAGAACTTGATTATTTCGTAAACAAGAAGAATATACCATATTTCATATTTAGCGACAATATATTTTATAAAATATATTGTCTGTATTTCTCTTTATATTTCTATAGCATGTTACATAAAATCAATTAACACGATTGACCTAGATTAAATATATATATATATATATATATATATATATGTGTGTAAATTTGATATAAAAGTAGAGAAAAGGATAAATTTACAAACGAATGGAAGGATTGATTTTTTTTCACGAGTGATGTTGCGATTGCAATTGAAAAATACGAGGATCGTCCATGAGGTAACAGAAATTCGAAGCGTAATCGGATCGCATTAAACCGATTACTATTGCCGAGAGCGATCAATGCTTATAGCACTTCACGACAGAGAATTTCTGCAAGAATGGAATTGTATGCAAGCAGTTCCATTAAATCGGATACACTACCATCTTTTGTTCGAATTCTTGATATTTTCTCTCTTTTTCTCTCATGATTGCTTCGTCGGAAAATTTGTATAATCCGAAATATTGAATAATTTTTAATTTGTTTTACAAGGAAATTTTCATTGCAAAGCAAAAAAAGTTTTTTTTTTCCATTTAAGATAATTTACACTTTAGCTCTTGTAGATATAATTTTTATAATTCCATTAAAAATTATTTTAGCCATTGTTCTTGCTTTTAAAAAAAGCAGAAAAGTTCATTGTATATGCGTATTGCAAATTCAAAGCGTGATATAAATTAATTACATTATTATTACTATTATTATTATTATTAACGATGTAAACTATATATCTGTTTTGCATTGTGATAAATATTTATATTGTTAATCGTAAATAGTAATTATATTAGTTTGACTATTACGTGATGATATAATTAAATATCGCATTATATCGCGTGACAATTTCTGAAATAGAAAAATATTGTTGATCGCGTAATTGGTACAATATGGTATCGATCGAGTTGGTATCGTTTGAGATTTTCAATCTCCGGTTGTGCGAGACAGAGAGCTTAGAGTCTGCAATACAAATGCATTCGTTAAGATTGAATCGGCGATCGACTAGCAATTCCATTAGAACGAGGTGCTTCAAGAATATACGCATTGAATCGTCTCTCACTTTCATCGCAGGAAGCCTGGTCCTCCTGGCAATAGTTTCTAAAGCTTTCTACGGTTCACACACGTTTGAGTCGAAAGACTTTTATAGAACAAGGACTTTTTTTTTTTTAG
The DNA here is from genome assembly GCF_030449975.1 of Polyergus mexicanus. Lineage (NCBI taxonomy): Eukaryota > Metazoa > Arthropoda > Insecta > Hymenoptera > Formicidae > Polyergus > Polyergus mexicanus. The sequence goes on along the minus strand of NW_027223321.1, from coordinate 10,738,501 downwards.
CATAGCTACTCTCTGTGTGTAATCTCGTGCGAAGTACTCTCAATCAAAGAAAGCGAATCAGAGTAAAGTCAATTTGGTTTAAAACGAATCTATATTCAATCTATATTCAATCTATATTCAATTCTACATTTGACTATTAGCTGCTGTTTATTTATGCGAATTTTACTTTTTTTATTAGGATTTAAAATTAAAATAAAATATATCGAGACATAAGAGGATGTTCTTCCAAGCATCTATTGTTCCATCAATTAACACGTAGTTTCTTCTAACTCGTCAATTGCTACCACTGTCTAATAATTAATAAACATCGTACTACATAATGTAGATGTATGCACGCGAATAAATATAGATTTTTTAATGGAATATCGAATATATGTGTCTGTGGAAATTATATATTATAAGCAACAGCCACGTGCAGCTGAACTACTTAATGACATATAATAACAAATAATTAAACCGTTTTTCATTTTTCCTTGACGAATTATTTAAATGATGTTTATCTTCACGGCCGGTGAGGAAATATTATTGTTAATATTATCGAATTTGTTTTACATCCTTATTTGATCAATTTTAATTTATTTGGTCGTGTTTGATTGAAAGTATGAGTGATTTTTATTTAAACCGTCAATTTGAATTATAAAATACAACGATTTTACTTTTAATATTTTATCATCTATAGAAGAATTTTAAATATATACATTGTCAAAAGACTACTAATAACGAATTTAACGCAGAGTTATCTTGCCTTTCCATGAAGAATATATTTTCTAACTATGATTTATTATTCTTAAATATGACACGTGCAGTTTTTTATGATTGAATCCGTAGAGGGAACTTTTTCCTTTGGATGCGGTCAATCGCACGGTTTAACGGGAAAGATAATAAAGTTCAAGTACACAAAAACCATTTCACCGTTATACTGTCCTTTGCGATCAATTTGCCTTTTCGACGCGTCGAGTCGCGTCGGTTCTTTCGTCGCGCTCTCGTTTCTTTCACTTTTTCTTTTCCTCTCGGATTTATCCGTGTCCATTATCGCGATCTATTTCTCTATTTCTCTCTTTTCGAGTGTTAGAATCAACCTGTGGAAGTTGTTTTAGCGAGCGAATTTCCCTCGAGAATACTCGAGAAATGATCTCGTTGCGCGTCGACATCGCAAATAAATGGAAAACCGCGTTAAAATCGTTACTCTCGCCATATCTAGGCGATTCGCTACGCTTATGCAGGCGATAGTAACAGTGTTTCCAGGAGAGTCTTTCCTAGATCTGGCCGAATCACCTGTGGGAAGGAAGTGTATACCTAAGAAACACGTGAGAAACGTTTATCTATCGCGTTTCATTTTATTTCGCGCAGAAATTCTATCGTATAAATGTATTCTTGTAGAACATCAAAATTGATCAATCCTGTTTTCTTCATATATGTATAGAAAGAATATGAATATTCAAAAATAGCGTTTAATACGAAATTTTATTATACAGATGTTTAATATCGAAAATCGATCACAATTACGAATAAAAAAGTTTAAATTCTCACTTTAGAAAGAAATTTCGCCAGAAATACAATATTTTTGTATATTTTTACTTTTCAAACCAATTAAAAGAAAAACATCACATAAAGCTACTAATTAGCTGACAAGTTTAATTTAGGTTTTTTTTTTTTTTTAAATCTGCAAAGTAATAATTATCGATCATAGATTGTAAACACACACAAAGACAAGGAGGAAGTCAGTCGGTAGCTTAGGTGCGCTGAACTTTGCACTTTCTTCCCATGTATCTTTTCTCGGTAGGTTCGTTGGTGGGAATCTACCGACGACTTCTCAATGAAGGCCGACTCCCAAGGCGATCCAGGGTCGTTCTCTCACGGTACGCACGCGATTTACTCGTGTGTGAGACAAAATAGGCTTCGTCGTTTGTGACGGATCCACTTTCTCCCACATTGTATATTTTAACGATGCGCGTCGACGTCGGCTAACATTTCGGGCATCGATCCAGGTTTCCATATTTAATGACTCTTCATGATTGACAGATATTTGATGAGAAACTGAACATGGCTGTTTTCAATTAAACGTAAATTATCTTATATACCGTCTCGTATATCTTATATATAGCGCGTTAAATTGTCAGATCAAGAGCTTGTAAGAATGTATGAAAAAAGCAGATTTTTTATAAGTAGAGAATTTTTGAATTATTATATGGTATATATTTTTCTCCCTCTTTCTCTTTTCGAATCATATTAAATCCCGATTTAAATAATTTCTTTCAAGCTAATATATTTTTTACGCGAAATTGATGATATCATATATTTATGAATTCTTCTGCATTAAATATAAAAGAAAATTATTTGTTATCTTATTTTATGTTATAAAAAAATTAAGAAAAAGAAAACTTTTTTTTGCTAATTAATTATTTATGTAGCTTGTATAAGAAGAATCGAGGAGACAGAAAGTTTTACAGCAAGCATCTTGTAAGGCACAGTGGTCTAATATTAGAGGCACCAGATCCTCTTGAAAGGCCCCATGGAACATTATCTCATCCCTTTTGAGCCCATCCCGCGTACCTTCTTTTTCTTTCGTTTCCCCGTAGCTCTTTATTCACATACCATCTTTCATAACTGTATCTTCCACAATATTACAATAGAATCCATGATTGGCGTGTTGGGGAATTGTCAGATTATGCAATTCCACTATTTTTTATTAAAAAAGTGCAAATTTTTATATATCTATTCGTGCGAGTTTTCTATCGATTGTACTCTCACTAATTGAAAATTAATAATTTATTTTTAATAGCTATTTATTTGTCGCCATTCATACAATAAAAAATTATTTTTCAATTTCAATTAGAGAAATAATCTTTATTTTATAAAAAAAAAATCTTTAAAAGGAAATATGACAAAATCAAAATTAAATTTAGTCGGAAGTGTATCTCGATCTTATAGTACGAGAAACAAAACGATTGAAATATAATAATGTTAAACTACGAGAATCGATCGGACAACCTTGGATAATTAACTCCAGTTAGCGATGCCGTGTCCTTGTAACGATCACAGCCCTAACATAATCATCGTAGTGTAACAATAGCGGTCAATTTATTTAGAATCCGAAACGTACGATCACGAACGTGAAATGGAAAATAAAATAAGTTTTAATTTAAAAATAGATAGCAAAGAGATATTTTTACGCGCGCGATATTTTTTAACAATATCAATAACATTTTTTTATTAAACAAAAATAAAAACAGAATTAAGCCGAACATGTATATTTTTAAACACACGGATATTCTACGCATGTTTCATACGCGTCTCGTAACTGCAATTGCATGTAGATTGCATCGCACGCAATAGCGTGCGCGAGAGAATCCGAGAAGCACGCGCTCAACGTTATATGTGTATACACGCGCGTACGTATATATTTATGGTCATGATTCGAATTACGATACGCATTTCCGTTAACGAGAGCGAACGAGTTCGCTCGAGAGGAGGCGCGAGACGGCTGGCCGGCCGGCCGGCCGGACAGACCTGGACGAGCGCGATGAGGAGAGTAGACATATACGGATTTATGTGCCTCCGACAAAGACCGGCTTCAGGGAGTTGAAAACCTGGTTAAACGAGGGCGGCCGCGTTAGCTTTATGGCTTTAAACGGTGCGCGGTGTGTACGCGCTTCCCATGCATTTCCGCGTCGCACTTTGCGCTTCGATGCTTCTCGCAGTCGCAGTTTCCGCATGTTTTTAATCATATCAAAGAAAACGCAAGATTTTCGAGTAGTTATGTCAAAAATAATATACCAAAGTATTTTTTTAAATAATATTGTATATATATATAAATTTATATATATGTATATGGTATGTATATTATAAATTATATATACATGTATGTATTTTAATTTTATATATATATATATATATTATATGCATATAATTACACAAAATGTAGCTATGTAAAAATAAAAAAAGAATGTTTATATGTGAGATTCTCTCTCACTTTTATAAGATTTATTTACAACTTCATCAGCAATCAAAATTTATATTTTCTTACAACTTGATGAAATGGCTCGAAAGATGTATAGGCGTTCTCGTTAATAACACTTGGTCTCTCTCCCGTTACTCTTGTCAACAATTTGCAGTATGTCGTTGAGCATGTTACTGTTACATGGAAGTGCTTTAATATGTTCGCGCGCGTTCAAGATCCATGCAAACAGCAACGTAAACATCGATTGAAACGGGAAGCCTTTGCACTTAACGAGCATCGGCAAACGTCCTCTTGTATCCCGGGAGATACAGGTACTCGGGGAACGACACAAGTTCAGTAGCAAAGACTTATGGGAATGATGCTCGTTAGCAAAAGCGCGGTGAGAGACTCGCGGATCGCTAGGATTAGGGCATGCAGCAACAATGGCGAGTCTCTGTCGTCGTCCTTGTACGGCAAGGATCTTCTTTACGCGTTCCGACTTTCCTCCGTCTCGCCTCCTCTCTTCGCCAATTTTCTCTCATCCTTCTCTCTTCTCCCGTTTCGCTCGTTTACTATTACCATTTTCTCCGATCTCGCGGCTCTTTTGTTACACGTGCATTGTCGCCGCGCGAATACTATCCGCCATTGTAGTCAACAATAGTGACGGACGATTGTTTCCTAACCCATTGGCGCTTGATAATCGCTCAGTCAGCCGTCGAGAAATAATTATTAAATCTCACAGATGATGGACTTGAGTTTAAGAGATCTCCTTGAGACGTATATTTTTAAATAGTGGAAAAACTGGCAGGCCTATTTAATATATAAAATTTATATATCAAATATAAAATTAGTATAAAATTTATAAAATTTATATAATAAATTGATTTCCTAATTTGAAAAATTATTTTTTTGAATCAGTAGAATATTTGTTGAATTTAATCAAATTGTTAATAACTTTCGTATTTATTATAAAATGATATGATAATAATTATATTATTTTAATGAGAAAACATATGTACCTTTTCGAGTTTCTTGCTGCGCGTCGTGAATTTTCGATTATAGCAAAACGCGGTAGAAATCACATGTGTGTGTGTGTGTGTGTGTGTGGCGGTGGATATATAACTATAACTAATAATCACACCGCGCGGGATCGTTGTACCGGAAGACACGCTCTGCGTGTGTTCCGCTAGAAATGGAAATTCTTCCTGCTTGCGACCCATCGTCTCTTAATTGCCGATTATTTCCACGCGCTTCACCTCAAGTTTCCCGTTTCTCTCTTAACACTTGCATAATCGGGTAAGGAACGCTTTGACCTTCACTGTTGCGTAGGTGTACTTCTCTATAATTAATACAATCTTATAACCATTAAATATTAAAATATTTCGTATGATCACGGAGCTTAGCATCTGATGAAGATATCGTTATTAAAATTTTTTATATATAATTATCTTATTTTTACTAACTTTGTGTGATATTATTATACGATGTAGCAGCATTTTTCCTACATTGCTCAACACACGATAGATCTATTTCAATTTCGTACAACAGAAATATCCGATTTCTAAGTCTCTTTTCCGTACGGAATTGTATGCGAAACGTTCCAAGTAATATTAAAGCCGAACATATTCTTGTTTTTATTTCCCATAGGGACCCTAGAAAACGAACGAGCCGAAGCGTATTGTCTCTGTGAGCTATTAAGACAATACGTTTCGTACGCTCGCACGAAGCAATGTTTCACAGGACTTTATTCGCATGTTAGCAGCATAAAGCTATCTTAAAAAGGATATTAACTTGAAACTGGCAATTTTAATGGATTTTAACCTTAATATATGAGTAATATAGGATAATTTTTATAATTAATTTAATTAATTTAACTATAAGCTTGGAATTAATATCGCTTGGATTTGATATGCTTGGAATTAATACCGTTTGTAATATATTTGATATATGGTTTAGTTAAAATCAATATCACGCAACGTGATCAGATCGATCGGTCGGTCGTGGTTCCGTCGAAAATAGCACACAGGGATGCGTGATTGTATCCCGGATTATTTTCTCATCCACCTTTCTCTCAGACCGATGAAAAGAGAAAACGAGCCGCTTCTTGAGCGCGTGCTCAAGAGCTTCTGTGCAAGCTTGCTGGATTTCTGTGCCTAGATAGGCTTTAAGGTTTCTATCTACGTATCTCTCCCGTGCATTCTTAAATTCATTCTTTCCCCGGGACTTCTCGTGCCCTGTTTTGCACGCGTAAGGCGATTTTATGTTACAGAGATTTTCTCATGGATACGATACGTCGGCAAATCTCCGCGAAATCGCGAAGAAAGAATTCCAACGCCAAGACGGCGTAAAAATGCCACACTCGTTGCATGTCGTTGGAACTTTTATTGGAAAAGAGGAAGAGTTGGTCGGTTTTTATTGACGGATCGTGACAAATCGTCGTTAGGGTGCGGCCCTCGCTAGATTGTCGGAGAATAATGATGCCTTGAATGATGCTGCGCGCGCATTGAGTTAGAAAAACAGAGACTAAAAAGCGCGAATTGCAGAGGGGGCAGTAAAAATGTAAAAGTAAGAGAATCGGATCTTATTCATTCTTCGGTACATTCATTATTCGTGCAAACAAGTGCAAAATATATTATCTGCGTAAAAATAATAAATTGTTTCTCTTTGAATGCGCGCAAAACAATTTTATTATATTTTTTTATCTTTTCCTTTTTCACTACAAGTTATTTGTCAAACACTAAATAGTTTGATAAGTAAATTATAGATTTTTTTTACAGTCGGATAATAATACACGTGTGAAAAACTTGTACGGGTAAAAAGCAACATATCGAATAAATATGTTAGAGTAGCTAATCTAATTTTTGTATAGACTAATGAATAATTATAATCGGAAAAAGAGAGATAATTATTTTTACAACGTGTGATCTAATACATATAATAAAATTAATATTAATAATAAAAGATTCTAACGGCACTCTTGAATTTCCCGAACTTAAAAAAAATAAGATCGCTTATCACGTTGCTTATCGCGTTATGATACGATAATCAGCGGATCATTGTGTCTGCGCGACACTTTATCCGCGATGTAAAGCTCTTCTTCCTCTTATCGCGCTTCTTAGCAAACGTATTGGCTTGATAAGGTGTTGCCCGAAAGAAACAAGAGACGACATCGCTACGTCATTAGTCTCTATTAAACATCCTCGTTCAAGTCGAGATCCCATAGGTCGCGTAATAAAAATATGCGAGCCACGAAAGAGCTACTAAGAATCACTTGACTCCACTCGACCCCGTCGCCAACTTGGCGCAGAGTCCAAATATCACGTGGGTATCATGGGAAAAATTATGGTGTAGTATTTCTTCTTCATTATTATATGCTACTTAGGAGAATTGTCCGTCCTTTATATAAGATATGATATTTTTTTCATTATGTTTCGTATTATTTTGCGCGATTTTTTGAATGTAGAATTCTTATAAAAATTTTAGACGGAAGAATAAAATTAGCTCGCTATCATACAGATAATCTTATATTATTAAATTTATCGAAGGCGCAACGGTTTCGACTCTTAATTCGGAATTCAATAATAAATTAATTTTATCCTTTAAATTGACGATCGATGCGACTGGTGTTTGTTGATATCAGGATCTGAATCCAACCTAAGAACATCGATTTTACTTTAGAACTCTGCTTATGGAACTACCAGGCCGGAATAATCCGTTTTGAAGATACAAATATTTTTCAATTCTTGCCGCGTGCTCAAAGTTGCGTGGCTGAAGAAGAACAGAAGACGGCGAAGAAGCATCGAAGATGTAGCGGATCCGCGTGTAAACGATTACGACGCAAACGATGGACGTACCCGGTGCGTCCTGGTGGCGAAAGGATCACTGAGCGTGAGTCGCCGAGAGAGGATGCACAAGCATACCAGCCAGCTTCGCGGTCCAGGTGGCCATAATGCTGGCTATCACGGTGCTAACAGGGGCCCCGTGAGAAGATGGAACAGCTTTCATGGTGGTGGCGGTGGTGGTAACGGTGGTACGGGTAATTTCAACGATGGCGTTGGAAACGGCGGCACGAAAGCCTGTCAGGAGCCCTTCAGGGCCGTGCCTAGGGCCGTACAAGCCCTTAGGAGCGAGTCGGTCGACAGGGCTCATCGAGCTCAGCCGCCGCCGCCACCCGCGTTTCCCAGGAGGAGATTTTCCGTGTGGTGAGTCCTCGTAAAGTTTATCTTGAGAAAATTTCGATTGTCGATTGTGAAAATTATTTATTATCTTTTCATTATGGTATGTGGCGGGAGAACCGGTATATACAAATATGTATTTTTATTATCTCTCGGATTGCGCGTGGCAAGCTTGGGCAAAAAAGAATTTGTTATCAAATAATTTTTTACATAAAATCGAGATAATTATATTGAAATAACAAGATGAATTCTTTATTGATAGTCGCTTGGTATATTTTTAAATATTAATATGTAATTTGTACATATGAAAGTTTTTATTAGTATAAACTTGTCAATTATTTTATTTTTAGTTTTAATGCAAATCATTTTATTTTCATAATTTGATGCAAGCGAATTATGATGATGAATAATGATGATAAATGAATAAGTATTTAAATCATACATAATCTCACACAGTCTATCGTTAGGTATAGATAACTTATTTCTCTTATGCAAAGAAATATAAAACTAATTTATTAAAATTATGAAATTCAGAATAAAATCTAGTTGCAGTTTTCAACATTAATTAAATTATAATAATGCAAAAATATTTCTCTTTCGTTTTAATTAAATAAAAAAACATACAAAAATATACTATTATTATATCTTTTGCGGATATATTTTTCCTTGTTATCTAAATAACTTTAAACTATGATACTGTATATTTTTTCTCTAATTAAAATTTGCTTTATAACATATTTTCTTTATTACAATTATTTCACACAAGATGTACTATTTCAAATCGCGCTTTTCGCGTTTAAAAATTTTTGATAAGAGTCTTGAGCACACTGTTATGAGTGCAAAGAGATTTAATTTACACCATGGCAGAAGTCGTCAGCGGACAATTTTGCGTTCTCGGCCGCGTAAAAGGGGAGTCTAATAGCGCGGTAAATAAGATTAAAAAGAAAGGATAATAGAAAGGATAATAGCTTTAACGATGTCATAGAAATATTTCATTACGTTGAGTGGATCCACGTGGCTTTTATATACATATATAGCGTCGTAAAATGGAACGAATAATTTTGCGAATATCATTAGAAAGAGAGTGAGTGAATGAGAGAGAGAGAGAGAGAGAGAATGAGAGGGGAGAAAGGACGCTTAGGCATGCGAAATTGTAAACAATAAGACAGCTGACTATGCCGTTAGTTTCTGTTAAAACCGAAGTGAATTATAAAAAATGTTCCCCGCGGATATATTTCGGGAAATGGAAACAGAAAAAAAAATAGGATTAGGGACAAAAGCTTGTATTGGGACTTTAAACGCCATTGTACAATAAAGCGGATGCAATATTCTGCGACGCGTGTCGCGCTTTGATTGCTGCTGTTGTGAATGTTTGACGGAAAACACGGTGATATACGATAAATTGTTTGCAAGTCCATTGACAATATCCGTACCAATATTAAATTTTGTTTTTTTTTTTTTACTCTATATTATATTAGATTATCAGAAATCTTTTTCACAACTATAGTGTTATAGGATATATGAATTTTCTATATTTTGTGTATGTGTGTCTGTGTAATAAATTGTATAATTTTATTTTTAATCATATCACTTTATGAAGATCTATATTCTCTATATATATAATTTATATGTATACAGGATGTCCTATAATTTTTGACACACTCGAAGTGTGAAGGCAGATTGGTTCAAACTGAGAAGAAAAGTCCTATAGCATTTTGCGATTTTTGTAATAATTATTGAGAAATTAATTAAAAAAGAACGACCTAAAAAAGATCGATCTAATTTCTCAATAATTAATACGAAAATCGCAAAATGGTACAAGACTGTTCTTTTCAGTTTGACCCAATCTATCTTCACACTTCGGGTGTGTCAAAAATTATCGGACACTCTGTATATTTCTCGCGTGCATATTAGTATTTATTAAATTTATATATATATATATATATATAAGTAATCCCCCAAAATTTTTTTTTCTCAGTCTTCTAATGAGCTGGATACTGAAATATTAAAATGTCAGTTTAGAGTAAATTAAAAAACTAAATTAAATCTATGAATCTGAAAAATTGATCAATAAAATATTAATAATGTTATAATATATATTTTTTTAGAGTACACTTTGGGGCCGATTAAAAAATAATTTATTTTCAAATTCTTATCTTTCATTTTCAAGTCTGCAGTTACCGCGTAATTTATTAAAGCCATTTTTATTCAATCAGTCGAATCAAATATCGCTCAACTTCAAATTTATTCGTCAAATGTTTTCGGCGAGATCGATTGCTCTTTCTACCTGTTTTAAGCAAAGGCGGGAATGTCGACGCAAATGCTGAAAATGGATGATCTAGAGTCTAGATGGCTAGTAACGAAATAATAATAATTTTAAGGAAGCGAAACGTGCAACGTGACATTCACGGGGTTAACTCGCAATACAGTTAAGAGATGGAGAAGCCAAGACGCATCATCCATGTCGAATTCAATTTTCTGCGGTGTACGCATACGCACACGTACACAAGATGAACAAAACGCTACGCATGCGTTACGCGTGCGTTACGCATCGCGGCTCCGCTTGTGTGTACGTGTATAAGTCGAGGGTGGAGCGGGATAACACGCGGGTCAACAGCCTTCGACAACCTTACGGCCTTCGACAACCTCTCTTTCTACCTTCTCTCTATTCGTCATCTCGCTGTTCCGATTCTCGGTCGGTCGAGCATCGGCATTCGATTCACGGTCGTCACCGTTAAATTGAGAACTTTCCGTAATGACACATATACATACAGGTGTGAAAAAGTAAAATGTTCAAAAAATAAACTAGGTAATTGTTAACTTTTAATTTATAATTTTATCTTATACCTTATGTGCTTATCTGTGTGTATTCTGGATTTAAAATAAGAAAGAACATATAGCCTTTTGTTTAAGGATAATTTTAAATATTAAGTAATAATTATTTTATTTTTTGATCTACTACATAACTGACATAAGGATGTTGAAAGTGTGATATGGAAATGAAGCAGAGTGACGTCACTCTATCTCCAATCAGGAAAAGCGACTTCGATTTAGACAATTACATCTCGGCTATTTTCATTGTATAACCGCAGGGGATTTTCGTCGAAAATTGGCTGAGCCGTTGCGCTTTTACGGCTAATTTGAGAAGTGCTCTTTTCGACGATGGGAAACATCTGTCGATGGCGTGGCACCCAATATTGGTCGTAGAAGTTAATTCCAGGGTGTAGCGTCACGGAATAATATATATTTGAGCGAACGTGCGAACACACTTGTATAGTATCGTTCGATTCGAAACGATGTCAAATTGAGGGGTTCGTATGATGAATCACATCTTAGAGGCTCCCTTTTCGCCTCCATGTGAAATATGATATTTAAAAGAAGCCAGAGAAGACTACCGAGTATTGATAAAATGTTGGCAAGCGTGCCTCATTTTCGTTTTATGTTAAGCGGATGTTACGTGACTGTATCCTGCTATGAAAGAGGTGTAAGCTTATGCAGAGATTTATTAAATTAAGAAAAAAAAAACAAAAAAAAAACGATTAATATATTTAATTCCTGATACTTCATTTAAAAAATTGTTAATATATACATATGTATATATGAAAATTTATGTAAAAAATATGTAATATTTATATAATCAATTTTTTAACTTAAGAATGTTTTGTTATTGATGTGTTACAGCTTCGGGAAGCGGACGGGTGGCAGTGCCAGGCGACCCAACGAATGCTTCGTCCTCGAGCCCTCCGAGATGATTGTCGTGAGTAATTTTTTTTTGCTTTGTTAAATAACATGGCGAAAGAAGCTATGGGAATGATTCGTGTTTAATTTGTTTTCAAAAAGGAAACCACAGGAATGTTTTATTTATTCAATTTTATGAAAGATCTAGTTGCCCGCGCGCTTCGCCGCAAACAGTTTTAATCAAAATCAAATCTAGAAGTATAATTTTTTTCTAGTCCGGGTTTGCCGCGGAATGAAAAATTCTGTATTATAGCCAAGCATTTACTCTCCGTGATATTTTCCGAGTATTACGCGCTTGCGAACTACGGTATAAGCGGGGCGATATCGCGCAGCGAAAAGACAATGCGCTCCGGACGCTCGTGAAACGTACAACGTGGTAGACAGTTAATCAATAGTTTCTCTCTCTCTCTCTCAGTATTATATTATGCTGAGGTTGAGTTTTGGATCCTCCGCCACGCTCCCGTAGTTAGGCTTGTTTTATTTCGTTTTCAGCTTGGCGGCGATCGTTTCTCTCTATCTGCCCGAAATTAGGGCAAACTTTTAGATTTACGGGACTAACGATCGCGTGGAATCTTTCAACGAAGACTATCGCATCGATCGCAAATTTTATAAATAATGAAACTTTTAATTGTCCACATATAGTTCTTTGACAATAGCGAAAAATATTGATTTTATTTCAGTCAATTTTTATATTTAAGGAGGTATCTTTTTTTAATACAATAGATATTTTTTTTAAGGCCACTTTAGACGATCTATTACGAGAATTTACGATAAAATTCAAGATAGAATTTTCTTTATAATTTTCTTTTTATACGTCATGTTTTATACGTCATATGTGTATTTTAATATATATTTTAATTTATATGTATTAAAATATTTTCTGTATTATTGTATATGACACACACACACACACACACACACACACACACACACACACACACATACATAGAAAAATGAATAGAATTCAATCTTGAATTTTGTCACAAATTATAGATCGTCTAAAGAGACTTTTGAAGAGAGATTATATTTTAATTTTGTGAATGAATAAATACGACATGTAAAACATAATTGATTACGTCTTTTTCTGTAAAGGAGCAAATGAATATGCAATAGCGGAATATTTCTCTTCAAATTCCATTTTTTAATGCATTTTTATTAAATTATCTCGTTGAAACGTGAAACGGACGGGCATCATTATTACGTGAGAGAGAGCTAAGCTTAATTACGTTCGTAGTTGCAATAATTCTGATATTTCAGATGAATTTTATTCGAGCTTATTAAGTTCAAAATTCTGGTTTCTCTAATTACACAATGTAGACAAAATTAAGTTTCTGATTCGAGCTGCCATCTGTAAAGGCATTCTAGACTGCTTTACCGACAAATAGCATGACACTACTTGCTGATTGTCGATTAAATTGCGTTTATCTATAAAATGTGCATGTGTAATTACATTTTAATAAATAACAATTAAGAAAAAGTATACCACACACACACACACTGCGTACAGGTTTGTAACAAATTATACCGTTTGGACTTTCATTAATTTTTCTCTCTTTCATTTACAAATAATCTTGACAAAGTACATTTATAATTCTGTTATAATACAAATAATATCTATAAAAAAAACTTCTTAAAATAAAAAAATAATTTTTACAGATTTTTTTTTTTTTTTTTTTTTTTAATTTTAAAGATATACTTTTTCGGCTTTAAAGATATATTTTTTAGATTATGCTTTAAAGATTCGTCTTTTAATAGCGATCTCGTATATGTGTACATGTGTGTGTACATGCGAATATTTTTAATTTATCCGGAGAATTTTTTATAAAAATATTAACACCATGCTAAATATAATATTCAACATGGCTGCGATATAATAGAGAGACGTAGATGTAATATTGGATTTAATAAGGCTTAGTTCTACGTTCAATATCAATCAAATTCGATTTTCGATGACACACATATACCCGGCTTAGAATCGGATATAATCCCAGCTTTGTATTTAAACGACGCATCCTGTATCCAATTTTGCCAGGAGGATTTAGCAGTGCATAGTATATAGTTGCATCACTCGTAATAATCATGCGCGTTGTTTTCCACTGCGTTGAACTTTGAAATTTCGCAACGCGGAACCTACGCACATTTATAAAACCTGTATGTATGATTTCGACATATTAATTATAAAATTAACCCATCATCTAATCTGCAAGGACTCTTCAACTCTAACATTTTTTTTTCCATTGATAATCAATATTTTTTCGTACAGTTGAAAGATAACGCAATTCGTTGTGGAATTTAAGCTACAGTTTAGTTTATTTTTTATGTTCGATGTTTTTATAACATATCCAGATTAATGAAAAGTTCACAAAAATAATTTATTCGTTCAGCCATGCTTCTGAAAATATGAGCTATGAATAATCTTTGACCTGATTTATTTAATTTTCACGCATGTTGATGGGACGTGAAATATTAACGAGGATTCTTTTATCGCGAGGATATTTATCGGTTTTGACGAGTTTCGATTGCGTGTTTGCCCGTAATTTGAGATTTTCTTCTACGCAATGTCGGAAAAAAATATTGACGCCACCGTGGTACACGCGAGCTCACGTGCGTCCTCGGGTGATTCTGTGACCCGATAACGCTAATTGGACGTCTGACCTTTAACCTTCATCTTGGGGCACCGTGGCACTTTATCCCTGTCACTTTGCACCATTCGAGAGCTCATCGCGTAGAGTTTCATTGCTTCGGATGATGATTTATCATTGTTACGGTGTCTGCAAATATCTCCTCTAATACTGAAAAACTGATATGATGCCCTAAACTAAACTTTAGGAGCGGTATTCTAGAGGTCAAAATAAGACTTTTTTTTTCTTATGAACATGGGTCCGCAAATAAACCTCCCTCCGAGCTTGGTAAATTAATGTTTTCATAATATACGTTTTTATTTTCTCATTTTAGTGGCTTACTTTACTTTATAATTTACTGGGCTATTTTCAACCTCCAAATTTCAACCTCCTGCCATATTTTTTTTTTTTTCCTGAAATACAGCCAATTTTTAATTTTTTCCCCAAACTTTAGGGGCCTCTAGCTCAGAGAAGGGTTCATTTGCGGACCCATGTTCATAGGAAAAGAAAGTCTTATTTTGATTTCTAGAATATGCTCCTAAAGTTTAGTGCATCATTTCAAATACACCCTGTATACGCCTCTAATATCCTGGAATGTGTCTTTATATAATGTCAGACTCTTTAACAAATTTGGATTTTTCCTTGGCGAAAATGTAGAGAGGCTTATTTAATATTCTAGTCTACATTATGATGCTTGAGAAAATAGAATCGACCACTGGTTCGTACAATATTATTATTTTCTTCAAGTCGTTTTTATTTCTCTTTTTTTAAACAATGCCTATTTTTGTAATGAATGAACAAGGAAACAATTAGTTTTGCGGTCAAGGAAACAATATACTTGTGGGACGTGTCGCTAGGAACATAAACGGGAGCATCGCGTTGCGCAGGATATGCGGGCATTAATTGCGTAACCGAGCACGTTTTATCCTTCGATGTATCGTCGGCACGTGCAGTATCTCAAGAAACTTATCGTCAGTGACGTGACATTGTCTAGAGCGTCTAGAAATACGTCGGCTCTCGATGTGCCACATTTACGAAACATAAATCGTCTTTGTCCCTTGTAGAATTCGATCATTGATTGCGTCGCGATTCATTAGCATCGTGCGTATAAAGTAGCATAAGAGAAACTTTGTCGATAAATTATAAAACTTTAGATATGACTGACATCGTTAATTATTATTATTATTCAATTTTATTGAGTCAACAGTTTACTTTGTATATTCCGATAAATTTAATAAATCTTGTATCTTAATTTTATCAATATTTATCGAATCTTCGTCGATATCTTTCAAAATAATAAAACGAAATTTTTCGTTTTTAATTATTTCGCATATTTGTAAAACGTAAAGGAGAATTTGCTTTCGTCAAAGTTATTATAAAAGCAACGATAACCAATCAATATTTGCATATTATACATTCATTTCGGGAGAAATTGCACGAGATTCTCATTGTCGGAAACGTTAATTGAAACGAATTCATTGACCGGGACATCGGCGACATTTCGTTATCCGCCGTTTTCTCACTAGACAAATAAATCGTCGTTTACGTTACGGGAAGTATTGAAACCCCCGGTACGACCATGTCGCCTTTCATGCGAACAGGAAAGTTATCCCTCAAAGGAAAACTTTTTATTTATGCGGGAAAGCGCGCTCGCGGTATCGGCGAGGCCAATTTCCATAGGAAAACCGATAACCGGAGACGGATCGATCATTACGGCAACCGGAACAAACAAATGGGAAACAACTTCTGGGACCAACAAGTTGCAGCTGCAATATCGTCGCGTCACGGATAATCCGTCCTGCAGATATCGTTCCGTTTCCGAGATCGCATACGTCTTCCCCTCCTCAGCTACGCTGTGTGTAAACCATCGTTAGGATTATAGATCCGTTCGGTGAGACGATAAAGTATTCTGCTAAAGTACAAATTCGCGAAAAAAATGTACCGACAAACAGGCGAGGGAGGGTGAGGGGAGGTGGAGAAGGATAGAGAAAAAATAATACGTTGCTACAATTTCCGTGCCGGTTCGTTCCGCGCGCGCACACGCTCCGTACAGCCAATTATGCAATTATATAAATTGCGATCTGTGTCCCACGATTATTTCTCGTCGACCCAGATGTAGGCAGGTCTGTCGAGATTTGATGCGAATAGTGCTCTATGTATTTCTGAGCAATCGCGATCGATATCCAATATCTGATTTCGTTCGCGGAGTTTAAACGTGTACATGCGTAGATGTATGTTTTCTTTTTATTTTTAAATTCTATGACGAGTTTTTTTTTTTTGGGCGCATTCCAAGTATGACCACGGAAATTTTTAGCGTAAATATAAGCGTATTTACGTAAGAAATCGCGGCGGACGATGCCACATCCGTTATGCGTAAGCGTCTCCGGATAAGGATTCATTACGCAGGGGATGCGTACAGGAAGTTTGAGTAAAATCGTAGCCGTGACTCATCATGGTATTACTCAGATTTCGGTTTTATCTCCATCAGACTCTTTTAACACTACTGTCCAAGAAAGGGGGTCTTTTTGTATGTAATCCGTACTCACAATGCGGACCAAATGTAGCTAGCTAATCCTCGTGCGTGATAAAATTTGCCTATTAAATAAATAGAGCTTGTAAAATAGACGACTCAACGTTATGTTATACACATACGTCAGGATAAATGTTTTAAAATTTTTAACGGATTTATATAAGATTTTTATAGCCTTCTACTTTTTTTATTATCATGTTAATTGGATTTAAATTTTTTTTTTTTTTGCGTGAAATATAAAATTCGAAATCTGACGATGACGATTCTGGCATACTTTGTTGCACTGGTTGAACTTTGGCCATGCCTTCTATTACAGGAAAGATTATTCTAACGCATGCTAGTATGTTCTTCTCTCTTCTAACTTTTATTGCAGATTGCAACAAAGGTCCGTATTACTCTGATTGTTAATTTATTATGTATTTTTTATTGATATAAAAATATATCAATTATATGTATTATTATTTTTATACTTTGTATATGGTCATCATTTTTATCGTATAATTTTTTAATTTGTTTATAATTGAACAGTCGATACGCGTGAGTAATATTAAACTATTAGTTGTATGGCTTTTGTATAAATTGTAGTAACCCTATAACTCGATTATAAGATGCAATATAAACCGAAAGGGAGAGCTGGGTTCTTTCTTCATATGTTTATGGTATATATCGTAAAGTTGTAGGAGCGCGACAGAAAATGTCAAGTAGGGTGACCAAGCGGCGCCTGTAACGCCGACCTATTTTGAATAGAGAAGCTCGATTGATATAATGATCCGACGGTACAAAGGAAGCTTATTAACTGTATCGTAAGTATACATGGTTCTGACCCGTTAACAATTCCCGGAATCGGGCGACACAAGGAGGACAAATGGGAACGTACGGGATGTCTGGGACGGGCAAGTATCCGAAACCTCGCGCCAGTTTTGCCAGAACGGAAAAACGGAGAAAGCGAGAGAGAGAGAGAGAGAGAGAGAGAGAGAGAGAGAGAGAGAAAGAGAAAGCGACCAGTTTTGCTCCGAAAATAAATCCTTACCCAGACAACGTGTCCCTCGTTTATACGAGGTCGCTGCGAGAATCGCATTCCTTTTTTTCCGTCTGTAAACCCGACCGAATGTCGACGCGATTTGAGTTCGCGTTTGCTTGGAAAAGAGATGCATTTTTGCAGAATTTTTAACTGTGTATAATATAATATATATATATATATTTTTAGTATATTTGATGAATTTTAAGTTTATGTTTGAGCTTACGATTTTAACATTCTTTTCGATTAATCTCTTATAGAACGTATTCTCTATTTAATAAATATTACGTATATCAAAATGTCTTTAAATTTCTAATTGAGAAACATGAAAATAATAAAAAAAAAAAAAAATTTATTTATAATTTTTTTATATCTCAGATATGTATTTGTTGAGCTTTTGTTATTATCTGATTTTATTTTGTAAAATAGAAAATTTATTTCAAAGAGAGATTCAATTAATGCACACGATGAGTATTTTGTTATCGGCTAAAGATTATTATTCAGAAAAGTCGGAATTGGTAGCCTATTGGATCTATCTGTGTCCTTGTATGCTATCGTATTGCCTGGCTCCTTTTAAACATACATTTCAAGTCGACATACTTCCGGGACAGGAAGTATGCATGAGTATATGCTATCTCCTTTCATTGTTGAAATGCATCTTTAATTTCCTTAGTTCAATTCGCGAATGCCATGGAAATTTATTTCCCGTTATCTTGTGTTTTGCAATTTTATTGTACGATTCAATGAATGCTCATCGCGAGCGCACGTGGCTCGGAAGTGTCATTTACCCTATTCTCAGAAATTGAAGGAATAATTATTGCGGAAATTAATTGAACGCCTTCGAATATTCTGCGAAAACGCACAAACGGTATGATGTAATTGCTCTTTCGAAATTAAAATACTTTTCTCTTCGCTTTTCCTTTCTTATCTAGTAATACAGTGTGTATGGCACTTTTTAAACTCGAGATAAAACGATACGTATGCATTTATCCTGATTCATATATACGGTATCCTGTGTGTATACGTGCGTGTATTCATCCGTGAACGTTGGTGAGAGATCTTGGTAACGATGAAAGCAAACTGTTGTCGATGACGTAGTCGTATGACCTAGATCTTTTTCTCGAGCACCGCTAGATATGCACCTGCATCTGCAACCTGTCGCTGCCTATCTAGCTACACCTACCTGTCTCCGCTCTAAGGCGTATTGACGGAGCGCGGTACATCCGATCAATTACGGGTTAGACTCGTATATCTCCCTCGTTGGAAGCTGTTGGTTATCGTATTGTTTACACGATTATCGCGATTGTCCTACGTAATTTTATAACGCGAGTGGGCGAAGATGCGATATATGATACGGTTGCGGTGGTCGATGCACCGACTGTATCGATTCCTCGAAGAGCGGATACGCGCGAGTGCGTACGTGCGAGTGTACGCACCATATGACGACTTTTCATTCATGCCTCACGTTCAGACACGTGTGTACGAATATGGAACCGTACGCGAATGGAGCCTCGTGTTAGTGGCTTCGATAATTATTTACAAGCCCTCGTGGGAGGATATTTTTTTAATCGTCGCGATAAGAATGCGATAACGTATACATTTAGGAATCGTGTTTAAACAGCGGGCATATATCGTTTAACATTTTGAAACTGGTGTAAACATTATTATTCGTGACTTGCATCTTGATATGCACATATAATATTTTCCAATATATATCTTTTCCCGACAATAACATTAACTTTTCAAATTCCATGATACAAGAAAGCTGTTTATTTTTTATAGTGAAGTTTATTTTGAAGATACTTATAAAAAAATTTTGAAATTAAAATTATATTAAAATTGAATTTATATATATATATATACAAAAGCGAACATAAAATTCACGCAGATAAACTTGAAATTAATATAATATTAATTTCTTACGGTCAAAAATGTCGTCGATGGAGGCGAATATATGAAACCTTGGACGATATGTCATAACTTAAGAGAAATTACGACAAATGAACACACGTTGGCAAATTAATGACGCGATCGGTTCATTTTAAGCGGGGTGCATAAATTGGATGCCACGGGCGATCTCCCCTCGAGTGGTCGACACTACGTTCTCTGTTGCACACACGATAGAACTGTCTCCCGTACGGCGATTGCAGCGGTGATTAAGTGTTGACGCACGCGACAAAAAATGAACATCCGTGAAGAAGAAGAAGATAGCGTGCTGCTTATCGTGGCGCGCGAGTGCGCGAGTCCCGGATGAGTGCGACTCCAGTCGCTTTCCGTGTCTCGTTCAGCGTGGTTGACGAGATGTAACGTCTCGCGATTAAAGTTGTCGTCCATCGTAGTGGAAACGCAGCCTGAAATTAGCGATTACAATCGAAGTATACAGTGATGATTAAATGATCGAATGATTAAAACGCGATAGCGCGAAATATTTTATAAAAATTAATCGTGAGTCGAAGAGTTAAATGCCGTGTTGCATTTTAGTAGAAGGTAATTTGGGTGGAGAGACTTGCTCGTGTAAGATCCGAACATGTCAAACTGTCCTGCGATAGGTCCCGCGGACCCTTTGGTACCACGTGGTACCGACCATAAACGATTTTTCGGAAGTTCTAAGAGACCCTTTGAGGACATTCTATCGATTATTTAGCAATTCCTGGTAGCGTGATAATTTCTGTAGTGTTTTGTCTAGTGTTTCGACGAATATCTTCTCGGAAAGCGAGAATTCAATAAAAACAGCGATTTAAAAACAACTCGCGCGGATAATAACAAGTTTTCGAAAGACAATAATTGTTCAGCGATTTGATCGCAGCCGAAATTGCGATGAAATTCATTCGTGATTTCCATGCGGAAACATCTGGGCGTTATCTCTTCCCGTGTTATCCGGTTCAGGTGCGGCAGCGATTTATCAGACACGATACGTTTGTCGATTTTTGCGCGTACTCCGCGAGTTTGCTGGAAAATATTTTTTCAATTTTTCTCGTTATTTGTATAGGATATATCGCAGGTGCAAAGGGTGTACTACGACAATTTCTTTCTTTGCTGGAAGAAATATTTCCCTCGCTTTTTCGCCATCCCCCATGGTTATGGTGGTTTTAAATCGCGCACTTTGGCAATTTCTTCTTCATCCGTTGGGAAGAGAAAACAAGATATTTTCCACTTCATTTCTCTTTCCGTCGGTTTGTTTGCGCCGCGCAAATTTTTCTTCCTTCGCATTCGGCCGGAATGCAGCCGTGCTCTATTTTCGTCTCTCGTCCATAGGCAGTGCCCTTTATACTCTTTAGATTCTGCTGGCGGTTCTTTTCCACTCATCTTTCTTCGCGGCACGCCTGGTTTTTAGGAATAGCGTGTGACGCCAATGGTGTCGGGAGCGCAGGAAGGAACCGAAAATAAAGTAGACAGGCGCCGAGTCGCGCGCTCCGTATGAATACCGGCCGTTGCTCGTTCGCGGAGGTCCCGGAGAGAAATTTTTAGCCCGGTACACATCCGTGTGTAACCGCCGTAATGTAGACTCCTCCGTACTACACAACTCGGGAGACAGTTTATACGCTGGCGTTCGTCACACGCACGTATACGCCACGCACTTTTTCTTAACCCGCGCGCGCGTGTGTGCGCGTATGCGCGTATACAGCACTGTAATTTATGTCATATCCGACGTTCAGACTCACGTTTTTATAATGTACAAGCGATGTTAAATTACGACGTTAAATTACGATTTCAATATTCGCAGATATTTGCATGCAAATGTATATATTATATGTACAATATATATACACATAAATTTCTCAGATATGACTTTTATAATATTTTCCTAAATTTTTAGAGAGAGAGTGATATACAAATATTTAACGCGAAGTATTTAATGCAAATGCGCGACCACACTTTATTGACTATTATTTTAAATTAATGTGAGTTTGACATGTTCGAAAAGTCTAAAATCAGTCGTAATATCTTTCGGAGTCCCCCGTTGTTTTACAAGTGGCTTGTTTCGGGTTCTAGAATAGCATGAGCTTTTTCTAAACTATTCGGAGGAACAGTGTCACTTCTCACATTAACAATATGCGACGCATATTTCTTTAACTAAATTAATATCGATAGTTTTCAATTTATTATAGAAATTGTAACATTACAACGCAAAGAAAAACATTTGTTTTAATTAAATATAATGTTTAAAGAATAAAAAAATAATAAGTGTTATTATTTATTAATTTAACTAGAGAGAGAGATTTCTTTCTAAAAAGATATTTATATATTTTATAAAAAAAATTTCTTCGTTATCTTTTACTTTGTATATTAAATTGAATTGTATTTATATTAAATGCACCTGTGTGTGTATTTACATTTATATCAAGTATCGTACTTTTTAATTTTTTTTTTTATATCGACACGATCCGTTTCAATTTAAATTGAGCTGTTTTATCAGAAATTATTTTAAATGAAATTTTAAGTCATTAATATTCTATTAGATTTCTCAATCTCTGACATAGATAGGACAAATGTCGCGACATATGATAAGCCTTTCTACGTTCCTGAGTGCGTAGTCACGTGACCGCAAAGACCGTGATTCGCGCGGTCTTTGGCCCCCTTGAAGAATCGTGAACAATTCAGTTCTCCGCGAGACACGATGCGTATAAGAGCGTACATGTGTCAAATCACGATCGCGTTCTGAGCAAAATAGTTTTATTAACGATTTCACGGAAGCCATCTCCGTCGACATCGGCCTCGAGATTTCATGGTTCGCAAGGTCTCCGCTCGACAGAATCGCCGCGTGATTAAACGAAACGTACATTAAACTAGTTACGAGTGTACCATCGCACGGTTCGCCTCTCATAAATTCCAGCCGTGCTCACGCGAGGTATCGTTTGACGTTTGACGTGTCGTTTGACGTTTACAGTGCTTGATTTTTGCGGCGCGAAGACGCCGCAAAATGTTTGATCAGTGAATAACAGTGGAGAACGTATCGATGTATTGTTGAAAACAACATAACATTGTGTGAGGTTGAATCCGGTATTCCCTCTACGTAATTGACCGTGGTTCAGTTGACATAGTGAAATATGACGTTTACCGATCAATCTGTATAATGAGATGGCAGTGAAGAAAGCGCATGGAAGTAGCGTAGTGTATATTCAGGCGTTCTGCAATCTCGATTAAATTGTCCGATAATTATTCGCGATGTTGAAACATACAAGCAGGACTGGACGATCTCGGGTCGTCGTAAGAAAACGGAAAGGGCGATCGTTGTCTAGAAGCTGGCCTGGTACACCCAGAACGCTATCGATCGTGTCATCCGAGGTAAAGAAGTAATGGAAAGAAGATAGATGTAATGGATTCTCCTCGATGTAACGAGTAGAATGCATTAACATCTATCAATCTATTAAAAATTGAATAATACCTGTAATGAAAATTTATTTTTATAACACGCTAACGTTTGCTTCGATGTTTAAGAAGAGAAGTATCCGCGCAAACATTCTATCAAGGATTGATAAAAGAATATGGTTTTTTTTTATTTTCGATAACAAATATTGAAAAACTAATAAATTAGAAAAATAAAAATATATCGCATCATTTATATTGATTCTTATATTATCATGAATTTGTTGGGATTCTTTTTACATATTTTTTATTCGGTTATTTTACTTTATTGCTACAACTTTTAGATAAATTTGCAGAAATATAAATTATATATGTTAAATATTTCATACCTCATCCGTGTATACAGAATATAAAATAAAATTAATTAAATAGTTTCACATTTAAGATATTCGTTGCAAGTACAGCAGAAACTCATGTCTTAATTAATGATTTTAATAGGAGGTGGTTTTTATATTATTTCTTTGCGGTGTTGCGGAAATAATCATTTAATTTCATATAAAATTCTGATAAATAAATATCGATATAGCGCGACTATATTTCTTTCAAGTGATAATCTAGAGAAAGCGATGATACACGAGCGACCGTGATGTACGAACGAGGTCGTTAATGTTTGGTCGAGATCGATGTAAAAAACGAAGAGGTAAACCGCGTTTATATCTCGCGATCGTTTTATCTCGTTTCGATGCACAACTCGTGTGTGTACACGTGGACGCATGCCGCCCACGCACGGATCGAAAGTCCCACGCAGAGATTGGCGCACAATGTAGGGGAATGACAGGCGGCATGAATGAGAGCGTATAATTGACAGATTATGTATTATTTTTTTGTCCGATTGTAGTTAATTATTTGTAAAGAATCGACAACATTGGAGGTAAACAATCAATATAATAATTTTGCATTTTAAAATATTATTCTTGTTTCACGCATACTCTTTTCGTTTCATTTAAGCAATTATCGAAAATTATTTATACTATTTGTCACATTAATAATTTTTACAAGGGTTTGATTTATTATCTTCTTGTATATACGCTGTATTTTAAAGTTTATCTAAATACATGATAATTTTATTTACTCGGAATTATGATATAATATTAATTTGACTGGCAGGAAGAATTGATTTTTTCTTAATGTATTAACAATAAATTGTTAATAATGTTAGTAATGTATTTTTAATTTAAATTTTTTTATTTTTCATTTATTATATATTTAATATGTAAAATTACTTTTGTCTATATTTTACTGACTTAGAATAATTTATATTTTTAATAGGCTTTTAATAATTAATAGAGAACTAAGTATGTAATATTAACGCAATTAAACGCATGTTGTAAAATATTTCTGCTCGAATAATTGTTGATTTAAATTCATATCTAATGCGGTAATTGTTTACAATCCAACCGTTATGCCAGGAAAACATATGCATATTTTGCAAACGTTTGTTATTGGTTGTGTCATGATTGCGTTTTGCTGATTGGGAATGTTATGCGTGCTCTCAAAATCAAGTGTCGTTTAAGCAAGAGAGATAATTACAAAATATTATGTGATTGCATATTATTCAATACGAGTATTAGTAATATTATTAATATCAAGGTAATTTTAGGATTTGTTAGCAATTTTTTTTTTTAACTACTATATAGATAGAATACCGACGAATTTGCAAGTAACGTTTTGTCGTTTCTCATATGATATGAGGAACAATACATGGGACTTTTCTCTTTGTGCGTGTCTCGCAACATATGCGTGACCGCGCAAAATATCGAATCGGAACGTCCGTCGTATCGTTCGATCGATCGCCGATAGAAACTGAACTTTCATCCCGAAATTGGCTGAAGCATTCACTCTAACAATCAAGTCACGAGGGAGAGGTTCCGTGAATGGAACATATAACCAGTATATCTACCGGAAGTCCGGCCTACGAGTTCCGGCCCGAAGTGCACTCGTCTCATTGTCTCTCTTTCATTCTTTTTTTTCCCCTTTTTTTTTTTTCGTTACTGTTCAGCAACGAATGCCGTTGCCTGTCGACTGAAAAAGAGGCATAGAGAACGAAGGGCAGCGAAAATGAAGAATGAAAAGCTAATGTTATAAGCAACTGATAATTAAAAGTCTGAAATGCAGATTTTTTTTTTAATGTTATTGTGACAATGCAATTAATAGTAGCGAGCTTTTCATGAAATATGGAGTTTATTATTAATTAAAATAATTAATAATTTTTTTATATATACTATATTCTTTTAAAAAATCAATAAATATGTGTCAATTTAATATTACCACACATAAGTAGTTTTCCAATTTTTAATTAAGATATTGTATTGTACGTGCGCGCTAAATTATCTTCAAGACAAATTGCTTCATTTTTTTTTTTTTTTAGATGTATACGTTGGAATATATATATTCCTACGGAATTTAATTCTTGTTGCATGGAAAGTATTGTTAATGAGTGAAATTGGCTTTATTTGATTCTACTTTCAAATTTATAATGGATACCACGGATACCATCTGTTTCTATTCTCTTTCATCGCATATTACATATTATATCATGTTGAAATGTTGGGATAATCTGACATTGCGGATTATTGCGCTTAGTATCGAGCATGATCTTTCAATAAATATCTATTTCTTATTTTCGGTCGTATATTATCGATGCGAATTAAAACAATATCATTTAGAAATATTTAAATTTTACTGATATCACAGATATATATGTATATATATATATATATATATATATATATATATATATATATACATTTATCTAGGTGCAACTCTTTTAAAATATAATGATAAACTGTCTAAATATATTGTTTAGTTAGAACGAAGAAGTAACACAGCTGCAGTATTCGCATCTGCAGGTGGCGTCGCCGCCTGATTAGATTATCAATGAACGTCCTTTGGACGAAATGCCATAGGCGCTTCCATCCCGCTTAAAAATTATTTATTGTTATCTTTGTATAAATCGTGACGCAATACTTTATCCAGTTGTTCAATTGCAGTTGTATGCATATATCTAGATAAAAAATAATAATCGTCTATATTTTTTCAAGCGACGCAATGCTCTTTTATTCTCTCTCAAACTCTAGTCGCAAATTCTTAACAAAAGTTTCTTGAACGATTGCGTAGCGTTTCTCAAAAACTGTTTTTGTCAAAAGTTTTCTTCCTGATTAACTAGCGATGGGACTTTCCTTAAACGAAATATAGCGTCATTAATTTTGAATTGGCGAGTAAAAAGTAAAAAGACGTTTTTTTGACGAATAAAACCTTAAAGATAAAAATGGGTAATTAAACTTTTTTCTTTAATTAATTTTAGGCGGTTTGTTTCCTTTGATGTAATGTTCTAATTTATGTTTCAGTTTTATCATTTGTATATATGTGCATGTGTATATATATATATATATATATCTTTTAATACTGTGTAAGGGTTGAAAGACGATGCTTTGGAATCAAGTTTTTGCTAGAGAAGATTGGACGCTAAATTGATAAAGTCCATAGATAAAAACACTGGCGATAGCTCTAGAATATATCCCGTACATGGCGCTTATCTGTCCCGGTTATGTGGGACGCTGCGAGTTAGCGGGGAGATATCAAGTTGCGCTTACATATTGACATCGACATCATTCCTCGATGATTATTCAAACGCGCGTTTTATTACACACGCGCGCAATGATCATTTCCTGACCAGACCGATAATTTTCTGAAGAGATCGATAAATTAGACATAATTTATTTATAGTCTTTATATTTATCATCATAAACTAATGTTTATCTTTCTTGCAGATCGACTATCCGGAAGTTCATGGCGGAGGAAGGATGCATCGACCACCGCACCCGCATCCTATAACCGACCACCGTCAAGTCAACCTGGTCTTCGATGATACGGTAAATATCTCTATTTATTATTGATTTTTGCAGCAAATTTAACAGCCGTCCATCGTTTGTACGATATTTTTTATTTTATCCATCTGAACAAATCGAAATCTAAAGATGTTTTCCTCAAAATAATGGGTTGACCGCAGGTTCTTCTTTATTTTCAAATAAGATAAATTTTATAGGTACATGTTTTTCTGCCGCATAAATCATTACTCTATTTATTATTTGCTTGATTTTATAAATCTGAATATAAATATTCAGTTTTTATTCAGTTGTTATAGAAAAATTTTGAGAAATTGCTATCATAAGGAAATCTTTGTAGAAAAAGTTTGTAATTATTTTTTTGGGGAATATTTGCAAAATTTTTTCCCTCTCTCTTCAAACGTTCATCTCGCATAACACATGTTTCTCCTCTCCAATTATCTTCTCATCGAAATCAATACCGGTGCCAGATGACGGACGTATAAGCTTCGACGGTATCAATATACTTACGTAAACACATACTCATAAAGCTGTTCGCGGAATCATTTCGATAATCAAAATTTCACCGATGTAACGTCGAATTTGTACGGCAGATTATTTCGGTGGACAAGAAGCTGAATGGAAGGAACAATTTAGAAAGTAGTGCGTAGCACGAGACAAAAGGAAAAGTGAGACATACACGAACGACATAACGGGTCGTATAAATCATCTGTCGGGTCGGGCAGTGGCCTTTGAGCGTTTACTATCCGTTGCTGGATACTTTGAGTGGACCAGCAACAGCAACGTTCTCTTCTACGCACCACCGATCTCTCCATCCGCCTGTCTCTCTTTCTTTTTCGCTTCTCCGCGTCTCGATCGACCGTCCGTCGACTCCTTAAGCGCGTCTCACACGATCGTCCGACAGTGATTCTGAGAGACCCTTTAAGATCAATTCAGGTGTCGTTATCGGCGTCAATTTACGTCATTGCTTGCTTATTGTTCCGCATGGCATTAACTAATCGTGAAGGCTGATGAATATTAATCGCGGGAGCACTGGCGTGTACTTTCTCGATCAGCTTCTCGAGCGTGTTTTGCAATATTCTTATGACGTTACGTTCGACTGGCTGTTCCTACTGACAATCGCGTGGGTGTGCAAATCGAAGTAGGTTGTATTACATATCGAGCGTTATCGTTATTTTTAATCTCAGTTATTTATGTTATACTCTACCGTCATGAGATTATCATCGAGCATCTACATCCGAATGCAATTATCGTGAATTTAATTGTAATTTGTTATAGATATATCTTTATATATATATATATATATATATATATATATATATATATATATATATATAAATTTTAATTAAATAATGGAAATATATAATCTTAAATTTTAAAACTAACGTGTAAAATTTTCGTCGCGGTTTTTTATTCACATAAAGTAAATTCATAATTATTTATAATCGCTCATCATCTCAAATCGCTTCTAAACTCGTCAAGTAACCATCTCCCACGAATCCAGATATGGTTGCCGTTATTTAAATTCCCTGTTCTCATGCCGCAAATTGCACTCCCGCAACCCTTCTCTTTCAACATAGTCCGACTGTGAGCATTAATAAATTACGGATCATTATCGTGCAATTTTTTATTTTTAATCTTTGCTGCAATTTCATTTACGTTGCGCGTGAGTACTATAATGAAATCAATCTTAATAATACAATTTATTATATATATATATTTTTTTTTATATAACTAATTAATCTACTGCAAATATTGAGATTAGTTTTTAAGAGACGCGCAAATTCTAGTTTTATTTGTGAACCATGAAATTAGAATAAATATTGATCGTAAGAGATATGTGTAATTAGTGCGACAGAATTTAATTAATTTAATTAAATGTCCAGGTAATATTTGTATTGTATGGACGACGAATCTTCATTAAAATTCAGCCATTGCTTATTCTGACATAAATAACAAAATCTAATTCAATTTCCGGTAGTTGTCAAATGAAATTTCTATATATCGACGTTAGTCGATCATTGTTTTATTATTTTTATTATTTTATTTCTATCTTTGGCAGTTTTCATTTCTCTCAAGAATTGATTAGCTGACCTTCTTATAATCTATCAAACTTACATAGGTTTCTGTTCATATATATTTGCATATTTCAAATTTCTATTCTCAAACGATAAAGATTATTCATTAATTGATTTATTGTAAACTTTAGTATAATTATATAGAAAAAAACAATTCGAATTTAATTTGTAAAAAAATGTTATTAATTTCAAGTTTTAAAAATAAATGCCTATTTTTTGGCATTTTCCTGTCAGTTTGTCAAGAATTGGATTTAATTTTGCAATATTATAATCTCGTTTATAAGGAACAAGAAAACGAGAAGAATTTTTCCGAATTTTCGTTCAAAGAAAAAAGGAGAAAAAAGGAGAAAAAAAAAATGCGGCATCGCGTGCGGAAGCTACAGGTGGCCCGGCGTCGTTTCTTCGCCGGCCGGCACGATGCGCCCCCCGTTGACACGAGCCTGAGGAGCCGCTCGGCGCGGCGGGTCACGTGACCAGCCTGCGTTCTCGAAGGGAATGCCAGCGGTGGCACGGCGAGGGTGGCAGCGGGACGAGAGGCAGTTCGCTAAGTTGATGGTCCGCCGTATCGACGACGACAGACGAACGGACGGACGGACGGACGGACAGACAAACGGACAAACGTATCGGACGGTCGGTCTCGGTCGGACGCGTCACGAGTTTCGTGTTAAGCTGTACAAAGAGGGTCACGCCGCGCCGCGTCGCGCGTCTCGATTCGTGTCCACGCGCGATACGGCACGCCGAGTAAGAAAAGAACACGATCGGCGTGTAAGAAAATGTTGCTGCGGATGCCCGTAGTCGCGGACGATTCGTTAAATCTGCTGTGATTCTCTCGGCTAAGCAGGAAGATAAGAACAACAGGATCACAGGAGGATCGTGCGACTCTCACGATGGACGCGTACGGCGTGTACCAAGTGAGTGCTTCTTCTCCTCTCGGGGATACTCAAAATGGCCTTGACTCCTTCACGGACGCGTCATCCCCTTCGTGGAGAGCGCGGGGTGTACGTCTCTCCTGATGACATGACAGCGCGGACATCGTTGTAGATGTTTTGTTTGGATGACGGATGTGTATGTGCGCGCATGCGACCAGCGTATCCGCGGCGCGGATGCACGTACGATTTGCGTGCATGCGTGCGTGATGTCATGTCTCTCTGTGACCTAACCTAACCGTCAACTGTCTCAATCACGCCCATTCCTGGTATTTGCTATTCCTAGCGAGCTAGCGGTATCGTCGATGATGTTTTTGTTTCTCGCGATGTAGGCACAGGTCATTTTAATCGAATAAAGAAATAGCGTGTGGGTTGTCCTCGTAAATTTTTCTTTAACGAATTATCGTTAGGCAATCTTGAATGCTCGTTGCTATTATTAATTAAAAATTGATAATCCAGAGAAAGGTTAGGAGCCATCATAGATGGAGATGTTGAATTATGTATTGTATATATTGCTATTATGTATAACTTACATTAATTTCGCTATTTGTATACAACACTTGTATAGATATATTTGTATAAATGACAGATGAGTTCTTTTTAATAGTAAGTTTCTCAATTTTCATTCATTGTTTTCTTTTATTCTGTCATTAATAACTTTTATCATATAACATTTTATTGACTTCTAACATTCTGTAGAATTTATGTGATGTCATATTTTAATCTGTGTATATATACCTTATTCATTAAAGATTACAATTTACATTATAACATCTTTTGTCAAATATGTTGTAATTTATATCAAAATTTTATTATATTAATTTTTAATTATAGATGATAATAAATTTATATATATATATTAATATATAATATTTAGAAAAAATGAAAGATAAGAAAATGAGATTCATCAAACTATTTGAAATATTTTCAAATTTACTCGTAAGAAGAATAATGTGTAAAGACGGTTTATAAATCATAATATAATTTTATGTAAACATTACATGCACATAAGCAAATCTTTTAATAAGGAATTTGAAAATCATATTAAATGGATTGATAAAAATTTTCTTTTATAGTTCTCACAGAGCCTGACAGGCAGGCCGGAGTTGTACCAGAAATCAAATAGAAGCAGTCATTCGAGTGATACAAGTTCAGCGTACAGTGGATCTGACACAATGACATCGGTACAAAGTTCATTAGACGCAGATCCCGACGAGGTGGATCTCTCTGGTCTTGTGGAATCCATTGTTGACAGCGATGAGGAGGAGGATCTAGCAGAAAGCATGGATGTAAGTACTACAGTTTATTTTTTTGCTTAGAGATATATTACATGCATCTTAATTCCTGTTATTGCAATGTTTTAGAGTTTAACAGTACGCGATCCTGTACGAGAATGTTTAGAGAAGGACCCTGTTGAGAGAACGGAGGACGACATAGAGACACTTTTGGAATTCACACAACAGTTGAAAGCTTTCACAAATATGACTTTGGCCGTTAGAAGAGCGCTGTGCGCTGTAATGGTATTTGCAGTGGTCGATCGAGCCGGTATGGTGGTCTTGAATGATGGCGAGGAGCTCGATAGTTGGAGCGTGTTGATTAACGGTGCTGTTGAGATTGAGCACAGCAATGGTGAAATTGAACAGCTCGGTCTTGGAGACAGCTTCGGTATCTTGCCTACTATGGAGAGGCTATTACATCGTGGAGTTATGAGAACAAAGTTTGTAATCCGTTTCTTTTCTACTTTTATATCGACTGTTATATAGAAAGATATAAGAAAACAAACGCGTTTTCTTTTCTGCAGATGCGACGATTGCCAATTTGTTTGCGTCACACAAGCAGATTATTTTCGAATTCAACATCAAGGTGAAGAGAATACTAGGAGACACGAAGAGAATGGAAGGGTAATTTTAGTGACAGAGTTACGAGGAGCTTTGGACGGCGCCGCGCGAAGAGGTCACGTGGTGATACGGGGAACACCGGAACGTTTAATGTTACAACTCATCGAAGAAAACAGTATTACAGATCCTACTTATGTAGAAGACTTTTTGTTGACTCATCGAACGTTCATCGATAGCCCGTTATTGGTTGCAAGCCAATTGTTGGAATGGTTCGATCAAGCACAAGTGCGAGATCGTGTTGCTCGCGTCGTGCTCTTATGGGTGAATAATCATTTTACTGATTTCGAAACAGATCCGGCAATGATGGAATTTTTAGAAGCATTTGAAACCGGATTAGAAAGAGAAAAAATGCTAGGACAACAAAGGTAAAAAAAAATTTTTTTTTTTTTTTTCATCTTGTTTTGTGGAAAAGAAAATAAATTAGAGCATTAAGAAAAACGATTATTATATACATATATTTGTTTCAGGTTATTAAATATTGCATGTGCGGCGAAAGCGAGAACGCGGAACGTAACATTAGCGAGACCAAACAGAGACGAGGTCCTAAATTTTAGCATCTTAGGAGGATTTGAGAGAGGTTTTGGTATATTTATTTCAAAAGTTGACAAGAGATCTAAGGCTGAGGATGTTGGTTTAAAAAGGGGTGACCAAATCTTAGAAGTGAACGGTCAAAGTTTCGAGCATGTGAATCACGCGAAAGCGCTTGATATCCTGAGAGCTTCCACGCACCTCAGTATAACTGTAAAATCTAATTTACTTGGTGAGTCTAATCGTCTTTCTGAAACCAAAATCGATAAGAAAATGTCCATTCTTTACCATTAATTATTTATTCTTATAGCTTTCAAAGAAATGCTTCAGATGCCAGATAACTCTCCGAGACCCCGAGGTAGGACAAGTAAGCCGGAAATACCCAGACTTCAATCAGATCCACGTGCTAGATTGTCGACGCATGTGGATCCTATGACTGCTGTAAATCCTTTAAATCCCATGATCGGTGGAGTACCATTGTTAATTCCCGATAACAATGTATCGCCATGTAAAGATGCCAAAAAAGAGCACAAGGGATTTATGACTCTTGGTCCCAAACGACGATTACAAAAAGCACTTATGAAGATGAACATACTGCCAAAGAACACAATCAAGTAAGTGCATTGAAGCATATTGCGGAATAAATGATAATTAATGCGTGAATCTTTTGTTGATGCAAAATATCTTATAATTTTAACAGCGACGGTGTACACATGGACGATCCCCTTGCACCACCACATACGCCACCGGGAACAGGACTTTCGCAGACAACCACTAATTTGTATCACTCAAAGAGTAATCCAGATCTTACGTCACTTTATTGTTACGATGATTTAAGAGCAAACGATTATCCCGAACACGTGCTCAAGGTATACAAAGCAGATCAAACCTGCAAGTATCTTCTTATCCACAAAGAAACGACGGCACACGAGGTACGTACATTTATGTTACCGATATTAAATAAAAAATAGAAAGATTTTATTTACTGATGTTTAATTTATTGTAGGTGGTAATGCTTGCACTTCAAGAATTTGGTATAACGGAAAGCAGTTCAAACTTTTCTCTAGCAGAAGTGAGTGTCGGCGAAGGTGGCATGATCAAGCAGCGTAGATTGCCAGATCAATTGCAGAAT
This sequence comes from Polyergus mexicanus, assembly GCF_030449975.1. Classification (NCBI taxonomy): domain Eukaryota; kingdom Metazoa; phylum Arthropoda; class Insecta; order Hymenoptera; family Formicidae; genus Polyergus; species Polyergus mexicanus. The sequence continues at coordinate 10,704,705 of NW_027223321.1, read as the reverse complement.
CTCGCGGAAAGAATCGGATTGAGTTCCCGATACTATTTAAAAACTAATGGAATTTCCGAAACTTTAGTAGCCGACGATCAAGCTCCGGAACTCATTCGAGAATCTCAAGTTCATTTCTTGCAATTGAACGCCGTGGAAGTGGCAATACAACTGACTCTACAGGATTTTAGTATATTTAGGTAATTTAGAATATTTACGAGATGTAGAAAACATATATAAATTTAATTTACAAATTATACTTGGAATTACTAGGTTTAATTACACATTTTGATAACAATAAATTTATTTTTGCATATTTTGCTTTACAGACAAATCGAGTCCACGGAATATGTGGATGATTTGTTTGAATTGAAGAGCAGGTATGGCGTACCTATGCTCAGTCAATTTGCAGAACTAGTCAATAGAGAAATGTTTTGGGTTGTAACCGAAGTCTGTTCCGAGCATAATCTCGTGCGGCGCAGTAAGATTATAAAACAATTTATCAAAATAGCGCGTAAGTATCTACCGAATAAACATATATTATTTTCCTTATTTATCTTTCATAATCATTTTATAGTCGTTTTATCAACAATGCTTTTTTTGAACAGGCCAATGTAAGGAGTGCAAAAATTTCAATTCAATGTTCGCGATCGTGTCCGGTTTGGGTCATGGTGCAGTGTCAAGATTAAGAGCCTCGTGGGAAAAACTGCCAACTAAATATCAAAGATTATTTAGTGATTTGCAGGAATTAATGGATCCCAGCCGCAACATGAGTAAATATCGGCAATTGGTGGCATCTGAGCAAACACAACCACCGATAGTGAGTCATCGTTATATATATATATATATATATATATATATATATATATATTATATTAAATAAGATATCTCTTATTGTCATTTACTTCGATAGCGTATAACGATTTACAATTCGAGCTTATGTTATGACAATCTTAAATGATCGATAACGAGTTAAACAAATGTTATTTTAGATACCCTTCTATCCGGTCGTGAAGAAAGATTTGACTTTCATACATCTTGGTAATGATTCGAGAGTAGAAGGTTTGGTAAACTTTGAAAAACTCAGAATGATTGCTAAGGAAGTAAGAACGCTGACAAACATGTGCTCTTCACCCTATGATTTACTAACCATGTTGGAGAGAGGCGGGCAACCACCGAGTTCTGCGATGGTTGCTTTGAATCAAATGACCACTGGCAATCAAGGTAAATATTTTTTTACAATTTTGTTGTTACTGGTTTCATTTCTTAAATAGTTAATACACAATTGTGATATTGTGATTTATAGGCGGCCAAACTGCGACGGTGAAACGACGAAAGAAATCCACGGCCGCACCAAATCCGAAGAAGATGTTTGAGGAAGCGCAAATGGTCCGAAGAGTGAAGGCCTATCTTGCGAACATGAAAGTAATCACGGATGAAGAACGATTGCATCAACTTTCCGTTGATTGTGAGCCGCACGCGGGAGCGGTTGCAATCGCCGCCGCGGTTCCGCTAAGTGGCAGTCGAGGAAGAAGGCATCCGTCACCTACTCTATCGACTACTAGTAGCGCGAGCAGTACTAGCGAAGGCAGGAAAAGTATACAAGGTTAGTAAATATTTCTACTAATTGCGCTTTGTAATTTCTTTTTTTCTTAAAAATTTTATCTTATAATTTGTATTGATTATGGATTTTACAGGTACAAAATTCGGCGCTGCGTCGCCGCAGGCGGTGAGAAAAATGCTGGCTCTGTCAGATCCTCACAAGACACGACCGTACCAACCTAAGCACTGTCCACCGCCGCTACCTGTACCGGGATTGGCTCTGCACTCGAGCGGTTTGGAGCCTAGTCCAGGTGCACCTAGAAGAGTAGGGTCCGGCAGCAGAGTACCAATGCACGAGCGATCCCACAGTGATACACCCGCTAGTCTACCGCCGCCTGTCGATCTCAGTGCGGAGAGCAGTAGCGTAACTAGCTTGAGCAATCTCCAACCGCTGAGGAAAACCTTGACAAGCGGTGAGTACAATTTATTTCTTACAAAATGGTTTGAAGCGAGATGCTATCCAATGATACTTATTCTCTAGGTTGTTTTAAAAACCTTATTTATAGACGGATCGTTCCGATCAAATAGCTCTGAAAATTTGTTTTATCTGTTGCGATATTTTTAATTGCTTTTTATTTATATAACTAAATTATTTATACATATATATTATATTAATAGATTGTTAATCAAATATAAATATTAACTTGGTAGATACGCATCTCGCGAAGCACCATCACGCACTTTCATTGCTCGTTACATACACTGGTCAGGTCTCGCAACAAGGAGTCTCATTATTATGCACGCTGCACAGCCGTTTACGCAATCATAAATGTTCCATGTTATTTAGTTGATCCATATATACATATACATTTACACACACACACACACACACACACACACACACACACACACACACACACAAAGACACACACAAAGCCACACAAAGACACACGCGCGCGCATCTTGTACGCCGATTATTGTAGCGCGAGCTTTTCTTTTCGATTAGACATCACGAATATCTCACGAACCTAAACTCAAAACAAAGTACGGCTTCGATTCGGAGCTCTCGTACCATGGGACATACGGAGTCGTAACGATATCGATATATATTCTGCTTTTAATGATTCAAAATAGAAAATCACTAAATGTCTCTCTTATGACAATTTTAAAATATTCTAGTAAATATTGTATAAAAAGTAATGTGCAGCATGAGTAATCTAAATTAAATATTTATACGAGTACGATCTAATTTCTGATTATCATATAGGAAATCATCGCGTGTTACAATTTTAACATAACGTACATAAGTCGCGTACATAAGATATATTCGTCGATTACGCTTTGATAGAGTTAAATACTTGTAGACGGCAGGAAAGATAGATAGGAACGTGCAAAAGAGATGCAATCAGAGCGTAGCGAGATGATGAGCTTATATTAGGTTCTCGCGTTGGCTCGATTTAGAGCAAAGAGACACGGATTACGAACGAACGCCCCGACTAGACGATAGTTGTTTAGCGATTGCATCAAGTCGGATAATCCCCCGGCTGGAACGTGTGTAGTGATAGAAGTGTCTTGGGGACGTGTGCGTAGGTTCGGTGACGAGCAGTGACAGCGGTCATAGCACTCAGCTGGACAGCCACAGCGGGAGCAGCGTGGAAGCGGGCGGCAGCCCACCGCCACCGCAAAGACGGCACTCCGCTCTGCAAGGTATGTAATCAACAACAACACGAAAGTGAAGCGAGAGAACGGATTGTGGCCAACTATGCTCGTGTGCTGTTCGTAGACCTTAGTAGAAATAGTAGAGATAGAGAGTAGAGTCTCTTTCGCGCGGATACCAACTCTGGAAATTGAATTTCTCTCAGCGTGTCTTCTTAGCGATGAAAGCTGGATATTTTTACGATGTAAGATTACGGTTTATACTTTATACACCCATCCGATGTTTGTTTTATTGTTTTACGTAAGCAGTTTTTTTGTATTATATGTCTTGTTTTTTATGTTATCAGGGGATTACGTGTTATATAACTGTTATTGTGTTTAGTAATGTTGATAATATTAATTAAGAATTATGAGATCGAGATAACCTCGGAATCTAGATTTAGTTTGACATATAATAATGACTTCCGATATTTGAGAAATACAATAATGTTGTAGCATCAAAATTGAAACCGAGCAAATTATATCGTAGTTTCAATGTCTAATATTTATCCTTGAATATTCATATTTACAATTTAAATTTATTAATAATTTCCGATGAATATACTTGAGTTTAATTATTTATAGGTTGAATAATAAATATTATCAAATGTTTTTTTTTTTAATTTATATACAATATTATTTTATAATTTTTAATTATTATTTGTTCGCTTTTTTGGGGGAATCGTTAAATTTTACCACTAAAGAACGTATGTCCCATGGCCATTTTGCCTTTAAGCGATAATTAAATTACCACTAAATGTTAGTTTAACATCTAAAGAATTAAATATTATTATTAAACATTACGTGCGTTTTCGCGTTGATATTCGCATCGTCGAGCACTGCAAATATATATATGTAGCATAACAATTCTGCTTTCAGCCGCTTATTAAACCGTTCTATCTTACGCTTTTGTAAAATTCGCTTTACAGCTTTTATTATGTCGGTTAGTTACTCGCTTAATCTCGTGCGCCGGCTTCCAAAAGTATTTTGCATCGATCGCAAAAATCGCGTCGAATTCTCGTTCCGAGGATCGTCCTCTATCGAGGGTTTACAATAAACGGCGCAAGTCTGTAGATTTCGTTAAAAAAAAAAAAAAAAAAAAAAAAAAAAAAAAAAAAAAAAAAATGTATGTGGTGCAGGGTCTGTTATAAGAGGCGGAGCGCCTCCGTTTCCTCATGCGGTAGCGGTGCTACCTCCGCTTCCTGCCAATCAGAATCACAACCACAATCATCATCATCACCACCACCACCACCATCATCATCATCAACAACATTATCACGATCATCATCTTCATCACCAACTCCCAACTCCTCAAGGTGAGTCCGCGTCTGTCTGCCTATTTCGTCTGTCTGGCTTGCATTGAATCATTGCGTTAGTTAATCTTGCTGTCTCTCTCTCTCTCTCTCTCTCTCTGAAATGGGATACATAGAATTTGATGGAACAGTATGTGCATGCGAAACAGTATACTGAAATATTGCAAGTGATAGATGTTACAACCTTGCCGATCTCCAGCATCTTTACACAGGCTTGAGCTTTGGCTGAACTGGATGGAAATTGCCTTTCACGACGGTGTATTGAGTCTCTCTGTGCGTGACGTTCTCGCCCGTTCTAATAATTAATTATCGTACAAGTCTGTTAGTATGCACGGCTGGTGACATAGTATTACGGTTCGCTTCTAGCGTGGCCTAGAAGCGCAACACGCTGCATCGAGTTTGTTCCATTTGTGTATTTGCGTGTCCCATAGTATTAGCAAAGATATAACAGAGCGCCTTCTTTCCAGGGTACTAACCATACGCGAAACGGTATATGTGTGCTTTTTTCCTCTCTCTTGGGCAGATTGCGTAGCGGCGAATGTATCTTGCGGTTTCCTTTAAACTCGTTCGCTTCTCGTGGACTTCGTTCTTGTAAGCGAGCGTGAATTACCTTTCTCAATGATAGTTGAATGGCAGAGCGCTGTTTTATTTATAAAGAATAAAAAATGAAGTCGAGCATATTTATTATTCATTTTTATCATTTTTTATTTATAAAAAATAATAATTATAATAGATATTATAAATATATTATAATTATAATAATAATTATAAAAGATAAGGTATTACAAAATTAGATATGATGGCGAAATGTATTACGATGACGTGAAAAAGTACGAGTTAGAAGTATGAAAAACAAAAATTGAATGTTACAAATGAGAATTTTGTATCTTTATTTTACTTAATCTTTTTTTTTTTTATATATATATATATATTTTTTTTTTTTCATGAGTATTTTTTGAATATAATTAGCTTTTTATAAAAGCGCAAAGCGAAATGTTTTAAGATTTCGCCCAAGATACTCGAACTCGTAATGGCTATTCTGTTAATTAGAATTCTATGTAACGGGCATAAACTCGATGCTCTTTGCATTCTCGTAAGCGCTCGTTTACAAGCACAGTGTTCGAGAAGGTAGCGGTAGTGAATCGCTTTGTCGTTGAGAGATGAAGAATATTGAAGAGATGGGAGAAGGCGGCGGCGCGCGAAAGGGGGAGAGAGAGAGAAAGAGAGATCGAGAGAGTCGAGGGTTTTCAGGTACTACGGGATTAAGCATGGGGATGCCAGCCCCGCTGCCACCGCCCGGAGCGGGGATCACGACCATAATGACGACTATGGGCACCATGTCGTCGGGCAACATGTCGTCGATCGCAACGATGCGACCCGGCATGAGTAGCGCGCCGCAGTGCCGTCAACCACCGGCGTACAAAGTCGCGCAACAGATGGCAAGATTGCACAGACTCGGTCGTGCTAACAGCCACGAGGGGGTCACTTATCGGGCCACCGATCATGAAGATGGTACTACTACATCTAACCAAATCGCTCTACCGTTCACACACACAATTCACCCTCACGTTTATATTTACATACATCTATTCGGTTTACGCTCGTGTTAAGGCGCTTCTTATATTTGCCATTGTTAATATTCACGCACGGCGAAGAGTGCTGATTTGCATTGGCGAAAGTATTTTGTCAGTTTATATTACATCGGATGTAATATTCCATATTTTTACGACAATTTTTTCATTTGCAATGCTTTTAACGAACTTTTCTTTTTCATTTTTTTTTTTTTTTTTTTTTTTTTTTCCACAATGCCCGTGCTATCGAAAATGACTTTTATCTGATCTTGTTATGTATTTTCTATTCTTGTGTATCATCATGGATATAGCAAGATTTTAAAAATTACAATTTTTTCCTCTGATATACACGTATAGTTTAGATATATTGCAAGCCACTCTTTTTTCGAGACAATTTTTTCTATTAAAGAATATATTATGATATGATTGAAATGAAATTTTGAACGTAATCATGAATATAATTTTGAATACAATCTTGAACATAATCATAAACACAATGATAGTATTGTTATTAGTTGATCAGATCAAACGATTGGTACCACATGATTATAATCACATTGTAAATAAGTATTATATTTACGTGTAAATGTGAACAAGACGTGCTTGTACAACACGTTGAAAGCTTGTGTTTAATTAATGTGATTATGTAGCGCACTCATTCAGCAATGGTCATGTAATTTTATAATGCATAATCATGATAATTGCCCGCATTAAGTCAATATTTACATTAGTGATCATTGCATAATACACTAGCTTGCCTATTATCATTGAATTTGTTTTGCATTGAAATGTTATAATAAATTATATGCGATTTGTTTCCACAGTTTACCTCTTGCGTAATGTCAAAGCATGATTCGCTATTTGCATCCGTGTCGCACATGTTACCCTTGATCCATTTTTGTTTGCATTGTCTGCATTAATTGTTGATTTTTTCTTGAATTAGTTTATTTCAAAATAATTACAGATCTAGAGCCAGAGAAAGAAATAACGAATATTTTGTTCATAGACATCGCATTAGCGAGAGACTCTAAAATCAGTAAAAATATAGAAAATAGATATGAGAAATTGTAAATTGTTTTAATATCCAACGTCGGATATTTTGCAATAATTTTTAAGTTTTAGCAGAAATCTTTATGTTACTTTTTGCTTGAAATATTTTTATCATATATTTTTGCTCCGATTTGAATCGATATTATTAAATCGAACAAAATTGCACGCGGTTAGATGAGATCTACCCAAATTAGAGTCCCTCGTATATTCCGATCATCAAACCTGACACTTGCGACATGTCACATACTAAAACACATTTCGAAATGTTACAGATGACGAAGACGCCCAAGTATCGGCGGTTTAAGTGGTCCACGAATCTCGCCGAGTTTTGGTTACCGTTTTAATTGTTTGTCGTATTATTTCTTTTATGCGGCCAAAATCGTTTTCAGATATGTGCGAATTGCTACGAAAAGAGAATGTAGGAACGACAGGCAAAGTTTTCTCCTATAAATGTGGTTTCACATTCGATAGCCAATATCCTATTCGATGGTGTATTCGATGGCCGTTAATATATCGACATTATCTATTAAGCCGCGTGGGAAATTTTTTGCGTGGACAAAACCTACTTATGCTTTACTGCAAGATAAAGGCGTTTATTTTTATTTAAGCAGAACGCTTGTCTTCCAAGGATCCCCGTGACAAATCTGACGGAACCATCGAGAGAATCTCAAGCGTTAAAATATTTATACAATGTACTGGAAAGTATCAAATAGCTAATGAATGCCGATAAGCAGGAGACGAAGTATAGGAGAGTATTTTTCTTTTATTAGACTGAAGGGGAACACTTCTCGAGTTGTTAGATGTTTGTGAGCTCTCACGAGATGACGAGAAGCGAATTAGACGAGAAAGCGATCATAATATTCTATATAAATGTGTAATAAAACCGAGTCCAAAGATGTTATATATATACTGCGCGTGTCGCCAGAGGAAGTCTGAATATGACGACGTGTCCTGTAATATATATATACTTGGTAGGTTAATCTTTAGTGTCCCGTAGTAATATAAGTTGGTGTAAATAGCATAGCGTTATATAATATTTAGCGAGGGGAAGCAGGGATACACGAGGATAAGACAAAGATCCAATGTGAAATGTTTAGGATCGCGCGGTTGACTCTCGTGTCTAACACGATCGCGTTCCACCGACATTTTACAGGTTTAAGAATTGAAAAGATTCGCCTCTTTTTTTATCGAAATAAGAAAATAGAAACATTTCTAATTGTTTCAGATTTAGCCTTAATTCGAAACCATCTTTTCTATTTTAATCGCCTTGCTTTTAAAAGATTTCTATTGTCAATCTGGCTCAGATGATTTAAATTTTACAAGAGAAGTTAATAGTTTTATGCTTTTTTGTTGAATTTTAATGATGAATGATCAAGTACAAAGGAAAAAAGAATTTCTCGAAAATTAACTGGCTACGATCGAGATTATAGTTTTTCATAATAGTGTACATTTTTTAAGTATTCTTGCATTTACAAGTCACGAAAAACTATACTTTATTCCATCTATTTTTACGAAACACACATAACGAATTTTAATTCGCAAGTAAGTTATTATTTTTTCAATTTCATCATTAGTTCGATTTCATCTTTAGTTCGATACTTTATTCAATGTTATCATCAGGTTTATATCCTTCGTTATTTTATCAATATCGGTAACCGTTAGTTTTATTCTTGCGCAATATGTGTGAAAGGAACCTCTTTAGATCGTATATCATAGAATTCGAGGGCAAGGGCGAAAAGGAGGAAAAGCAAATAAAATTTTTCGCTACTTTATATGTCGGTACGGAAAAAGTGGCTTACCTTATTATCGTAAGTTTATCCATGTATATTACATACACATAGAAATACGTGTATACACGACACACATTCACATACCCACGCAGATATACGCTCTTGTCCATTTATATGAGACTCGAGTCCTTCTACAAGTATTATAAAGGAACTGTAATTCGCGTGCACGATGTGTATCGACGCGTTAGCAAAGAGGGCCTAATTACCCAGGTACCGTTTTTGCGATTATCAAGTATGCAGAAAACGAAAGAGCGCACGAAAGAAGGAGAGAATGTGAAAGAGTATGTTGTGTGTGTGTGTGTGTGTGTGTGTGTGTGTGTGTGTGTGTGTGTGTGTGTGTGTGTGTGTGTGTGTGCATGTAAGAAAGTGAGAGAACGAGAGAGTATCGAGAGTCAACACAGTACTTTTCTGGATACTCGGATCTCTATCATTAATTACATTCCAAACTTCGTCTTGCCGTGTTTTGTAGACCTTCGACACATTTTCCTCTTCTGACCGTTTAAAAAAAAAAGAGAGAAGAAAGAAAAGGAATCCTCATTTAATGGACTGCCATTAAATATTGTTACTGCTTATTTTTTCCTTTTTCAATTGTTTTCTTCTTCTTCTTCTTTTTTTTTTTTTTTTTATTATTATTATTATTATTATTAAAAGACCAATTTCGACATCCACGAAGACTGTGTGACTCTTCGACGTTAATATCCAGTGATCCCGAAGGATCGGGAGGGAATGTGGTCCAGCTCGGTCTTTTGGGATATGGGAGAATTCAACATATTTACTTCATATTCAAATATTATATCTCTTTGTACATATCCTAACGACTTTTAAACATTAATATCCAACGTTCTCCAAGAAACTTTTAAGCATATTTATCGGTAATTAAGATTCTTCGTAAAATGCAGTATCAAAGCTAAATCATTTTCTTTCTTCAGTTTTGACGCGACAAATCTATTTTTTCTCCTTTCATCATCTTTTTTAGACATACCAGGCTCTACGTGCATTCCACACGCATTTATTTATTACTTTCTGAAAGAATATCGATGAGTTTTTATCGAGAATTCTGCGAATATGTGTGTTTCTTTTATTTTATATAATTATTGGCACATACCTAACAATTTTCAAATATAAGAATCTCTCGTATAAAAGAGCAACTTTTCATATATAACAGAATATAATATACGGATTACAAATGTTTTGGAATGCAGAATTCTCGATAAAAATTTAAACTTTAAATATTTTGGGGGGTAAATCCGTGAAACTTTAGTTAGCTATATAAATTAAATCTCGGATTAAAGAAGCCTGGATGCGTTACTTGATTTTTGCTCTTTTTCTTTTAGAAAAATTCTGTTCGTAACAGTACAATACAAGCAAGTGAGAATGTTTATTATTCGGGAAACGAAAGTTAAGACGGGTCACACCTTTTCTCGCTCAACGTCTTTTTTTTTTTTTTATTTATACCACGCCTTGTTCTGTTATTTTAATTATTTATAACCCCGAAATATTCGGCTATATATATAAAACGCGGACAGCAAACAACAGAAAATCTTTTGTATTTAATTTGTTTAATAAAACTTGAATCATAGTACAAAAAAATGTCTCCCGTCTTTTCCGTTTCGTTCGTTTGTTCGTTGACCCTATCCCGCATCGAAATCCATTCCCCGCGCTTATTTATTAACGCTTTGCAACAGTACAAAGACCAACACCTTAGCAAAATTCTTCAAGATATATGTATGTATACAGACTACTTTTGCGTGAAATGACTCTGTCGCACGTTTTAAAAAGTAGGAGAAACGAGGTAAAAAAATCATTGCAGAGAACGCATGTTTAAGAAAAATAAAAAAACTTTTATTGACACTTTTAAAGACAATACATATGTTTGAAAAATATCGTGAAGAATAGTTTTTATCGAATCTTTCTAGAGATGCAACAATTTATTCTTCCGAGTCTTTTAGACATTCTTCAGATGTACTTTGTGTTTTTTCTGAATTTGCAAAAGGTTTGAAATTTAAAATACTGGATACCCTTATATATTGGTTGTTTTATCTTTAATATTTTTTGATAGATGCGATTGTGTCACTTTACGTCTTGTATCATGATTTTGTATATACGTACATAGAATCTCGAGTATATGTTAAGTTTCGAATTTCATTTCCATTAGTAAACTGCTACGTATGGTATTTTATTGGTAACAATATAGGTATACACATCGAATTTTTAAATTAATTATTTGTGTCATTATACATATAATATATATCTATTAGAAAATGAAAAGTTAAGCGCTTTTCAAGATACAAAAGGACCAGGGAGAAGCTTGTTAATTTCTCTCATAAATATGTTCTTAGAATTGTCGTGTTTTCGAAAAGAATATTTCGACGAATTCTGATCATAATCTGTACCGTGCGTAGCGGATCATCCGTTGGAACGAAGTTGATAGGTGATATTACTGCTACTATTTTGTACGATACGATGTTTTGTATATCTGTCTACCATATGCGTAGATGCGGAGAAAATCTACCGATTATTATATATATATATATAAGTAAAAATACATATTTCAAATACACATATTTAAGATTACCATTTGTAGACTTACGCGGGTCTCATCTGTACACGCGAAGAGTTACGCGTATAGGTGTTTTAATCCCAACATTTAATGTATACCTGTAAATCCCTCCCAGCAAACACAATATATGAATAATTAAAGGATTGGTAAAGAATCCGTGGAGAATTTTTATTTGCCATTATTTTAGGTACAAAGATACGCAAGTAGAATATATTTTTTATATTTAGGAGAAAAAATTTTTAATTCTTTTTACCATCGCTCATATATTTAGAAGAAAATGTGTCTCGCGTATAGTAAGGAGTATGCGTGCTTCCTTCCATTCGTGCAGCGGCCACATGGCAGCGGTTGACTAGCACCTGTTGCTTTAGACAGGAACCAACTGACAGTCAGGGGTTAGTCGATTCACTTACGCGTAAAATTGCGACTCGAGTATACGCTCTGCCTGCAAAACGTTCTCCTCTTTCCTTTCCAAAATAATATATAATTCTCATATTTTATTCGAAGCAAAATACTTGGATGAAAAATTGCGCGCGATCGCAATAAAATTTTATTGTCAATCTAATAAACTCAAATTGAATTAAAAAAATTAAACGATATTATATCATGTAATATATATAAGATAAGCCAAAAATTAATTTTTTACATTTAAAATATGGTTTTATATGGACATTTCTTCAGCCACGCACATTCTTTACAATTGATATATTATGTTACAATTTTAGCGAAAAAGAGAGTATGTCATCAATGTTCGCTAATTTTTATTTACTCTATTTACAAAATATTTATATTTTAATCATTTGTGATAATATTTGTGATATATATGATAGAAACGAAAGTTTATCAAAATTCTTAAAATATACATTGCAAGCGATATAAATAAAATTTTAGAGGTTTCTACAAAAACGGGACGATAGAATTCTACGAGGGCGTGTAAGAAAATATCACTGGGCAATGTACGCAGATGGGGGAATCGATAAAATCATCGGAGGGTTGTTCTTGCCGAGTTTTTTCCGATCATCGGCCATCGTCGATCTCCATCATAGGATATCATAGATCCTCGGCTCGTATCCCTTTCCCTTCCCCCGCGTATTTCGCAGCAGCACTCGGACTCCACCACTCCATGGTTTCGCCATTTCCCTCTCTCTGCGGCGAGCCGATGCACGATGCAGGGGAGAAAGAAACGCCGCCTTCCGACCGGCACGTAGTTGTTCGAAAACCGCTCTTACCTGCGCCGTATGTGCGCTCGGTTTCTCTGCATACGTCCGGGAACCCGCTACCTCCCTCGGCGGTGCCTCGATCTCGATCGCGCCTCGCGATCGACTCCGAAAATTTGAATATTTCCAGGTTCCAGCCGGGGTTGTCTCGGCAGATTTTCGTTTCTTATCTCTATCGCGAATATGTGTTGCCGATAACGTGTTGCGCGAGGGATCTTGAACCGACAATCATATCGTTAGGTGTTACCGCGGGTGATTATCGATTGCGAGTCGATTTCGCGATTAGGATTCGCCGTCAATGGATTATCCGTGAATTGCAAGTGCGAATGTTACACAGTGTGGGTGTACGGTTTTAAATATATTAATTCGGATATCATTGCAAAAAATTCATTCAATCATTTGAAATATCCACGTTGGGTTGTGTCTTTGGCTATCGAGGACGGAAGTCTATCTGGTGTCTACGATCATATTTGAGATTAATGAGATCTCACGAAAGGTGCGAGCCCTTACATGTATACCCTTCATTATATCGCATTTATTCTTCTTCGCATAGGAATGCATATTACATCGAAGATTATTAAATGTTCGCGAGTGCACCGTAATTGAATCTCATCGGATATCCCAGCAGCAATATCTTCGATAGGGAAACGTAATTTCGACTTAATCTCCGTGAATGATTCGAGAGGACGAAATAGTTCGTTTTTATCCGATAGTCCGATACCTGGCACTTATTGCAATAAGTTCCCGATAATCTTCCGTCATTGAAGATTTCCAACTCTATCCGGGGATCATTTTCTTCGTCGTTGAAGACGATTTTCTATTATCGAAGAGCTACAGAATTATTTAAAAAAGATTCAAGAGAATGAATGTCAGGAACGTACAATCCAATCGTGCAAAGGATCATCCTATACGTATCCTGGAGAACGTAATCTCCTCTTGAGCTCTACTATAATTTGACAGGGAAAAGTGATTTATTCTTAAATAGACTTTCGCACTTTTAATATTTTTTGTTGATAATTTTAAAGATTATCTAGAGAAAAGACACTCTTGTTCTATCGAAATAAGGATCTTCTCATACTCGTCGAAGATCGTCGAAGGGAAAACGGAAGAGATAATTTCCGATTCTTCGCGCGAACTTCCTTCATTTGTATAGACATTCGATTAGACGGTCGCTTGTTCTTCGTCGTAGTGGATGTGATATGTTTTATGGAAGATTACTAAAGTTTTTGCCAGTGTATGGTGATTGAATCTCGTCGAAAATTCCTGACGCAAATACAATACATATACTGTTGATTCGCTTCAATTTTCGTGAATCAATCGATAGATCAAAATAGCCCGATACTGATACTAAATCTATGTGCTATTTTTTCAATGTGATCAAGCGTGAAATGGATTTATATATAGAATAGCATTTACTCCATTTTGTCGATTTTCTGCCATTGACAATCTCCATAGTTTTGAAAAAGTCGATGAAAGAAGCTCACAAAGAGGTTCATCACTTTTACCTTCAAGACTCGCTCTGCATCTTAATAATCGTTTCAGCGAAACAATTCATCTCCTCGCACTCTTCGAAGTTGATTGGAAAGTGAAGTAACATAAAGAAAGAGAGAGAGAGAGAGAGAGAGAGAGAGAGAGAGAGAGAGAGAGGGTAGATCTCGGTTCCCCCGCGTGTGAATTTTCGTCGATTGTCGGCTGAGGGGATCAGCTTCCGACGTGATTCATCGAAGCCGCTGGTTGAGCGGGTCAGGGACGAGGAAGGTGAATACAAACTTATAATCATCGGCTTCAGGTCGATGCACGTACTACTTGGATTTCCGCGCCATTTACCGCGACAACAAGGCTTCGGGCACGCTCGTATGCGTCGTGCTATCTTCGTCCACGTCGTTCATGATAACGCATTTGATAACGAGGCTTGTCACCTTGCCGAGAATTCATCGAGGGCTTGCAAATCAGCGTCGAGATTCTGTTGATCGCAACACATGTCCTAGATCCTCTGCAAGAAGTACGAAACAAGTAGGATAGTAAGAGTAATCCATCGATTTCCCGAAGAATTAGAACGACGATCCACGGAATATACAGTGTGTCTTTGACACGGATCAGCTGATGAACCGCAATAACGAATTGCGTCAATAAAATTTGCGAATTGCCTGCGCAAACGTAAAGGAGATAAAAAAAACGAACCGAAGAAGCCTCGTCATTTTTACGTATGTCTTTGAGAATGTGCGTGCTCCCACTTAAGACTCGACTGTTGTATTATCGTGCGTTTCCAACACGATATTAAGGATAAGGAATTATTTTTCATTCGTCTTGAAGATTATTTATGCTGAAGTAATTAAGAAATCATTAGTGTTTAATGCGATATACGACGTGCCGTGGATGCCGTGGATAAAGCAGCAGCGCAAACAGCCGCTCATCCGAAGAGACACCTTTTTTATTATCTACCGAAGAGCGATAACGTCGCGCACGCCGACTGGCAGGTCATTGTCGATTACTTGCACGAGCGCGCTTATTAAGCGCTCGGAGGTTCGTTAAAACGGTATCCCGCCGATTAGGCTCGCTGTAGAATAACGTCTTCGTCGTTTCTTCCTCTCTCTCTCTCTCTCTCTCTTTTTTCTGCTATCACCCGGGTCTTTGTGGTCTCGAGGTACTCTTTCCGTCACGCTCGACAAGCCAAAAGGACGACGATATAAAAAGGAATGAAATATCGAACAGAAGAAATACTGAAGTGACACGCAAGACCGATGTGATACGCGTCCGTTCTTTCGGTGAACGGTGAACGGTGATCGCGTTTCCGAAGAGAGATCTCTTTCTTGTGAAAGGAGGAAACGAAATAATCGACGGATTTAACGTCGACCGTTAAACGCAAGCGAAAGGAAGGACCGCTCGTCGAGGAAGATTTGTTGTCTCGCGATTCGACATTCCCGATTCTTGAGAAAATCGTCAGTCAGGTCAGTAAACACAGATCTCACATGTTTGTGAGATAACATATTTATATTGCAGATACAAAACAGATTTTTTTCCCGTTGATTCAGCTGCTTTTATCATTTTAAAGACAAGCGGTTGCAAACATGTAGGTGTCTATCCATGTAACTTATCGATGTTGCATTCAGAGATCTATACTCGGTTATTACAAATTTAATAAATTTTTTATAATATTTTTCTCTTATCTCTGTCTAGATTTATATTTTGCTTTTAAAAATTTTTTTGCAGGGTACGTTATATAATGCGATATCACGTATCGCA
Organism: Polyergus mexicanus; assembly: GCF_030449975.1. Lineage (NCBI taxonomy): Eukaryota > Metazoa > Arthropoda > Insecta > Hymenoptera > Formicidae > Polyergus > Polyergus mexicanus. The sequence goes on along the minus strand of NW_027223321.1, from coordinate 10,688,748 downwards.
CGCTAATTGTGAGATAAACACACGTCGCACAGACTTGTCTCGAGTCGAATTTGCGAGATTAATTCGCAATGTTAAGTGCGAAGTCTCGTTTAGCGATAGCACCGTGAAAACGAGCGGGGAATTGTGTGTTGCCGTTTGCAGATATCCAGGAGGTCCCCTCACTCGAGTAAACGCGCTCGTTACAGTCGGGAACGTAATGGTGCGTTCGCGTAAAACGCGAACTTTCGCGTTTGATCGTTATTTCCGCATGAGTCTGTCGGATAATCTCCGGACGACGGCAACCATAAATATTCGTCTACGTGAGTCGTCGGATGCGCTATTTTTGCGCCGCGAAAATCACGTCCATCATTGCACGGCCGCTTTCTCTTCGGTGACCAACCGAGCGATGAGTGAAGTTTAATGTACACTGGTGTACTTATTGATCTTCATATCCATCGGTTTCACTTTTTCCTCTCATCGGTTTCGTATCCGCATCGAGTAACGCATGGATTGCCATGTAAAGCGTTAGACAGCTCTTATACCTATACACAGCTCTATTCGATTCGTAAGGAAAGATTGCATAAATTGAGGACTATTAGCGTGGGCGAAATTTATTCCCGGTACATTGGGAAAGCGTAGAAAGTCCACTTATCAGATCTATAAAATATTCTTTTGATTTAAATATGCACTTTACATAAGGACGCGGTGTGCATCGCGATGTATATGGCGGCGTGTTGCAAAAAGGCCTGAGCGAGGTTCATCGGAATCATCGCGCGACTGTTAATCAGCGACGATGATAATCATGCTGGAGAAAGTAATGACTAAGGAGGGATGAGTACAATGAACGAAGCAATTAGCCTTGCATTACACGCGTTAAATCGGTTGCTAGCATTACCGTTTTGTAACTGCAATATTGGAGTACCGTGAACGGGATTACATAAAAAGTAATTAATATCCGTTATATATGTATATGTGTCTGAACTCGCGGCTGAGTGAGTTATCAACGATGCCCGATCTTGCTCATATAGTTATTATTCGGCATTATTAATACACCGTATTACGTTTGTAACATTATTCCGAGCAGATTCGCGCGATTCGCGCTATAAATTCTGATTATATCGTTAACGGCATTTTCCGACGCTTTGTTCATTGAAACGTTAGTTTTTTTTGCATGTAACGATATGCATATATACCGTTAATGCATCGCGAGAATAATTTCTGGAATGCGATACGCGAATAGAATTATTGCCATAAATTCTAATATCATATTGTATGCGCTAGTCCTCTCTCTTTCATTTTACATCTAGAGAGATTGAAGACTAACAAAAATCTGAAATTGAAATGAAGCAGCTCTGATTTTACATAGGACAATTCGTTGAATTATATCGGATTGAAATTCCGCAGACACCCGGTACATGAGCATAGATACTGTATAGGAGAAAGCGTTTTTCGCGGTAAGATCTCGTTCGCGGCCCTTGAACTTGCTTGTGCGCTCTACGAACGAATCTTCTAGTACATCGAATCAAGGAAGCTGTGGTTTCGATGCTGAAATAGAAATCTTAGAAATAGGAAACTGATACAAGTTTATTCCTGACTCTTATTTATTTTTCTTCTTCGCAATTTTTATGCTTATTTACAGATAATATGTATAAGATATTTTTTTTTCATTGAATATTTTTTATTTAATTATCAAAACTATAAAATTATAAATTTCAATAAATCGATAATTTTATTATAATGCTAGATTACGATTACAATATGTGAGAGAATGATTGAAAACTTTTTTCATGTATTATAATAATTATTATATTTAAACTAAAAATTTGAAATATTTTTATAAAAAATATATATATACGTATAAATATATTTAGCACTTCATTAATGTCAATATACAAGATTCAAGTCTATAAGAAAATCGGATAATCTTCCTATTTGAACATTAAATATTCTACATCCTCTTTGTTAAGGAGTAACTTTATACATGAATATTATTTATTATAGCAAGATCAGGTTTTACCCGAGTAATCGCCTGATTAGTGACGGGATATAATCATGTGTAAAGTGAGCCATGATGGCGACAGTGATATGATATTAATTCAAGTTCTTTTTATTATGCTTTTATAAAGACACGATTCTTTTTCTTTCTCTCTTGATTTTTATATCTTCGTATTATCACGTTGTGAAATGCGATTATATGTAATCATCTGTTAGGCGAACGGGAGACTATAGAATATTGCTGCAGAAATTCTTCGTAGCATCTGTCGATTGTCCGCTCGTTTTCCCTTCAAGCGCACTTCTCTCTCGCTCGTCAGTTTATTCTTCCTGAAGTCTTTACCTCTTCATTCTCTCATATCGTATTCGCTTTTATCCTCTCTCGCATTTTTATTTGTTATTTTACCGGCGTGCTTTGTTAGCTTTGTTCTTTCTCTTTTTTTGTCGTACTTTTTTGCCTTTTTATCATTTCCTTCACACTTCGTGACACGTGTGTGTTTTCTTTTTTTACTGCTTATCTCATTAATTTAACGTATCTTTCTTATCTTTTCTGATTTTTTTCTCTTTCTTCCTCTCTTACATATTTATTTTTCTATAGCAGATACGATTATATATTGACTTGAACTTTTGACGTTACATTCTCATTTATTCTCTGGTAGTTTAACTTTTTTCCCTCATACTCCTTTGAAGGCTTGTTACACTTGCTTTTTTCCTTGCTGTTTATTCGCTGTAACGCGGCTTAATTTTCCACATTTCCTTCTCTTTTACACGTACTTTCTAATCTTTTTTTTGCCTGCAACTTGTTCGCCACTGCAATTTCTGCAACTGCATATTTGCTCCGTTTCACAATATCGCGATGCTTACGTTTATTCTAACGTGGATTACGATTGGTCAATATCGGACGAGTCATGCGACTAGGATAACAATTCAACATCCTATTCTTTGCCATTTCTATAATCATGAGCATCAATTTTGTAATATGTGCTTGTTACGTATCTGTTTTATGATACAACATCTAACAAGATTATTATTTTAATTGATATATATGTAAGCATTTTTTTAACTCGTGATCAATTGCGTAGAGATTGGCTCGTTAATTTTTTTTTTCTCTTTAAAGATTCTTTAATATAAAAACTATATTCAACGAGAAGATAAAAATATTACGCCTTTTCATGATCCAATAAAAGTTTAAATCAGCGAAACATGAGAAAGTTTCATAATTTGAGAATATAATTTTACGATAACGAGAGTAGTTGCAAATGAGAAGTAATTGAGAAATAATCTTTTCAATTGTGTTTCAATATAGAAAAAATCATTCTCCTTTTTCGTCTAGTTAATTTTGATCAGAATTGATTATTATAATAGATTAGTTTCTTCCTAATTTATATTTAGAATCACTCAATATCTTCAGATTGCAAAGCGTGAGAACGTTTTTGTACAAATGGTCGTGATTATTGGCTAAATATATTGAAATAAAGATTAATTTGGACAAGACATAAATCTAATAATAAAGAGGATAAAAAAAGACCAATTAGAGCCTGAGCTAATAAGAATCGTATTAAATTTCTAAGCAAATTAGCAGCACCGTTCGAATCGTTCATTTTACGCGACTCTCTTTCGAGAGAGAGAGAGAGAGAGAGAGGCGATCCAATGCTCGATTTTATCGCGAATGTTGCTCACCCATATTAAGTTAGCCCCCCCACCAACGCCAAATTAAATCAAATACATCAAATAATTTAGTGCTAATTATGTGCTAATTAGTTGCCGTAGTCTGAATTTTGTTGCTCAAACCGTTTAGCAGGAATTTATATTCAAAGTGGGGGGTGCTAGCTTGACATTAAGCCAGCCCCCCCTCCATAGTGAAAAAAATATATATAAAGCTCGAATCAAAAAATAAAATACACTAGAATTTGTTGCTATTTTGTTGCTCTAAAATAACATAAAAATATTTTTAAAAAAGTATATTATTTAATTAATACCACTATATACTCAGTCTCGCCGCGCCGTACCATTCACTTGCGCGAAGTAAAAGTAAATAAAAAAATGTATCGCTCGCATGTATTTGGTACTAAAATAATCTGTGGACGATGTACTATCGAAATATATAAGAAACTGAATTTGTTGCTCGTCTTAAAGTATCAAAAATCGATACTTTGTCGCCGCGGACCCTATACGACGCGCTCTTATATTATATAAATTAACTAAAAGAATTTGTTGCTCGCATGTTTTTGGTATTAAAATAATCTGTGGACAATATACTATCGAAATATATAAGAAACTGAATTTGTTGCTCGTCTTAAAGTATTAAAAATCGATCCTTTTTTTTCACTATGGGGGGGGGGGGCTGGCTTAATGTCAAGCTAGCACCCCCCACTTTGAATGTAAATTCCTGCTAAACGGTTTGAGCAACAAAATTCGGACTACGGCAACTAATTAGCACATAATTAGCACTAAATTATTTGATGTATTTGATTTAATTTGGCGTTGGTGGGGGGGGCTAACTTAATATGGGTCGCCCGAGGACCGTGCGAATCTCGGCCTAAGATGAAATTAGAGAAATCGTTGATGCACGGGAGTTCGCTGATTATCCGAGAGCATCAATGACGATATTCAAGTATCCGTGGATTACTGAGTAAACATATACCGAGATCGATCCCCCGACAATTTTACGCTACAATAATTATTTTACGATTCTGAAATTCATTAGACGATGAAATGAGAATTGAATAATTAATTCGAGGAGATCATAATTTTTCCACGCGGCATTTCGATAACTTTTCGCGCGATGAGCTCTTTAATCACGCGAGCAAACGCGAGTTTTCGCTACGGATGAGTAAAGCGCAAAGGGCCCGCGTGCGTTCATTCCCGACAAAAATGAGAATGAGAGAGGTAGTTACCCCCAAAATTCACTTTCGATGGATGAAAAGATGCGAGAGATACGGAACGCGACCGTAATACGTCTCGATAATCGCGCTTGTGTGAAGAGCGTTACGGAAAATTTAGGCTGGACGGATAGGTGGGGGTGGGGAGGGGAATGTCGTCGAATATCTCTTCCAAGAACAGGAGCGAGCGAGTTTTTTGCGAGAAAAAAATCGTGCGCCAAAAAACCTTCGCGATACGAACAAGGATAAGATAACGAAGCTCGAGCGATACTTTTGCAATCTCGCGATTATTTTCTGGCGAAATTATACATATAATTGAAGAAGAATCATATATTTTAAAAGAATATTAAAGTATATTGAAATACGAAACGTGTGAAAAACGCGACGCGAAGCTTCACCAATTGTAAAATTTCTCATTTAGCTGTTGGTACTCGTGGTTTCTCGCGGCATTTCAGAGACATCGATTAACGTTGACATGTCACCCTTAATTGGATTTCAGTAACATCCATAGTTTTAAAACTAACCAATCACCAATCAAGAATCGAATGACCGTGATTGGTCAATTTTACAACCATGAATATTATTAAACCTGACGTGTAAAATTAGTCGACTAACTGTCGACTAACCGAACACATTTTTTTTTTCTCTTAAATAAGAATATTTTATTAGGAATGTTCATATGTGGTGTGTGAGCTGCTTTTCAGATATATTCCTTCTTGAATCTTACACATTCTATTCAACGATTATTCTCGTTGTATTATCGTTTCGCCATGAAAATTGATCGAGATTTTGTAATATAAGCTCTCTCTCTCTCTCTCTCTCTTTCTCTCGAGCCGCGCTTCTTTGTTTATATCTGAATGTTTTGATCCAACTTTTTTGAACGCTTCTGTACCGAGTTCGGCGACGCGGTCCTCCCCTCTCCTCATCTATCCGTCCAGCCTAAATTTTCCGTAATCGTGTCAGTCTCTTCACACAAGCGCGAGTCTCAAGACGAATTACGGTCGCGCTCCGTGTTTCTCGCGTCTTTTTATCCGTCGAAAGTGAGATCCGCGTACGAACGAGTGTCGGGGGGATCTTGTATCGAATAACAGGCGATTATCCGAGTGTAATATATTAACCCGTGTAATCGTGATTAAGGCATCTTTCGATATATATATACTCGCAAACGACAAGATTTTTCCCACGCATCTTTTATCTATCGAAAATGAATTTCGCATCCGAACGAATATTCGAAATATCCGAATCGAGAGTAATTTGTAGTTTTGATATATCGACTTTATAATACGATACAACGATCGATGAATACATTATTTAACATATTTTTAGGCGCTGAAATAATTTACTCGCTGTCGTATATAATAATATTGCGTTGAAAATATAAGCGCGTCGCGTTCCACACGTTTCTGCTTTAATATTCTTTAATATTGTTTTCAAATGTAATCCTTTTTTCAGAGTTATATTCACAATTTCATAAATCGAGATCGCAAAAGAGCGTCGCTCGAGCTAATTTGATTTATCTCGCGCAGGATTCTTCGCGTACGGTTTATTTCTTGGAAGAGACGCGCTCGCTCCTTTTCCTGGAACGGATATTCGACGACGCGTCCCCCCCTCCCCATCTACTACTACTCAACCTGCCTAAATTTTCCGTAACCGTTACAGTAACCGTCGTATTGCATTAGCGTGCGAGATTGAAATATTCTTTCCGTATTTCTCGCCTTTTTTTATCCATCACAAGTTTATCCCGTGTATAAAGTGGATGTCGTGAGTATCGGGAATGTCGATTAGAATCACGGAAAATCGTCTCCGTCCATTTATTAATACGCGATTATATGTTCTTTCATGTTTATAATCGGCATGGAAATAATTTTACCGCGTCATTGCATATGGCGGATTTTGGACTACGAGTGAAATAGTGATTATGAGAACAGTGATTATGCACGAGTGGACAAATTGATAGACTGTCTCGTCTCAATTTGAAGCGAAGGGAGCAACCGGAAACGGAAAGGATCTCGCGATGACCAGATGCGGAAAGAAGTGAGACATGCAAGGGCGGTGCATCGGTCGGTCAGTAGAATTTATTATTAAACATTTAAAATTGTCAATATAATTTTTAGTTTATGGAAACAATAGTATTGAAAAATCGGGGGGATTTTTTTTTTTTTATTAATGATTTATAGCTCATGTATAAATATTTAGAATTATAACTGACCATATTATCTTTGCCTTGATTATTTCTATTATTCGTCATTGATGATTACTGATGATTTCATAATTATAATCGTTGAGCGCATTAATTTTACTATTTTATTAGCATTCGAAATCATCATTAATACGATTACATTTTATTTAACTCTGATCACTCTGTAATCTTAACATCTTTAACGCGTCATTTTTAGAGAATGAAAATTATCAAACATGTGCATTAACAAAATTAATCATATAAATATTTAGAATTAAAACTGACCATATTATTTTTGCCTTGATTATTTCTATTATTCGTCATTGATGATTACTGATGATTTCATAATTATAATCGTTGAGCGCATTAATTTTACTATTTTATTAGCATTCGAAATCATCATTAATACGATTACATTTTATTTAACTCTGATCACTCTGTAATCTTAACATCCTTAACGCGTCATTTTTAGAGAATGAAAATTATCAAACATGTGCATTAACGAAATTAACAATATGCGTGTCAATTTATTTTTTAATTTATGGAAACGATGATATTGAAAAATCGAGTTGTTTTTTGATTAATTATTTATAATCTGATAATCATATAAATATTTAGAATTAAAACTGACCATATTATCTTTGCCTTGATTATTTCTATTATTCATCATTGATGATTATTAATGATTTCATAATTATAATCGTTGAGCGCATTAATTTTACTATTTTATTAGCATTCGAAATCATCATTAATACGATTACATTTTATTTAACTCTGATCACTCTGTAATCTTAACATATATCTCTAACGCGTCATTCTTAAAAAATGAAAATTATCCAACATGTATATTAACAAAATTAAGAATACGCATTTTGTCTAAAAAAGACGGGAGAAAGAAACGGTGAAATTAATGCGCTTTTAAAGCTTAAATTACATCTCCAATATGCAATAATAAATTTAAAATACATATAGCGAATATATATAGAGTTTAAAATAGCTCGTGATTGAAAATTATATTTAGACTTTAAGTATTTGTTTTTTAACATACCGTAAAGCTTTTTATTATGTCAGGTATTTTGCATAATTTATATTTAAACTATATTTAAATGGTTCTATATTAAAGTGCATTTGTCTGTCCCCTAATGCATTTGCATTTTTCTTCTCATGATGATCGAGCAGTTTGACGAGACGTAGTGAAAACAATGAAGGAGAAATTTTTAATAACGATGTCAAGTTTTTAAACGAGAGTGATGTTATGAAAAAAATTATTAATTATCAAGTAATTAAAAAATAAATTGAAAATTTATAATACAAAATTTTTATAATGTATACATATCTAACTATATATACATATCGTTATTCTAAATATATTTTTTTTCACTTTATTGTAGTTTATTTTTATATAACGTACTTTTATACGTATAATGCTGTCCATTTAAATTGTAGATTTTAGATAAATTTTTCATTTGTTTCACAGTAAATCAAAACGCGATAAATTACATATTCAGAGTAAAACGAAACAAAAGAAAATATTACTTAGATTATTATGTTGTATTGTAATATTCATTCCACGTTAATTCGTTTCTAGTCTGGGCTATTCATTATCGACCCATATTAAGTTAGCCCCCCCACCAACGCCAAATTAAATCGAATACATCAAATAATTTAGTGCTAATTATGTGCTAATTAGTTGCCGTAGTCCGAATTTTGTTGCTCAAACCGTTTAGCAGGAATTTACATTCAAAGTGGGGGGTGCTAGCTTGACATTAAGCCAGCCCCCCCCCCCCCCCCATAGTGAAAAAAATATATATAAAGCTCGAATCAAAAAATAAAATACACTAGAATTTGTTGCTATTTTGTTGTTCTAAAATAACATAAAAATATTTTAAAAAAAGTATATTATTTAATTAATACCACTATATACTCAGTCTCGCCGCGCCGTACCATTCACTTGCGCGAAGTAAAAGTAAATAAAAAAATGTATCGCTCGCATGTATTTGGTACTAAAATAATCTGTGGACGATGTACTATCGAAATATATAAGGAACTGAATTTGTTGCTCGTCTTAAAGTATTAAAAATCGATACTTTGTCGCCGCGGACTCTATACGACGCGCTCTTATATTATATAAATTAACTAAAAGAATTTGTTGCTCGCATGTTTTTGGTATTAAAATAATCTGTGGACAATATACTATCGAGATATATAAAAGTTTGAATTTGTTGCTCTTTACAGGATATATATGATTATCTTTTATCGTTCTACATCTCCAAATTTCATTTTTGTTAGTTTCAAACAGTTTTGCATATATGTATATATATAAAAAGACATAGTAGTGTCTTACGCCAATATGTAATATATATGTTTCTTGAAAAGAGAAGTCTTTTCATGTCATTGTGTGTGCCGAAATGTTCGGCAGCGCTTTGTATCGTTTGAAAGTAGATAAAGGCACGTTTTGTTTTGACATCGGATCCGAGTCGCGCACGACTATCTCGCGTTCCTTCTTTTTTATAGTTTCTTATATATTTCGATAGTACATCGTCCACAGATTATTTTAATACCAAAAACATGCGAGCAACAAATTCTTTTAGTTAATTTATATAATATAAGAGCGCGTCGTATAGGGTCCGCGGCGACAAAGTATCGATTTTTAATACTTTAAGACAAGCAACAAATTCAGTTTCTTATATATTTCGATAGTATATTGTCCACAGATTATTTTAATACCAAAAACATGCGAGCAACAAATTCTTTTAGTTAATTTATATAATATAAGAGCGCGTCGTATAGGGTCCGCGGCGACAAAGTATCGATTTTTGATACTTTAAGACGAGCAACAAATTCAGTTTCTTATATATTTCGATAGTACATCGTCCACAGATTATTTTAGTACCAAATACATGCGAGCGATACATTTTTTTATTTACTTTTACTTCGCGCAAGTGAATGGTACGGCGCGGCGAGACTGAGTATATAGTGGTATTAATTAAATAATATACTTTTTTAAAAATATTTTTATGTTATTTTAGAGCAACAAAATAGCAACAAATTCTAGTGTATTTTATTTTTTGATTCGAGCTTTATATATATTTTTTTCACTATGGAGGGGGGGCTGGCTTAATGTCAAGCTAGCACCCCCCACTTTGAATATAAATTCCTGCTAAACGGTTTGAGCAACAAAATTCAGACTACGGCAACTAATTAGCACATAATTAGCACTAAATTATTTGATGTATTTGATTTAATTTGGCGTTGGTGGGGGGGCTAACTTAATATGGGTAATGTTGCTCAGCACGTGCAAGTCACGCTTGCTTGGGATCCAGCATCTTTTCATTTTCGATCGATGGATTGCGCGCGCAAGACGATTATGCAACAGGTGATGGAAACCGTACCGTGCGTCGTCGTCGATTACATATGGTGGTGATCAAATAATAAGGATAATTATAAGGATAAATATATGTATATTAATGGTAATGCAAATATCTATCAGATACATATATGTACGGTAGATGACGTCAAAAGTGATGAAATTCACGCGAGCCGTTCTTGAATTTCTTATATCGACACGTACAAACAATTTTTATAAAATCGATTTAACTCTATATAACAGGTTTTTGACGTACGTTAGAGGTTTTGCTAATAATTGCCGTCATCTTTTTGTTAAAACATTTTTGGAGCAATTATTTTTCTTCCTATTTTTTTACGCTTTTCATGTTATATAAATAATTTATATTTTATTTGAAGATCTAGTGTTTTTGTTCTATTTCTTTCTATTAGAGAATAACGATATAATATAATTTATTGTAATTTGTAATATTACAATATAATTTATGTAAATAGGAATTTTACAGAAAAACAATGCAGAGAATTGGCCGTTTTATTATTTGTTTTAAGTCTATCCATAGTCGGTAATATGGTGCTATCGTTGACGGCCGATGGCAATAAAAGCCATTATTTCTTTAAAAACATCAATTTTGTTTATATCTAAAATAGAAAATTATTATACATAACATTATGTAATATTGTATAATCTAAGAATATCTTACGAAAGAGATATATTTCATAAAAATATTACACTACACAATATTTATATCTGTAAGCTTTTCTTCAGTAAAGCTTCAAGCTTTAAATCGAAGTTGAAATTAAGCTCACTCAGTCGATAATTATTGTAATATTAGATTATATATATATATATATATATATATATATATATATATATATATATATATACTTTTGTTTTAAAACATATATAAAGTATTGCGGCGTCTTTTATATTTATAAACAAATACTTAAAATACCTTGATAAAGTAACGAGTTTTTCAATCAATTTTTTTGTTAAGTAACTATTTCGCTCGAAAGCAGTTAATAGCAATCTAAACTTCGAAAAAAGAAAGATTCTTTTATAATTTAATTATCTAAGATACAAAGTTAAATAATAAAATTTTATCATAATGTTCTATATTTAAATTCTTAAATAAATATTATTTTGGGGGAAATGTTTATTCCAGATGTGTATATTTATCAAAATATTTATTATCTAATGTTATAAGGAAAAAGCAATGAATAATATATTTTGTCTATATTTTTTCTCAAAAGAGAAAAAAATGACTTTTTAAATTCGTGAAAAACTCGGTTCTTGAAATCAAGTTGAATGTCTTTGAAACACTTTGCGTGTATAGACAGCGTGTCGGTTTGTTTTACGCGATTTGTAGCCGCATTGCTTTATTTATACGATCATACGTAAATGCGAGGGATTCTACTCGCGAATGACAATACTCTCCCGGAGGAAACCACTCGTTTTATGATGGCCATTCGAGCTTGTATTCTACTGTCCGCCAGCGACAATTTATTGCCGATGTTCGTCCCGGCTTTACGATACCTCCGTTTACCTACGAGCGCGCTCTTTCACTCTCACTCAAGATATATCAGCCCGTATTGATTATGCCAGTAGTAGTCTAAGCGACGTGTTAGTATCGATCGGTGATAGGTGTGGGCGCACGTTCCAGTTTTCTCGGCCCGAATTGCTCGATTTCCTATGCCCGTTTAAATTTCATGTCGAATTTTTGCGGTCCGGACTGCTGCCGTGATCGCGATCGATAGTCGAAAAAAAGTCGTAGATTGGGACACGACCGGAAATTTAAAAGGATCCGAGATTATCACATGTACTATAGGCATATCTGATTTTTGTATCGACATTAACTATACATTATTGATTTCCCGATTTTTTAAAATAATTTCAGATTTATATGGATCTCGAATTAATCAAGGGAAAAGAGTTAAATATAAAATTTAATAACATTATAAAATAATTATTCAACAATCGTGAAAATTTATTTTACTTTTTCTACATAATCGTGTAAAAATGTTGCGTGTCTCGGATTACCTTAGCTTGTACGTAAATAAAAAGATTTTAACATTTTTTTAGATTTTAAATTTTTTTCTCTTTTTCTTTCTTTCTATATTTTAAAGTTCACGCAGGCGTAACTTTGACATAATTTATTCATTATTACCTGAGTAAACTGATATTACACGTAAATAATGCATACAATATATAGAAACAATATATTATTTGTAGTAGTAATTTAACTTCTTTTATATTGTAGAATATAACGTAACTTTACTCACTTAATCTTTAACAGAAACATGTATTTTAGAAAAGATTTGCATTACTATTACATTCTTCAGCAACTTTTTCCTATTCTATATTATATTATGTATATATAATTTTCCATGCGTTTTTAAAATCTACATTATATATATATATATCAAAGACTATAATTTCTTATTTATTACACTAATTTTTTTCTTATTTTCAAGAGATCTGCATTTTTGTACTAAAATTCTTTTCAACATAAACACCTTAATTAACTTCCCGCAAGAATCGCAGAACACTGGCGCGTTACAAGCTTGTCCCTTCCGAAATCAAACCATATTGTCGGTGGGGGTGAAGGAGGGAGGGGGATGATATCGGTTGGGGTCTAACGACGACGCGCGGCGCAATCCTTCCCGATCGCGCCGTAAGGGAAGGGAGTTGAGGGAGGACGCCTCGAAAAAGGGAGCGCAGTCGCGCGCGGCGAACGAGCACCCCCGCACGAACAGCCGCCCCGTCGTGTCAGTCTCGGCCGGTCGACGGCGGCCGAAAGTCACGGTCGCAGATGGACGAGAGAGAACGAGGGGGCGGCAGACCTGGACGGCGGTGAGGGACCTGGATGGCCGGTGGCGGAGACCGACATCTCCGAAGAGGAACGGGCGAGTCGGAGGGAAGAGGAAGCGCCTGTTGGGTCGGAAAAGAGTCCGTTTCGTCAGTGTCGTACGTTGTTTCCGTGAAATCGGACGGAAACCGGAGAGTCACTCGGCCCCCGAGTTATCGGGGCCCGCACGGCGCGGCGATGGGAGGGCGCGAAAGCGGAACCACACGCGCTTTTTCGTGCTCAGTATACGCGCCGCGCTCGATCCGTGCGTTGCCGTGTTCGCGTAGTCGAGGTATATCGCCCCAGAGTGTCAAACCCTTGCGTAAGATAGGTGAATCTAGAGGAATCGCGTTTTTATACCGTGATATTGAATTCCAAATTTTTAACATCGGGAAACTCGTCCCTTGAAAAGTTTTGAATATTTTTTTATATAATTTTTCTTCTTAAATAACAATACGATATACTGAGACGCTAAAAAGTGAATTTCATCGTATATTTTAATCTTATTGAGAAATTAAATTTATTAATTTGCGAACTATTAAGAAATCTGGAATTATCAGAAAGAAAGATATATATTCTCGGATCTTAAAACAAATATTTATAGATTTAAAGATTTGGAATTCATAATTTTGTGGCGCAGACTGCCGTTAAAGTTCATTCTTTAGTAAAAACTCGTCTGACGATAAAATTTTCGGTGTTATCGGTCTGTTATTTTATTATTTTTTTTTTTTATCGCGAAAAGTAAACTCGATAAAATTATTACATTGAAACGACGTGTATTTGTTTTTAGCGCAATCTAATATTGGCAATGTCGGCAAAGTTAATTTTTACGTATAGCACGAGAATTTTTGCGTTCAGAGAAATGTAACGGCATTTTACATTGTTTTGTGAAACGTGAAAGGACCATTTTGCGGTACGTGTGAAGAATATCCATTTCCTTTCCTGACCTTGTACGTGGGGGAAAAAAAACCGGTTCGTGGATAACATTCATCGCATTCATTAGTTGTTAGATCTCTATATACGATCAATCTTTATTTTTATAGTTAGTTTTACGGAATTAAATTTGAATATTATAAGATATTATCTCTAATGTAAGTATAATTTTTTTTTCATTGTGGAGGATTTTCTCGATGAGAGAAATTTTCGGAAAAATAACGCGATAGGAGAATCCAAATATATTTTTCATTGTTGCAAAATATAATTTTGTTTGACGTATTGATTTGTTATTCTTTAGCAAACAACCTAAAGAAATTTTTCGAGAAATTTACAAGTTCCCTGTCAGATGGCTGAGATGCGCGCATCCAGTGAATTTTGCGTATGTCATATTTAGTTAGGCATATAAGTAAAGCGACATATATATGAGTGTGTGACGGAAGAAGGGTGGCTTCGGCACGTATGACACGCAGACACGTGGTGGACGGACGTTGAGAATCGTAGCATCATTCAGAAAGTAAAGAGCATAGTTTTCGTGTTGGTAGTTCTTGCTTCTGGCAACGTTCGATTTTGTTCTTGAAATACACTAGTAAATCGCATTCGATCGTTCGAAGCGAATATTCTCTACATGAAATTTAGATTCGATCGTTACGACGTGATTGTTATTCTCCTTTCCTTAAGCGTTATCGATCTTTAGATATACACGTTACATTTTAGAGGAGCCTTCTTCTATTTTGTTTCTATTTGCATAATCTATTTTCTTGCGAAATCGATGCCACGATTACAATTATAAGTTCGTCGCTATTTTTGTATTTTGTTTAGTTTCTTGTTCAAGATCATTTTCTCCCATTATGTCTTTGATTTCGGGAATTGAAATTGACATAATTAAAATTTTCAAGCTACAAATATACGATGAATTTTTAATTTATTCTTTAGATATACACGTTACATTTTAGAGGAGCCTTCTTCTATTTTGTTTCTATTTGCATAATCTATTTTCTTGCGAAATCGATGCCACGATTACAATTATAAGTTCGTCGCTATTTTTGTATTTTGTTTAGTTTCTTGTTCAAGATCATTTTCTCCCATTATGTCTTTGATTTCGGGAATTGAAATTGACATAATTAAAATTTTCAAGCTACAAATATACGATGAATTTTTAATTTATTCTTGAAACAATGAAAATGTGTGCCCGTGAAGTTTGTATTCTTCTATAAATAACATTGAGAACGGAACTTGGCGCGAAATTGTACTCGTTTCCTGATTTCTGAATCCGAATAACGAGTCCCCACGTGCGAAACACGTGTCGTGTCACTGTCACTGGCAGCGAAATGGAAAGTACGTTGCGGGAAACCAGTTTCAACGGAATGGGTAATGGGTAATAATGCAATAAGGTCCCTCTCTTACACTACAATGTTTTCGTTTGACGTCACAGAGTGAGGAAAGAATCTATTAAACCGGGATGAAAAAACTCGCAATTTATTTGATTGACAGTTACACTTTACAATATCGTTCTCATTCAAATATTATCTGTTCTATCGGAGGAGAAAAAAGAGCGGACATTCTATAATTGTGTATGCAGTATTTATGTATTAGCTACGTTCGGAAACGGCCTTGCGCTGGTATTGTTGCAGTCGGTGGTTGCGATCGAATGGTCGCAGCGTAATACTTATATAATCGATGTGTTTGATGTTGCGACATCGCTGACGTATACAAATGCTCGCGATATTTTATTTTGTTTAGACATTTTTTTATTATCTTCGATATTTATTTAAATAATTATGCGAAGACATTCTTCCACATATATACTTCTAGTATAAGGTGGCAATACATTGCAGTAGAAAAAAAATGCAAAATGAATGATTTCACGCTGAGAGTATATTTTATTTTAATTCAAAAATAATAATTTTGAAAATCAATAAAATACGTTTTACGTACAACACATCTTTTTACAAGAGAATACACAGTATATTTTGTATCTCCAATAAAAAGATGGGATAGTTTATGTGCTCTTGAACGACGTCAAGGCGCTTGAAACGTGCATGTTTCGCGAAAAGTAACATTACGTAAGAAACGTCGGTCATGCCAAAAATGGTCATCGCAAGACCTTGCCCGCTCTTTCTCATCCTCTCCTGTTTTGTGCGTTCCTTTTCTCGGCATAGCGGCTATTGCTTCATCGAATCGACATTACGTTAAAGTAGGCCACGACTCACAATGCTTGTACTGTTTTACAAATACATATTTGACAACTTCTTGGTAAGATATTGCGTATACAAAGCAACGTTAATTTTTGTAATGATGTTTAACTTAAGGCTGTATCAAGATCACATTGAGACAATGATCGATCTACGAGGTGAATCGGTGTTACTGCGAGGGTTCTGGCGGGTCTTGGCACTGGAAGAATTCACAGATGTGTAATGTGTAATCGTGGATCATCCAATGCCATCACTTGCTGGATACCGAACCATCGAAAAACCATTCATACATCGTTTTGAATATCTCAGGTCCCCCCCCCCCCCCCCCACCCCCCTATTACTATATTATTTTCGGCGAATCTATTTTAATTAAATATGTGCCATCTGTTTACTATGATCAAAAAATTGCTTTGCAAACACGTTTCCGTTTTTGTAGCGGAAAAGCATTAAGAAGATCGCGGAGATTGTAGCACGAAAAATGGATTTCGTAAATTTTTCGAGATTCGTGTTTCGTCATCTCGCGATGGGATTATAAGCGAAGCGATCGGCGATCTATAATGGATATCACCAGACGCTATGGATCACTAGTTAGAGTCTTTCGAGCGTGTCCTATGCCTGTCCAGTGAAAGTAGATGCACTCCAGTGGAGCCGTCGTTGCCGCAGCTGCTTCCGTTAGCTGCAGTTATTGCTCCCGCTGCCGATGTGGCCGATTAAGAACGAGCGATACAGAATAAACGGTAATCCCTTCTTATCGATAGTGATGACCAATAAATTGCTCGACAATAGCGAAGCGTTTTTCTGAGGAAGCAGATTATCGACGATTCGGATTAAACGCGACTCCGGTGTTCCGATGTTGCTATTTCGATCGCTATTGTTTCTAGGGATTCTCGAAGCGGAGGATCGAATCGATTTCACGAGTCGAGAATTAATTTTTGTTCTGTAGCTATTGAGGGTCATTAATTCACAAAGAATCGTAGTTTTGACTGTAGAGCGCCAAGAATTAGTTTTATATAATTTTGCGGTAATCTTATCGTAGCAGAGAATTGTATCAAGATGTTTGGTCTGTGTGATTGTATCGATTGCAGAGCGTTAAAATAGAACTGTCGTAAAACGATACATAGCAACGATAACAACATCATGAACAAATGCTTTTTGCAATAAAGCGCCGATATAATCTGCGGGGAAGATCAAACGATTGTATTTTATTCCCCTTTTGCGATGTTGCAGAAATGCAAAGTAAATAATAAAATAAAATGATATGAAATCTTTTTATGTATGAATTGTATACTTCTTCACGTGTCCTCGATTTACCAGGATATTTCCCATCCATTAAAAAAAAAAAAACGGAATTTGTATAGATATTATATAAATACAATAAAAATTATTTAGGCACTTATAAAAATCAAAAAACTTGTATCGCTTTAAAACATCATATTTAAGATTCGATCAAAATTTCGTGATACTCGATTGAAAGTTTGCAAAATCATTGTATTGGCATAATTTTGCGGTTAAAGTCGATCAAAATACAAATCAGCTGGTTTGAGATTTATCGAGCAGTTTGTCTTTTAAATTTGTTGTCGCTATGACGTCATACAAAATTGCGATATCCCTCCGATTTTGTCCTTAGAACGCCGTGTGTGGGATTAAAATTATCGAGGTCGAGGTATCGGATGTTGCCCGCACGGGTCGCTTAGCACGGACAGAAATGTACACGGTGTCCGATTAAAAGGAAAAAGGGACGGTTTATCGTAGCGTTGCATGCAGTTTCGTGGTGCGCATCGGCGCCCACATTTTCTCAGGGAGGTGCACCTGTCGTAGATAAGGAGCCTATCGCGACAGGTTGTAAATGCGGGGCTTGTTGTAGCGGGCAATACTGGCGCTTCTTTTTCGGAGCCTTTGCTCATCCCGAGCAAACTTGCAAGAAAATGATACGATAAATAAAGTAGAGAGGGATTTGAGCGATTTGTTATATTTTTTAAATGAAAAGTATAGTTTCGTCAGTAAAAATTAGAGCGTGTTTTAACTTTTAGCGACATATCGATCCGGAAAAGAAATCGCACACGTCATAGGTCATAGGTTCACAGATATGATGACGTAGTTTTTCAGGTAAACATATCTCCTGCGTCAAATTACGATGATATTTCAAACAATATACACTAGTGTTATGCAATGATCTGACTGTCAATAATAGGTTTCTTCTCGTAATCATTATCATGAAAAAAAACAAGATGCTTAAATTGAAGATATGTTTCGTTCGCCAGGAAGCCATAACGGTGGAATGCAACGATGATACGATGTATTACGCGAGATTTCCCCGTAAGGAGTCCTCGATGACAATCGATCCATCACTTACGAGCAACGCAGGAGCGGCGCGCGAGCGTTATTAGACCAAGAAGAAGATCGCGCAAGCTCGTCGACGTCGACGAGGTGGTTTGATAACGACGACGCGGATTGCCATGGTTTCGAAATAACGCGATGATGTCGGGGTACGGGAGGGCGGAGAGGTAAAGAGGAGAGCAAAGGGGGGCGAAGTCGGAGTGTTGCGAAGAAACGTGGGGGCGTTAATGCCAAGTTGGGGACCGAATTACAGGGCACGCGGATGAAATGCCGGCGCGCGTTACGACGAAGCCGGGGCAGCGCCGACGATGAAATCGGAAGTCGCTGCCGTGCCGGGGTATTTATCGACCCCGTTGCCATGCCAGCCCCACGTGTACACAAGACCCACCACCACCACCACCATCATCCGGCTGTCATTATGGATCACGGTAGTCCGGCCGTGCACACGTGCACGCGTCCGCGTGCACCCATCGCTACCAACACTATCGACGCGCACACCTGCGTGCGCGACCCGCGACCCGCGTGCGTGCGTGCGTGCGTGCGTGCGTGCGTGCACGCGCGAAATCAGATTGTCTCAGGCATTACCTGAGGTAAGAAAAGTGGCGATTAATCGCGTCGGAAAGGCCGCGGTCGCCACTTTTCCGGGATAGTTCGCATGCGATTCGCTGAGCTATCAGTTCGCTCGTTCCAAATCGTTATTCGAAGATTCCACAAGAACCGCCAATATTTTTCCATGTTTTTATTACTAATATAATATAAAGAAAACGTATTAAATTGGAAAGCAAACTTTTAGACGTTGAGAAAGATTATAAATTATTAATAAGTAGCAGCAACTATATATTTCTATTATAATCTTTAATTAAAATAAATTTCATCTTACACACATATACATATTCACACAACTCTTAATTGATTAAATATGCTATCTATTAATTAATTAAATACACTTTGTTATATTAATTACATAATATATAATTTCATGTTTATAACTATAAGTATAAGAGAAGAATAAGAATTTCTATATGAAAAATTATAGAAAGGAATGCGTTAGCAATTGACAGCGATCGATTTTATTGGTTCCAAAGTGATCGCATTAATGCTATACGACCTCGGATAGGCGGTATCCGGAAATGGGAAATGACGTCAGTAGGTAGAATCGGTGTTACAGCGGAGGTAATTTGAATCGACGAGCAAACGAGAGAAGAATGACAACGAGTGAGAGATACAGCAAATGGCGGGGGTGTAGTGGAACAATGCCTATTCAAAGATTCGAACTAATCGCTATTGCAGTGACGTAGTCAGAAATTAACGTTGAGGCTCACCGAGATATTTTAAGATTTTAATATTATAGTAAATTAAATTATATAGAATATAATTGGACATTTACATTTTTTTATTTATTATTACACACAAATATAGTAGATAGAGAGAGAGACGAATTAATTAATATGAGATTTTATATAGTCGGGGATGTATTCGTTTTATTTCTCATTTACATATGTTACAGATACTTAAAGGTGCAAATGAAGTCTTGAATTCCCACAATTTTCTCTTTTTCTTCTTATTTCGTAGTTTTACGTTCTGACATCGATATATCTGCTCGAAGCTATTGTGGTAATGTTATTTATTCGATTTTTTTTTTTTGCTAGCGGGATAAAAATCAAAGGCGTCATTGTTTTTTAGCTCATCTAACGCGCCCCTTGTTTTGTTTTTTACAGTATAAAGAAGAGATTGTTTTTTTCTGCGCAAATATTGTTTTTAATATCATACATCTGCCGCATCACACTTTAATTCTATTTCTCAAACTATAGCGAACTTTGTTTTGAAAACACGCGTTTGTGACAGTAATGATATTATATTAGATGGCAATGGAAGATGGAACGTTGCGAAGATTAATGTTAATTGACGGATTAGCACCGATGCCGGTGTGGCTGATGAGATCTATATGATACCATCGAGAGGATTGAACGCGAATTTAATACCTGCGATATGTGTTCAATTTAATCATTGCAGGAATATATGTATCTCTCAATTTTTAACTTAAAAAAATTCTAAATCTGTGTATCCCAATTTGTTTCCAGATTAGTAGAAAGTGAAAAAAGCAGAATAATATTGTGAAATATTACGAAAAGTATTGCGACAGGCGTTTATGTTCACCGAGAGTTTTCGTTAGATGTGTTTTGCGCTGTAATTTATCGCGCGTAAATTTATCAAAGTTCTTGAGATCGTACGCGAAAGTTCGATTAGCTCGACATAACGTATCTTTTTACATTAATGGGAACGTGATTACATCCAGCGTGGTTTTAAATTATTTTCCTTATGATACTGAATATTTGTTGTAAATGCGAAAGTGGAAAGATTATATTTACTTGCTATAGCAAGGGCGCGAAGAACGAGATGGATATAAAACGAGGGGTCGAGTCACGTGGAGCAGGTGGGTCCATTCGCACCTGATGCTTGCGCCGTTTCCGCCCAGTTGTATTCCAACCGTAAATTTACGATTCCGCTTATCCGAGGCGTGACCGACCGCTTGAAGTATATCCATTTGTAAAACCAACATACTTCAATCGCAATTATACGTAATTATTATAATTATATGCCGCAAATTGCTCGAGTTACGTTAGATAATAAAGATAGAATTTAACGACGGTTGATGTTGTTGCCAAGTGCAACTAAATCATAAATCAGCTGCTTGACTCGTGTAAAATATCAAAATGTATATTCTTTGCAATGTTAAAGTCTTAAAATGTATGATTAAACCTGAATTGCGTTTTGTTATCAAACGCATATATTTTTGGTTTTATCGTAAAAAGGTTTTCGGAAATTTTATTCTTTTTTTTTAAATTTTATTTCTCTGAAGCGAGAAAAAAATGCAGTAAGATTTTTGTTTGCAAAGGTGAGCACGAATCCAAGGATCGATATCACGAATTAAAAGATGCATGTCTCTGACCGATTCGCCGGCTCGAATCACGAAAGAGCTCGGAATTGCACGAAGGAGACGTATATTACGTATAGTTCGACGAGCGTAATCGCAAGCGCCGTCGCAGGAAATGTTTCGGATGTCGTGCTCGGCGTAGCCGCTAACCCGTCCGCGGAATTATTAATCATCCTCTGGCGTGCATTACGATATCGCCGTTCCATTGTTCGTCCGAGCGAATGACGGAAGCGAGGGAAATGCACGAGTGTATGGTACTGGAGAGATGCGAGAAAGAGAGAGGTTCTCCTCTAATGTAAGAGGATGATGAAAATGTACGAAGAGAAATTACACGAAGTATTATAAAGCGTACGAAGAAATCGTTGAATAGCAACAATTGTAAGATTCTATGAAAAAAAGACGATTCGCGAGAAAGAAGAACTATAAGAGGGCGAAGCGAGATCTGAATGAAGTAAGCGCGCACGCGGCCGTGCTTCCGGAAGGTTTCTCCTCCTCTGTCGTTGTCCATTCTCTTTCATCTCCCCTCTTCCATTCGCGCAACTATTCCTTTCTCTTCTTGTTTTATTCGTATTAAACCGCGTGCGTCTTATGCGTGCGTGCACTTTGATAAATCGTGATTTTGCTATCCTATGCTGAGTTGCGTTTGTTAAAGCTGCGATTAAAACTAATATCACATAATACGAGAGAATCACGGAAAGAGGGAGAGAAAAATTCTGTATTTTTTTTTTCTATGCATAATATCATATAAGATACGTCAGACATTTTTTTCTTGGCTTGTGAATACCAGAGATGGAAATAAATAAGAGAATTTCATTCTCTTTTTAATTATAATTTTTTTAATTTAACAAAATTTAACAAACTTTATAATTTAACAAAATTTTCATATATGAAATTTTCTCGTTAAAAAAGATGTTTAATGTCAAAATTAAATCGCCGAAAAAAATAAACTTTTAGCAAATTTTAATTAAAAAATATTGACTTAAATTAATATTTTAAATTACAAATTATTAAAAAAATATTTACATTTATAGAGAAAAAAAACACACATTTATAATAACGTTAACATAAACATTCTAACTAGTAATATAACGTATACAATGTAGCACATGTAAAGACAATGCTTATGTTTTATTTCACTTATTTGTATGCGAAAAATGATTAATAGCCAGAAATAAAACACACATCACACGCGATTAATATTTGGTTATAAATGGGCTTATTTTCACGCATACATGGCCGCCTTAATACATGCGAATAAATGCATGAGGGATAGCAGCGCGCGAGCGAGGGGTCGGCCTACGAATCGATATGCCTTTGCCAAGAAAACGTCACGAAAAAGTCCATCAATCATTGCGTACACAGGCGTAATCTGGATGGTAATATATATACAGCCCGTACACGTATACGGATATTCGATACAAGGCGCAGAGCGTGGCAATTTATTTTATACTCGATACAACGGAAATCAATGACGAAGTTAATCACGCCGGGTGACGACAAAATATTATTTTCAACAATATTTTTGATTTCAATGAGATGATCATATATAATAATTAATAATCAGAAATGTTCTTATTATAAATACAGCGCGACATATATCTGGAAAATGTCATAGGTAAAAAATTTTTTTTTACCAGTTTATTTAATTATACAAAAATAAATTAACAGGAGATGTATATAATTATAATAAAAAATAACATTGTGAAAAAGATCTGATAAGATTTCTTTTGAGGAAAAGTCATTTTGGAATTTAATAGAAGAATTCAACGGAGAATATTGTCTTGCTATCGTTAAATACATTTTGTCGAGCGTCATAATTAATGCAGCGAAATAAGTTTTTAAATTAATTACGAGAATATAATTTACATTAGCCTCACGATGCGTGACGTAAACACGACATATTACAAAATCTCTAGATATTAATGAAAAGAAGAAGGATAAAACCAAAGTGTCGGAGAGCTTACAAGCTCGTACGCACGCCACCCGTCCAATAAACGGATGAGTAAAAAGAGCTTATCGTGTTTCCAGGAACATTTTGTTCGATCGATACAGCCTACTATTATATACTGCCGGTGGATAGGCCGTGTTATTACGCTCGTCTATCTCTCTTTGTTGCATACATGTATAATCTATGCGTTTATGTTATACATAGTGCGATATAATAATGTTTATTTTATCATTGTAATCCATTTTGGCAGAAGAAACATTTTCACCCTTTTCTATCGTGTCGCGACAATGACTTTTATTCCACATTTTTCGATAAATTAATAATACCATCTTGTATGAAATATTTTCTCTAGCAAGAAAATATATGAGAAATATTTTCAAAATAAATGAGAATATATAATAGTAAATTATTCATGTTTAATATTTTGCGTGTATTGATATATAATAAATCTATGATATATCAAGGGTTTAATGATTTCAAAATATAATTAGAGCATGTCTTCGTCAATTAAAATTTTTTTCTTCCTACGAAACTATATATGTGGCATAGAATCGCATACGTTACTAACGGAAAGACGATTGATCTACGTTAGTTTCCCCGGTCAACGTTAATTTGTAATCTAGGACAAGTTGACGATAAAGGGGCGGTAAGTCGTAGTGGCGCCGGACATTGCTCGGAAAGAATACCCCTGCCACATTATTGCCACATAATTCTTCCACTACTAACAAATTTAAAAAAAATTAACACAAACGCTAGGATGATGAATCGATCCATTTAATATATACAGATGTACAAGGCGTTGTTCAAAACATTCCTGGGAACCAAATCCGGCTCTACTGCCTCGTTTATTTTGTCTTTATGACAGAAGGTTAAGAAAGTTTCAGGAGATATATTGCAATAAAAGTCGCGCCTAATCTTTCATCTGGTTTGTTAGATTGGTTTCATCACGTTAGTATTATACTTCATCTTTATTTATCAATTATATGTTCTATATTTATATTATGTAAGATAGATGCTCTATACCTTCAATTTTTTAAGAAGCTACATTTAATTTTAATTAAAAGTTTTTATGTTGGATCTTTTAATTGTGATTTAATTATGAATAAATTATTGACAAATTTCATAAATTCGATTTACAGCGATAAATTACATAATAACGAGAAGATATATAATTTTCTTTATTACAATTTTATTGAAAATCTTTTAACACAATAAAATTTAAAATTTTCTGGTTTATAATCAGAGTAACGCACGCACGTGTGTTATAAGTTTTTCTGGCCTTCGGCCCTCGATATTATAGGCGGGATCTAGGAAGGGGATCGCAACTCAGATCTTAAAGCTTATTTTGTAACCAAAGTTGAATCATGATTATTATTAACATATCGTGGACTATAATCAAAATAATCGATACGGAAGACACTTTAGACACGAAGTTTCCTAAGAATCTGTTCAACGCTCTCGTTTCGTTCCCGGCCTCTCGGTGGTAGAAACCACCGCCTAAACCAACCGCTGTAGAAGCTAACTCCTGTTCCTACGTATACGAGTAAACTATTGATCCGTGAGTAGTCACGCGATTCTGTCGTAGAACGCCACTCAAGCCTTTCCTGCGCCTTTTTTTCCCTTATACTTTTTCTCTATCCCTGGACGTCCATTAGAAATTTTTATGTTTCGGGCGTTCTTATAACGCCTACTTCTTTCTTCGTCCTTGAAAAAAATCGCTGTCGCATAAATTTTCGATTCTCTGATATCAGATCTTTATACATAATGATCAGTATTTGTCTTTTCAATGTTTTATAAATTTTGCTACTAGGCTACTGATCGATAAAAGAGACATAAATTGATAAGTTAAATAAAATTAATACGCGCAGGCTCTTAATTATGCAAATGTTATTTCAGCGATATAAAGCTTAACGCTTAGAGATGTCAGTCGCAAAATCGTCCGATCGGTTATCCAATTAAGTCTCTGAAACGAGAAGAGCCGAGGTGTGGACAGGACGCAATATATCGGACCAATAACCTTACCCTTTTATTTCATTCACCGTACCATCTCTCCCTTCCTCGCGGAGAGTGTCACGGGGCCTCGCCCGACAAACACCACTACCATCATTGGCGAACGACCACCTTCGCCGACTCCGCCGACTTCACCAACGCCATCATCACCTTCTCGTCCTACCTCCACCCTTAACTCACCCCATTTCCCTCGCTTTATCACCTGCCATCACCGGCCAACTCGCGCAATATACAATACCTACCTACCTACGGCGGCGCGCCTCGGTTAGGTCTTATCGGTAATGGTCCTATTTTTGGAATCTCCGCCCATTCTTTGCGTGACCCACCTCCGCGAGGGCCCCCCTCGCGGTTTACAACCCCTCGAACGAGGGGTTCAGCCGGATTCTCGTGAGTGGTGGCGCGTGAGTGGAGGCACCGCGGGATGTCCTTTTTCATGAATTGGAAGGGCACCCGACATACGATCGTTGGAAGAAGTTCACGTGGCAATAATGCTTTATATAAGTTCTCTAGATTTCGTATTGTTATCCGACATTGTGGAAGATATGTCGGCACTGAAGGAAATAGCAATGGATGTCAAATTATAATATATACTTGACGATTCTTTTTTATCCTTTAGGAAATATTGGAAAAGAACCCGGATGCTTGGTCTCCACGGTTTCCCTGAAAGGAAAAGAGATTTGAATTAGCGTTACTTTGAGGCGCGGAGGGTTGGTTGGCGTGACTCGGTTCACGGATCGATAAACAGACCGGAGGTTCCCGACTAACCAGTCTCGGGTCACGAGAATATTATTAAGCGTGCCGGTGCTTTTCCGACGACGAGCCGACGATTTTTATCAGTAATTTCGTTTTCATATCTCAAGAAAACTGTTGAAACTCGTTGTTTCAAGCTGTATTCGCGAATGCATTTCGCTCTAATCGTTGCACGGTCTCGACAGTACTTATGATAATACGACATTGTTATAATCTATTACTGTGCTTTTATCAATATCCAGAAATTGATATTGAAGAAAGAAATAGAATTGATGAAAATAAAAAGGAGAATTATAAAAAATATTTTCACTTTTGCTTCGGAACACACACACAATCAGAAGAATAGAAAATATATTTTTTCAACTTAATTAAATCTTCCATAGCACAGAATTAAAAAAATTTATTAAAAATTATTATAAATTAGTTTCCATAAAGTTTAGCAAAATTTTAAATAATTTTATCCTCTTACATCTTGCATCTTTTTTCTTACAATGCTATAGCGAGTTTCAATTCGTTTCTTGCATTAATGGCACTTTCAATATTAGTTGCGTTCTGAATAACAATTCTCCGATCGTGAATGTTACGCGTAGAGGAAGTAAAAACTAGGGGAGGCTTGATCATTTTGGTCGCAAGGAAAGTAGGGACGAGGTGAAAATATGTATACCGCATAGGCGCCATATGTCGTACGGTCATTCATGTCCACGTATGTCCCACGTAACTTTTTCTACGTATGCGCTACACGTGGACATTCATGTCGGGCATTCGAATAGGGCGCTGGTCTACGTACGTGAACCATCTAGTATCTTCTGATCGACTATAAGCGCCAAGCCGTTTCGAGACGAGGTTACTTGTAAGATAGATATTAAGAGAGCTATCTCTCTGCCTGGTGCTGGTAAAATGTCCATTAAATTGGAAAAATTGCACTTCTAACGAGTAAAGTGCCCCCACTAAGCTTAGCAAAACTAACAAGGAGATATACAAAATGTCTGACTATTTATATCTTTCATTGAACTGCTTGTTGTGTGTATGTGTATAATATCTTATGTGCTTATATACTTAATAAATTTATTTAAAATTTCTTTTTCGTAAACTTAATAAAAGAAAAATAATATAGGAATATTATTTAATTTAGGCCAATTTTGTGAATTTAAAGAATTGATTGTTTCCTTAATTATGTAAGATTTTAAGATAATGAGAGCGTAAATAATACAATGCAAAATAAAATATTTAAAAAATTATCTAATATAAAGATAATGTTTGGAAATGATAAAACTTGATTCGGATAAATTATTTTATTATCATACGCGGAAAGAATAAGATAGCGAGAAGAAGTAAAAAGAGGATCGACAAAAGGATGGAACCAGTTACCATATTATAGTTGACTTTGTACTTCGACGAATTTTCCACTACGTTGTTCTAGCGAAATTAGAAATGTTTCTAAGATCGAATAATCTTCTTGTTGACTTATGGATGCATTTCTACCAGCGAGGAAAAGGGCTTAATGACGAAGAGATCGATACGCGACGCTCATTTACCTCTACCCTAAAGGGGCAAATGATGGCAATAACCAGCGCGAAAGCTCTTTTATTCAGCGAGGCATTGTTTCAATTCTCCATATATATGTATACGAGTAAACTTTACGTTTTCTATTAAAACTATATATATATATATATTAAAATCTATTACTTCCTTATAGAGGAAGTTTTGTTTTTGTGATAAAATTTTGTTTTCAGTTTTCTATGCCAATGTGTTTAGAATATTCCAAATCGTTGAAAAATCATATTTTTTTAAATTGTCTGTATGTATGTATATATGTACGGAATGTACATTGTACAACTTCTCTAACTTTTGCAAATTTTTAGATATTGGGTTAAATTTTTTTACATGAATAAAGTATCATTAAAGAATGGTATTGAATTTGTTGAGGATCGGTGAATGGGTTTATTTTTTATAAAGTTTTGAATTTTTTGAGAAATGTTCGTACACGCTCCAACTTTTGCAAATTTTTAGATATCTTTCTCTATAAGGAAGCCAGAATTGAAAAACTCGCTTGCTTTAAGGAGCTTAAGCTTTGTGAGCAAAATAAGATGATAAGGAAGCAATGTGCAAGTTTCTAATTTGCACAATTTTCATTTTGTTTTCTCTTTTAATGAGGAAATATGTATTTATTGTACTATAAGATCGCGATCTTTTGTAATTGCCACTATAATTGATGTTTCAAATGTCTGTGAATTCAGTTTCATGAGTTTTTCAACGAAGTATCCCTTTATCGCGACTACCAGAGCAGCACCAGTAGTAAATTGCAACTTACGCTTCATAATATCCCGGAACTATTAATCTTTCTTTCAATTACTAATTATCATGAACTATCGCAATGTATAATGTATAACGTCTTGTATAATGTTATGTTTACAATTTTGTTGGAATGCGGACATTTTTCAATTTATCGATGTAGCCATATCTTCATTGACGATCGAAATACACTGCTTTTTTGCTTTTCCTATGAAGTGAAATTAACGCGGTTACGGTCTTTGTTATATTTCCAGGAAAAGAAACGTACGATCGAATTTATTTGTTCGCAATGCGGTCAAGTCGTAAAAAATAATAAAAGCAAGTATAGAATTTGCATCTCGAATCGGACTTTAGAAGTTTGCAGATTGTCACGCAATAAATCATCTTTCATCTTGGCATATTGATTACGCGCCTTCAATAACTATATTAATAAGATAACTATTATAATTAAATCGATAAATTAATCCAACAAGCACATATCTCTCTCTGCATTCTTTATTTTTAATGTTTATAAATATGCAAGACGTGTGTTGTCATTGAAAACATGCTTGTTATCGCAAATATATAAGTTTAAGTATTTATTGAAAGATAGTATTGTTCACTCTTTCATTTTAGAAAATCCCTCACAATGTACATTGTCTGTTGTTGGTAAAAAATTTCTTTGCTGTTTTTTTGCAGACATAATATAATATTAGCATCATGAATCAATTAGGCAGATATGTATATAAATGTCAAAAAATAACTTCCCCCCTTTTTAAAAATAATTTATATACCCATTCAATTGCAATTTGGCAAAAAAGGGATAAATCTGTTGTTACTATAGACGATGAAAGAAAACTCCATCTGCAATGCGGTCGAAGGAGATTTGCGAAATTATGCCTGACCAATCGACAATTTTTTTGCAGCGGTTTATTTTAAAAGTCACGCGATACAACGTCGTGATTCTCGCGCTTACAAAAGACTCTTGCGGTTTAATTCAATGGCCGGTACGATATCCGTCACTTCCCAAAATTATTCCATACATATATATTTATGTAATATCGAGAAAATATTAAATAGTTGAAGAAAAGATGTTTTAAAAAAACATCGCGCACAACCAATAATATTATTATAAAAAAAATATACATTTATAATTTTCTATATGCATATATATTTAATATATTAGAGCGATTTAAAAGATTATTAAAATAAGATTTCCTCTTTTCCGTATTTTTTAAACATGCACATATTTTTTAAACATACACAAGTGAATAAAATGTTATTTATAAAAACATCTTCCTTCCTGCTTCATCCAAGATTTTTATTTTTGATACTTATAATCTTTTTACGACTTCTTCAGACAAGTCATGAGAACGAACAACAACTGCATGGCTTGTCTCTTCAGTATACGATCAATCACACGATGGTCGTTGAATTTTATATCGTTTTCATTAAATACGCAGAAGTATACTAAAGCTCTAGATTTTCGATCGTGCGTCGAAATCGAATCGGCAGTCGAAGTACGCCGAGTCTAGCACGGTGAAGACATGGACGTCGTCGACGGAGCTTGCTTTGGTGGCTGGTAGCCGCAGTGCTGGCGCAGCGCCCTGACCTCAAAATACCGGCACGGATCGATAGAAAACTTCCTTCCTACGCTTTGCGCCATGTTGGCCGTGCAGACTTAGAAACTTCACGGGTAGGACGACGGAGGTGCAAGAAGATGAATATTGTGAGGTGAAACTTGAGACTTTAGTACTCAGCGGATGAAAATTAATCAAAATTCACTTCGCACACTTGCGTACACATTATTAATTTTTAAATCACCATTAGCGCATATAATCCTGCGACGCACAAACGATTACGAGTCATTCCTCATTTCATCCTTGCTTGTTAATCGTTGAAAACATGAAAAAGATATGTATTAATAAATTTAAAGGTTTTAGATAAAAGAGAATGCATCTTGTTAATGATTAATAGTTTTTTTTTTTTCTTTCAATTGCTCTCATTAAGTTTCCTTATATTATAGTATATTTATAGTATATTATTATGCCAAGTCATTCAATTAATTAAGTTGATGAAATTTAATTAGTCTAAAATACTAATGGAACATTAACATCCATTTTGCTTCTTTAACTATTGATTAGATCTTTTATATAACGTCAGTTTTACTTTGTGTATGTAGAATCTGTTGAAATAATGATTCGATCTGACTTGATATTATAGTAATTTGGCGCGAATCGATATTTATTCGGACAAGGTCGCAAAGTTTTTCTCAAGGAGATCATTGACCTCTCTTATCCTGTTTCTCTCTTATTCTTGACACTCTCACGGTCTTTCGATCCTTTCGCGCTCTTTGCCGAAGAGAAACCACGTGCTGCTGGCAAAGACATAATTTTCCATTCTCGCTGTCACATTATGACAGCGTGGTTAGGTGAGGTGTCCGTTATTTAAACGCATGCATGTCGTTTGTATTATACGTGTTTTCTATGTATTCTTTGCGCTAAAAGCTCATGTCTCGGAAAAGACACACAGCGATAACAGCGCATCTCCAGTCGTTTTATTACACAATTCATGCGACAATAAGACGAGACACTCTTATTTACGAGGTGTCGATATTATTTTCTCTTGTAGGATGTTAAAGTGACCGCTGTTTATTTTTTCTAATTTATGTGTGTGAAAAAAAGTTTCTTCTCTCTTATACTCTTAGATCTTATATCATGAATTATACGCATCTTTTTTTATCAAATAAATAAATAATTGCTCAACATATAATTAAGTTCATGAAAGATATCCAAGTTCCTCGAATTGGAACTTAAAATAATTAGACGATGCGTTTATGTATAATGAGAATGGTAATCGCTAGTATTGCAACATTATTGTTTAAGCTATCGTCGTAATATTATTAATATCGTCGTGCGTATAGTGTAAAGTGTAGTATAAATATTATTATTATCAATTCTATGTTACTCGCGCCGGTTGTCTATAACGAATATTATTCCATATCGCTAAGGATGTTTTCGCGCGCAAACTCGCTCCTGCGAAATACATACAATACCGTCGATCGATATTTCTTCATGTCCGTACAGAACATACGACAGGCGAGCGGTGACAACGACGAAATATGCTCGTTTTATTAAGGCATGTGTGCGGCCGTGAGGTACGACTTCCTCTTGGTTTACGAGGTGTCGATACCGCGTCCAGTGTAAACGCATATAAAGCGGGTTTACTTTGCTCGCACACACAAACACACAAGTGTACACGTACGGTCCTTATACGATCGAAGAGGCGTGCAGACACCAAAGTGGAAAAAGTAAGATATATAGAAGGACGAAGACTTATCGCTCGCTTATTGCGCGGCGGAACTTTACGACACGATGCGATGGCGCTTGCAGATTTCGTCTTTTCTGGCTCTTATAATTGTTGCTCATATTGCGTTATTCTGGATTAGGATAGTTTGAATATATCGATAGGATTTTTCTTCAATAAAAAGTTTAATTGTACGTGGGCATTGTTTTCGTTCTCGTAAAAATAAATGTTGCAATATCTAAGTTTATCAAATTGCAATTTCTTGCAAGAGTTGAAACAATCTAAGAATATATCTAAGAAATATCGAAAGTGACTTGTGCAAATAACTGTATTTATTTAGTACACCAAGTATATATTTATTAAGTATTTATTTATTTAGACATTATACATCAAGACATCTTGGTGTATTACTGGAAAAAAATTGAACTATATAAATATATATATAATAAATAATACAAATATTAAATAAATAATATCGAATAATATACTCTCTCTTTCTGAAGCATCAAAAAAAATTTTTACAAAACACATTTAATATATGTATATGGATTTTAAAATATTCGGTCAATCTAAGACAGTATACGCACGTTTTGTATATGTATATAAAATAATTTTGGAAAATATATTAATTGGAAAAAAAGTCAGTTTAATGCGACGCTATTAATCTTCAAAATCCATCGTTAAATGGACGATTAAATATTTTGCATATAACATTTATCTTTTACTTGAGCGAGTATTATGGTATGTGTTGTTGGCATTTTAACGAATTATCAACGGTTACCCTTTCGCATTATTTGATCGGGGCTGCTTGTGGCCGCTATAAGGGTTCGTTGACATTTAAATGACAGAAGATACCACGGCCGGTGCGAAACGACATGTCATCTGTTATTATCGTGCATGTTCTAGTACAAATTTTAATATTAATTCTCCTGTGTCCTTGTTTCCACTCTTCTCTTACTTTTCCTCGCTACTTACGTTTTTTTTTTTTTTTTTACATAAAAAGAAAGTACATCTTTTTTCGAGTTGCCTTATATATGCAGAATTTATGTAACGTTGCCGCATGTGACTAGCATAAATTTAAATTTCAGATCCTTCATTCCACTTTTTGCATAGGTTGGTTTAGATTCTAACGAAACTTTCTCTTAAATCTCTCTCAATATGTATATAGAATACTTGCCCCATCCTCTTTTCATATTGTATTTTTCCATCTCTCTCGTTGTGGAATTCGTATACAAAGATCAAATAACCAAGATACAAGAATCTCGTGCCCACAAATATTTGCCATTGAGTAATGTTGGTTTAATGCACATCTCGGCATTTTTCCTTTCTCTTTTTCACTCTCTCGCTCCTTGCAAAGTACAGTAGTATGATAATGAACCACTCATACGCAGGATATAAATGATTTTATTTTTTTTTAATATCCGCATTAAACATAATATATCTCACGCAAAAGGGCGAAGGATTTTTATGAGTGATGAACTAAGTCGTTAATAGATATTAATATAAAAAAATATGCTTAATTAATGGACGACGTATTTAAATACAAATATGAATAATAATGTTGAGATTTTATATTTACCGCATTAGTCGCTCGTAGAGAATTATTTGAATATTATATTTTGATTAAAAAATGCACCGTATTAGGGATATAAAATCTAAAGGAGATATTTTTACTTATCTTTTTCACTCCGTAATTATAACACAATTGCGTGATACAGTGTACTAAGCGAGATTTCATTATAAATACGTTAAGTTAAAACGTATACCCGTTCCCTGCGGTACTGATAAAGTATTAATAACGCCGATATCTCTTGAGTAGACCAAACTTTTATGGTTGCGGGTCCTCGTGACATTGCTCGCTCCTGACAAAATCAGGATGAAGAGTAGATCGGATCAGGTTAATGCCGAGACGTCTAGGTCAAGGAGTGGTCACTGGTCTCGATCGCTCGTTTATCTCGACAGTTGCGACCTACTTGAAACTACCGGTAATGTTAATGTCGTTATTCTCAGAGCGGTGACATTGGCCGTGCGATGGTCCTCTCTCTTTGTCCTTCTCGTTTCTGGAAATAAAAAATAGATGTCAATTTTTTTTTTTGACGAGACAATCGTTTGCGATCGTGCACATTCGATTGACTATTGGACGATAGAGATCACGCGAAAGATCACACGTTAAAGACCCGTTTTTAAAGCCGAGTGACCCCGTGATCTTTCTCTTATCCGATGGTCAAGTAGACTAGCTTTACTTCCGTTTGCGGATAAATGCGAGAAATGAATTACGAACATCGTACATTTGCATAGTCTCCTTTAACAAAATCAACCGCCTTGCGTGCTAAACGGACTACGTTCGCGCGTTCTTGGAAGCCGGCTCTACGGATCGGCACGCTAATGCAGGCCCTGCAATTGCAAGAAAATATTCCTGTCTGTTACTACTAACCTTCCTGCTTTTTCTTAGAATGCATATATCTAACTCGTGATAAACTTTCGCGCTACGATAAAAAGGCATGCGCGATGTATGTATGCATCATGAGTTCGTCGGTTGTAAAAGATGAATACATTAGAAAATAGAATAAAAAGAATTTATTTTACTGGAATTAAATATAAGAAAGAAGAAATTTTAATATTTTATTAAAATTATGAATCCAATACCTGTTTCTTTTTTTAACGTAGAGATTAAGATAATTATTATAAGATTAATTTCCACCGACTGTTTTTATTCCGTCTATTTTTTTGCTGCAAATACACACGTGCACGAAGGTTTACACGAAATGAAAGCTAATGTCCATCTAGCGATTGCGCGACGTTTACATGCGGCCAAGGGTAAAAGGGCGAGTGTAAAAGGGGGATGATAATCGCAATGCAACGATATGGTTCGTCAAGATCGCCGGTAACGATTAGATACAGGGTCGTAATGTGGTGGCACGTTTAACGTCCACCATACGTTGTTATTACTGCTTATTATTTGTCTATCGTCCGGTAGACGGTGCACTCGCATCGGATATGACAATGACAGGGGGGTGGCATTCGATAGCATTGTTTACACTGGGGAACGCTGCGTGATACTAACGCAGCAACGAAGAACTTTAATTATCATTATTCTTGCAAAAACATTCTCTCCTATCGATTAGAGGATCCGATCTATCGTGCAATTGGATTAGACACTTGGGTTAAATATCGAGCAAAGAGATGCACTTTATATATCTTTTTCGAATGTTTTCTTAATTACTACTAATTGTTAGTTCTCTCATTTAAATGTATAAATTGAACGAGTAGAAGATAAGACGCGACGTAATTTTCTAAAACTCCGATTTTACAGCAAAGGAAATTACATAATATACGTAACGATGACTCGGGAGACGTCGTCGGAGCAGAAATCGAAGCAGGAGAATTTCTTCCCGCGACGCAGCTGATTTTACCAACAGGCCGTACGAGATCGTCGCTCCCTCCTTCGCCATTGCATTAGAATGCTCGCTCGTAGATTAAACAACGCTAATGATCCGTATCGCGATCCCGTTAGAACTGACTCGCCTCCTTCGTCGTCTTCTGCTTCCGCTTCACGCGTGTAGCTGGGAGAACCTTTGCCACGGGAAAGCCCCATACATCGTTTTACAGCTTGTTCCGTTGATAATCAACGAATTTGTCTTGTTTTATATTTTATTTGAGAGAAATTTCGCTCTCTCTTATCAATTAAGGATTTAGTTTATTTAGGAGAATTAAAACAATCAATTTTTTTTTACATTTTTCGAAAGTATAATATCTGAAGAATATATATCTTTCTAATTTTATTGAAAAATTTGCAAAATTGACAGAAATATAAGACTTTGAATAGGATAGCGCGCCGATTTTCAAATAGACGTGCAAAATTTTAAACGCGTTTTTAGAATACCTTTTCGGGGATACTGAGCCTGAATAGAATTTAAAAAATTAATAAATAATATTTTTCTTATTTCGAAGAAATGAATAAATTTCAGCAAAATTGGAATAATTTTAAAATGACACCACTTTGCCATTTTTCAATTCTTTCTAATAAATAAAATTAGGTTCAGTATCTAATAAATATTCTACAAAATGAAACCAGATCGAGTTTGGAAAATCTCTGAGAAAATAGCATTTGGAATCTACTTGAATCACACAAGGGTTCAAGAAAAATGTTTAAAGGTTGAAACAAATCTGATTTAAAAGATCTGAAACAGATCAGAACATTTTTGAAGACTCTGATATTTGATTTTACCAGAAAGAAGATACAAAAGCTACAATATGTATTTATAATTATATGTGAGATATAATAAAATTATGACGAAAATAAATCACATATATTTGCAAAGTAACATGACGGATTTGTTATTAGGATAAGACGCGGAACGGGAATAGCTTAGTAGTCGCTAACGACTAATTATGCACCTAATTGCGCGACGCATTAAAACGCTCGGAGGAAGAAAAAAGAGTAATGATAATAATAATAATGCAATTACGAATTACCCGGAGAAAGCAATTACGTCCGGCGCAATTACAGCGATGCGCTCGTTACGACGTTAACAACCGATGTTGTAACACGATAGATTGCCGCGCGAGTGGAAAACCGTCTTGGAACTTATCAGAGCTTTCCGATCGCGCGGTCTTACGATTAATTACAGATAATTAGTGAATAATTTCGCGGTGAACGAGATAACGGTACAAGGGCATACGCGCCCCGTATCGACCATTGTTCGTGCGTATAAACCCAGATGCATTGTTGCGGTGCATCCTGCTGACTAGTCGATCGTATTGCCTTCTCCCTCCATGACTGATGCATCAATCCATCTCTTCAAATGAAGAAGAAGATGCTGTCCGCTATCAGCGGAAATATCGCGCGATTTATGTACAATACATATGTATACAGAGTGTTCCTAAACATGTGCGAAAATTTCATATACACCAATATCCTATAGTTATCGATTTACAGAGTGTTCAAGCTTTAAAAATAGATAGATTTCAAAAAATATATTATGACTAATAAAAACTAAATTAAATAATAATTATAGGATTTGTTATGGGAATGATTACCTCCAGCCATAATACGTAAATCTGTTCTTCTTTTCATTGATTAGTGAATTCGTTCAAAAATAGACGTATTACGGGTTATTTTGCATAACGCAACAATGCAATTTCTTAGATCTTTAATATTTTCAATTTGAGTAGCATAAATTAAGAATTTAAGATGATCCCCGAGAGAAGAATGCAGGGAATTCAGTTCTGGGGATCAAGGTTACAGTTCTGCTTCTTAAAACTTTAACTCTTTAATATCCTGAATCTTAAAAATCATGCCATTGGTGTATATGAAATTTTCTTCAAGAAATTACTCCAGGAAGTATCCTTCGATTTTTTTCGCATATGTTTAGGCACACCTTGTACAATGTGTTTACCGCTATTTAAACCATATGATTCACGTTGCGGGAAAATTCGCCAGTATCATGTCCAAGATGCATCCTGTTCTTCTCGCGAGTCCGTAGCTCCTGGCTCTTATTGTTTCTTCTTATTGGATCGCGCCGATAATCACTTCGTGATTCGCACGCTCTGACGACGGTGTGAATATTCGCGGTATTCCCGGCGCCGCGGTAATGACCGCGCATCGTACAATAATTGCTTTAAATGCCAACGAGGCGTTTACGCGAAAGTGCTACGTGTGCGTGAAATTAAAGGAAGTATGTAACCTTTTTAATCGAGTCTTACTCTTGGCGGAGATGAGAAGATCAAACTTTGCGAATGCTAATTAATTTAATCTTATGCTATAATCGATTAAATTATTATTATATAATGGTTAACAATAAACTTGATAATAAATCTTGTAAAATCAATACATATGTATTTATTCTAGAACTAGCACTGTCTTGTTTTTAATTACGTTACATTTTTCAATGTAACGAGATTACATGTATTTTTCCCCGCTGTTTGAATTTATAGGATTTTTTACGACAAGTTGATTTGTTTAAGAATATGTTTCGCGAATATTCACGAGCAAAAGTTTTTTCATATTACACGAATCTGCTTTACATTAAAACAACAGTAAGAATCATGGGAAAGAGGGAAAAGGAGGATGACAATCGTCCTTGATGGCTTTAATTATCTTTAGTATCTTTTCGCATAGAAGTTAGATTTGTGTTCACGGCATACTTGCAGACATTTAAGCGTGTTTAGAAGAGTCGTGAGTTTTTCTCCATTGAATTATTCATATTCTTCTGCAGGATATATCAAGCTCGCCTCGTTTCTGTTGGAACACTTTAGTTTCGCTAATGAAACATCTGATTTCGTTTCATTTTTGATATATATCATTTGTATGTTTTATGATACTTATTATTTTACGATACTCCGTTTCATGAGCGGAACTAGAAACGGATTTAATATATCATGGGGAGAAGGAAAACAGCATATTTCTGTTAAACTCATTTTCTGTAACATTGTTATTTTTCTCTAATGTTGGCATTGCGATTAATAATTCACGTGTCATAATTATTATTTTGATTGAAAGAAGAAGCGTTACTAATTAACAGAAGGTTTTATGTTACACTTTCGATATTATATGCGATGATTGCGAAACTGTTCTGATTATTCAAACAGTACATGACTCATATGGTAATATTTTTTTAACCACACTCATTTATAAATATATTATCTTTCGTTATTAGCAAAGAAAAAAAAATCCATTCAAAGCCATGATGCAATTTAACAAATCTTTTTGCGTACACAGGTATCTCGAGGAAATGGGACTGGTTGAACGAGAAGCCGAGATACAAGAATTGAACGCTCCCAGACCCGGAAGGTCGAGAGATCTCTTTGGAGTTCAATTAGAGGTAAGATTCACACGAGCAATTAACTCATTCAGCCGAAATGTATACGAAAGATTATATAAATTTGTGCAATCAAATTAATTCCTATACGTTTGTTAAATACGCGGCGAGGCCTTCAAGATCGGAATAAGATCGATAAAGCGAGCGTAATTTAATACGCGATCTCCGATATCCTTCGACGAAAGCGAGGATACGTACGATCCGGAATTGATTGTCCATTCACCCGACAGCACGCTGGTTGACTTCAATGGTCACTTTTGCCCGCGATCCTAGTGTAGGCCAGTGAGAGGCCCGACCCAGAAAACTCATGTCGGTTCTGATACAACGGCCTGCCATCTGAAACAGAAACAACCAAGGAAAGTTTGTTCGCTGCACTTCCCTCCCTGTCACGGCGATCAATCCGAATTGCATCTTTCTCCGCGCCTCTCGGATCGATGGATCGTATATATTGTAGTAAGAGGAAATTCAGATGTTATCAACATCTGGTTTGGAAAATTATGTTTTCCAATCGTGTTTTTTATCTGTCATCTGTCATCTATCTCTGTTTTCCATCAGTTTTTTATTTGACTAAACTAAATCATTGAATAATTATTCGCTAAAGAGAAATTAATAATTCAGAAATACATATGTATATATGTATCAAGCGACGCGATAGCATCGGTATATTATATTATAGAGAATAGAGAAAGACAATATTAAATGCAGAGAATGAATAGAAAGAAAGAAATAATATTACAAGATTTTTTAAAAGTAAAATTGCAATAATAATAAAAAATTTCGTTGTAATAAGGAAATTGCATTCGAAAATTGATACAAAAAATATATATTATATGTAGGATATTATATAGGAGACAGAAATGGAAAGGCGCGAAACTATAATTATATAGTAATTAATATACTCAGCTGAACGATCATAAACGAATGACGTAATAACTACAGGTTAGAAACAGTCATGCAACGAAATTTCGCAATTTATCGAACAATCGTACTTGCATTGGCGCGGCCACTGTTTTAGCGTAATTTGATTACAGCTGAAAGCGCGATTAGTGTAATTTTCAACGTTTTATAGATATTATCACTAAAAGATTTAATGATTATTAGCTTAATTAATCGATACGCCTACAGCAAATTTATACGCTTCAAAAAGTGCAGAGAGCAAATTTAGAATAATCTCTTTTTTGACGACATTGAACGCCGTTGAACCTTCATTACGTTTCTTACAATTTACACATAGCCGATACTTGTTCGACAGTTCTCGGTGCACGCTGTCAACTTCGCAAAATGACATTTACTCAGAATATCGCGCCATCAAGAGGAAAAAAAGCGGACGCATTTCGCAAGTTTTACATACGTGTGTATCACAACCCGGTTACGGTCCCGTGAATTCAGGATCGTTTTCACTTTTGCGTTAATCGTGAAGAATTATGTATTACAATCGTCGTAAAATCGGAGTTATTCAAAAAACCTGCGTGTTGTTTAATTTTCATATTATATTTTTGTTAAATTTGAAGATTTATTTTTATCATTAGAAGATAGGTTTTCTCTGATTCCCTCGCAAAATCGATTGGCTGACAAATCAAAGTACACTCGTGCAAATTATCTCGTATTATATGGATACAAGTGCCGTATTGCACATATATTGTTTCCATAACGATGTAACAGTATGTTACACGAAGTACATATAATGGAATGAATCATTCATGTGATTGTATGAGAGATATTAAACATCGTATTCATATCGCACTCTGTTTTCTCAATCAGACACTATCCAAGCAGTTTGATTTCGGTAACACCCATAATAAAAATTGAGTGTTTAATGCGTTAATAATACGGTTATAGAAAAAAAGAAGAAGGCAAATTTTTATCAATCACATTATGCAATTGTGAATAGACTCCATAATTTTGTATATTACGAATAATTCTCTACAATAAAGTCAAGAAGCTACGCACGAAGCTTTGAGAAAATTTAAACTAACAGCTGATCGCGAAACAGCGTGACGTACGGGCGAGTTATAATAACGGTTCTCGAGATAAAAAAAAAAGAAGGCAAAGAGCGCGAGTAAGCGATTAGCATAGATATTTACAGGCTTATATGCGAACGTGCACGAGCATTTAGATTAGCCGAGATGACGTGTTTCAATTACGTGTCTTTTTCCGTTTTAAACGTACAATTGGCAATGTTAAATATTAAATGTTGTTGTATGCGTTATATCGCTCGTTGAAGCTGGCGATTTCATGCGTGCAAATCACATTTGCTTAAAAGCGATCGAGAGATTTCGTTCTCTTTGTCGCTCTTCTTTGCTAGATTTCTCCACAGACTTGCTGGTTAATTCGCTGTATCGCGGATAATATTATCCGTTTCGATCGCAGCAATTCCGGCATAACAGAATTGCGGTTGAAAGAATCGTTGAGCTAATGAAAAGCGAAATTAAAGATCGTGTTTTGCCGCTGAATAAATTGACGCGAATAGCCAATTGCTCGTTTCAAATGAATCAATTATTTTGAAAACGATACGAGACGTAATTTAATTTTTTTTCTCAATATTTTTGTTGGGAACATAAAAATTATTAATTATTGATGCGCAGAGTTATACATATACAATTGATGTTGTCTTAAAAAAAAGGAACGCGCTAATTACAATGAGATATCTTCCTCAGTATCTTAAAATTAGAATTCCGCGTGTCGGTGGCCTAAGTATGCTGATATATACATAATGACGTAGGGTTATTATTTGAAAGCAAAACCGCGAAAGATCCTTGAAGTAATTACGAAATTATGCGGTTGCGTGCTGGGATTTAGTAATTAAAAAAAAAGTGAAGCTTTACAAATGTCTACAGAGAGCTTACGTCTCGTTATGTCACTTTGTGTGTGTGTGTGTGTGTGTGTGTGCAGAGATTTTAGTGTAATACGGTTTCTGTAATATAGTTACGTAAGTAATTTTGCGTACACTGAGGAATATTTCGTGGCCAAATATCGTCGTAAACACATATACGTGCGCGCGAGTGCAAAGATTTTATGCAATTCCCGTGCTACCAGCATTTTATGGATCCCACCAAGATATTGCTCGCTCGAGTGGAGTGTGGTGATAAAATATCGATAACAATTTAATTATGCGTAATTGAGCGGTTATGCATAGAGTTCAATTTAACATGGAAGATTTATCCAGTCACGATAATAGCGCGATCATTTTATTTCCTTAATCTCTCAAGTAGCTTGGAGCTAGGATG
This sequence comes from Polyergus mexicanus, assembly GCF_030449975.1. Classification (NCBI taxonomy): domain Eukaryota; kingdom Metazoa; phylum Arthropoda; class Insecta; order Hymenoptera; family Formicidae; genus Polyergus; species Polyergus mexicanus. The sequence goes on along the minus strand of NW_027223321.1, from coordinate 10,646,792 downwards.
CGCGGTTACGATAGACGGGATAATAACTCGATGCCTTCATAATCAGCATCGGATCGCAGCGATCTTTAATATTCAGAGTCAGTGTACCAAGAAGTTGCGCAATCTTTTATTTCGACAGACGGCCAAGTCCATTCCATATCCGTTTTACGATGCAACGCATCAGCGCTGTTTGTCATAAAGTGGAGAATTTAATAGAGAATTGTAGTTTATACTTTAATATATATGTAGGTAGAAGTGTAGGATACACATTGGATGAACGATAATATATAGACAATCCTTATCGAATATAAACATTTTGGTGTAATATAATGACAGAAAAGCGATTAAGGCTTGTTAAGAAAATAGGTAATAAATAAGTGGTTGTAATTATATATTTTTTTGAAAGCAACAAAAGATGCAGATTTTAGTATTTTTATCAAGATAGATCGAAACTTGATCGAAAAGTTTGTCCCGACCAAGTCTGTTTCGACACTTATGTGCCATCTCGATTCCACGGTTGACTTATCGCTGAAGTTTGCCCTATCACACTTGTAAGATAGTCTAGACGCAAGCATTGCACTTCGGCGACGGACACGTTCTCTCACACGTTCCGGTTTCAGAAGCGTTCGGGAACTTCCGGTGATCGCGTGAATATAATCGACACGCTGCGCAGCCGCGATTTCCGACTGAAAGATTCTCGAGTCGGAGATGTCTGGTTCTCTCTCGAAGAATTTTACGGGCTGAAACAAAGCCTCGTGACTCTTCAAGTTTCTTCTCTCAAGAACTTCTAGAGACATTCAATTGAACAACTGAAAGTGGCGAGACGCACTTTGAAGCGGAGCAAACGCATCTATTTGCATGCAACTTGCTGAAGTAGATTCTCAGCATTATAACAAGCACGTAGAAGAAGCGAAATTTCCACTGTAAAGAAATTTCTTTCGTATTCTCCGAGGCAACATCTAAATTGGCATACGCGTGGAATTCGAAATATCTGCAAACTCTGCAACTAGAGATAGTCCTCGATTTCCTCGATCTATTTTTAAAATCAACATACTTAGCGAACTATTATAGTAAATAAAAAGATTCACACAACTTATTATTCGTTACAATTCGCTACGCGAAAAGCTGTATTTCCCGCGAAAGAAATACAGAGAGATCCGTTGTTTTTTTATACAAATTCTATTTACGAAAACATTATATGTGCACAAATTGGAAATTATTTTTGTAATGATATATAATGGTGCATATACATGTGATGTGTTAATTTCCCTTTTATTTTACATCATATGTTGAACAGCAGGATGTAAGTGAAATATAAGCTCGCTTGGGAAAATTATAATATTATCGCGTACTTTATATTTCTTTTACTCATCGCTGAGCGTGACGCTGTCTCGAGAGATGCGCAGGATAAGATAAATTCTAAATTATTATTGTACGCAAAGATGCACATTGTCATGTACATAGAAATACTGTTTGGATTGAATTCATTTATACTCCGCTTGGGACAGGAAATAATTCAAATCCCATCTTGGAGCGCAAATATTTAACATGTCAATGTGATCATAAAATGTAGGATGCTTCTAATTCTTTTGTGACTAATAGTATACACATATAGATCTTAATAATACAGTTATGTAATAATATAGTTTGAAAAAATAATATATAACTGTTTTCTGTCTCGATTATATTAAAATGTGAATATGTTTAAGAAAATAATGGGCGATAAACAAATACATGTGGAGTGAACAGAGTAAAAGTATAAAAAATTAAAAAGAATAAATATATAGATGAAAATATGTGGGTGTATCTGTATAAAAGAGAGAAAAAGAGAAAGGGAAAACACGTGATATATTTAAATGAAGTTATATAATAGTTATGTATAATAATTTTTTCTATATAAAAAAATAAAAATTTAATCAATATATAGCATTTGATGATTAATTAATTTTTCGGATTGCCACAGAGTCAATAATTAAATAATTTTATATTGAAACTGTTCGATTTTTTCTATTTTCCTATATTATTTTTTTAAATACTTATAATCTCTCATTTTGATTATCCTACATTTACCGTCAAGTTTCTAATTTCATGAAAAAAGTAATGTATATGTAAAAGAATGAAGAAACAAAAATACATAGCGTAGAAAAGAGAAAGGAAAAGGAATGCGTCTTGGAAATATATCTCTTGTGATCTTACCCTAATGATCTTGACGGACAACTGATTAATGATGTTGCGCCGATTAAAAAGAACTGCACGACACGCATTCGCGAACGTATCTCGCAAGCTTCTATCTCTTATCGAATTCGCACACATACATATAAAAATAAAAGCTGGCAATAATAATCGCATAAAAAAGATGAAGTTTACAAGTGCGCTCGCAATTATAGAACGCATAATTTCGCACGCACAAAATCCTCCGCAGAGATCAGCGAGTTTAGACGAGTCGTTTGTGTACGGATATACGTATCTCCCTACTCGCGTGCGTGTACGCACGTGCAACACGCACATCGTGAATGTCTCCTGTGTGGGCGCAGCAACAACGAATTACGTGTGCACTCGCCGTTGCGTATGAGAAGAGATTCGCTATAAGCGTAACCGAATTCATTACAAGTGTAAATGCCAACATACAAGAAGACTCATTCGCTTCTTTTTATTCGAAATAAATGCTAACTTCTTTTTATTCAAAAATTAATGTTAACATTTTTCAATAGAAAATTTAAAGAAGAAGAAGCTACACAAGTAAAGATTTCAAAGTTACTCTATTGTTACTTTTTCTTATAAAGGAAAATGCATAAATTTTTACTATACTACCCTATTTTTCATCTTTGTCTAAGATTATTAATAATTTTGTTCTTCAAACATATAGGCACAAAAAAAGATTGTTACGATTATTCGATTATTTGTTTTGAATAGATAAGAAAATATAAAAAAGAGATAAGAGAATTAGAGTTCGATGGGCTCGGTCGGTAGCTGATAGAGAAAACAGAAGATCTGAATACCAACATACGATCACTGAAGGAAGGACTGTGTCGCCATGAGTTGATACAGTCTTACTCTGCAACATTCTCTCTTTTATCAAACGCGTTCTCGGACGATAAAAGTAACAGTTTCTTTCTTTGCTACTGGCAATGGCGGGAAGTTATCGAGCAAAAGGGAAGCTTTCTCTTTTGCAGCGAAGAAGTCTATTACTCTTAATCACAGCGTAGAAACTTAAAAAAAAAAAAAATCGATGTTAAAAGATATCCTGTTTCCTATAATTTTATGGCAAACATTTTTTTGGAAAATTATTTTTTATATTTTTTATCTCTTGCACGATAAAATGATTTTGTTATTAATTAGCTATTATTGCTAAATACGTAAATTGGTAAAATACGAGATAGATAAAGTTAATCTTTTTATGAGAGCTTTCATATTTTTTTTGGTCACTAAATTAAAGTTTAGTATTTAGATAATACTTAGATTACTAATATATACGGATATGATAATATTAATAATACAATCAACAATGTTAATAATATGGTATGTGATATATAAAATATTTCTTACTTATCGAAATGCTCTGTTTCAGGTTACTTCATTACTCTTGGAGGGCGAGCGCCGCAAATTGGCAGTCCTGCAAAGGGAATTGCAAGTAGCCCTTGAGGAAGGTGGAAGCGTAAAGGTGAAGGAAAAGCAGCGACAGGAATTACTTCATGCTATATCGTAAGTTTTCTTTTAAAAATCTTTTAGCGATATAAATAACTAAAAAAAAAAATCTCATAAAAGTAAACAAATATTTGACGTCGCGATACTATCGCGTCACTTGACATATATTGCCGACATGTTTTAAAAATGAAAGTGTTACTTGAAAGTCGGCATATGAGAAATTCCTTACTTTCCAATTTAGAATGTATTCTGTTATTTTATATACATGTCCCTTTTACATAATTCAATCTCTTTTTGAACAGTTTTAGCAAAGATTGCTTTCTTATTTGTAAGCAATACTTTTTTTCTTTTTTTTTTTTCAACTCATTTCAGGTAAATACCTTTCTCTCTACAAAGAGTTTTCGTATACATTATATATATGCTGAGATAAATAATTTTTTATGTCGAGAGGAAGCTTTTCCGAATAATAGATTCACTAAGAGGCAGGTAAAACGCGAACTAAACGCGAACTTTACGTTAGAACCGACTCCCGTGGGAGCTTAACTTCTAAAAGATTTAACGCGGCCGGTGCCGCGTGACGGAGTAACAATTTTATCGCAGCACTTTTACACTCCCATCAGAAAATGTTTTATCGCGTTACCCTTAGCATACCCCGCATAATGTTCAAGCGAACATAACGGCCGACATTACTCGCTAACGAAGCTTAACTCATTAATACTAAGGTTTGAACTAACTTTTCAGTTTACAGTATACAGAATTACAAAGTGCTCGGTAACTTTTATATTATCGTATCGTCGCCCGCGTAAAGTTCAATTTCGCGATTCCGCCATAAATAGTTTGCATTGACTCTGTAATGAATCGACTCGAAAGCGGAACCATGGCGCAGTTTCCAGAGGCGCTACGCGCCCGCTTCACTTTATTTTGCAAATGCTCTTTCGGATTATTCTCGCCCTTTCGCGTTATATAAAGGAAGAGAAAGAGAGAAAAAGAGAGAGAGAGAGAGAGAGAGAGAGAGAGAGAGAGAGAGAGAGAGAGAGAGAGAGAGAGAGAGAGAGAGAGAAAGAGAGACGTTAGAGAGCAACGTCCTGAGAAAGGGTACAGGTCAGCCAGGGATGCCAAACTCCTTTATTTCACGCGTACTAACGGCCAAGTTGTTTGCACAGCTACCGTCTCCTCGCGTTTGCGGTGTCCAACGTCGTGTTTGCACAAGGCAACCCTCTTCGTAGCCGGCTCCTTGATTATGCAGCACTGATAAATTTATGAGACAGGATACTTGTGGAAATTTTGTCAACCTTATCTCTTCGAATGTGCATTTAACGAGATCCGTTCCGGAAGCTCCGGAGTATAACTTAAAGTCCTTTTCGCGAGATTGACATCTGTCTTTAACGTCTATTGATCAAATTTGCGAGATGAATTATTTACAAGATTTGCTGCACATTCGGATATATGGTAACCAAGTATAGTAGAATTGTGTGATGAAAGTGTAACAAATGCAAAATTTGGGATCGATAAAAGTGCCTCCTACATATTCATTACTTCGAGACTATTCTACGGTGATATATCCCACCATGGCTGAGGCAAGAGGTAGAAATTGCGTGAAAGAAAAAGATCTCGGGTCGTAGAACCTAGATACTTTGCGGCGGAAATCGAATGCGTAACCTTTGCTTAAATCGATTCGACGGTGACGCGGCATTTCTTTTGCAGAGAGAGTCTAAAGAAAAAAAATAAAGAAAAAAAAGTGAGTCTCGATAACGCTTATGTAAATTTACTCGATAAAATATGTATAATGTGTTAGCATATTATGTGAGATATTAAAATTAAAATTGTATTAGCAATAAATTTTTCTGCTTGCGATATGATAAAGTCATCGAAATAAATCATATATTACGATCCGCGTACCGTTTGCCATTAAATCCCTAAACTATTTCATTTCTCTCCGAAAAGGAATCTATATTTAGAGCTATATTTGAAGTAATATTATAATATCTAGTAATAATATTTATATTTGAAGTAAAATTTTTCTTCACTAACGAGAGAAGGATAGAAATAAAATAATTAATTATATCGTTCAACAACTTTTAAAATATGTTAATGAACTGTTATTTCAATATTGTATATTAATAAAAGTAATTGAGAATTTTATATATTAGAAAAAGTATTAAAAATTTGTAATTCGCATGTGTAATATTTACCGTGAAAATTTGAAAAATAATTTTTTAAAACTCACGATACAGCCGTGAAATATTGAGTAATATAATGGATATCGATATTGGCCAATATTTTACACTCGTAAATTTTTGATATTTTACATTTTAAATCTCAGAATTTTTAAAAAATATAAAATATCATTTAATTTTGTTAATATCTCTATGTTTCTCTCGAGAGGAGCATTTCCTATACAGTACGTTATTAGCAAAGTCTTTGTAAGGCAAGATTAGCATGTTATCGTCGTCGCTCGACGTGTTTGAGCGTCCCGCAACCGCTTTCAAAATCAGCTTAATCGACAAAAAAGCCCATACGATACCTTGCCCGTGCAATTAATTCCCTTCCGAACTTTACTGCACCGTCAAGTTCCAGAGAATTTCCGGAATAGACGGAGAACTCCACTCGCTCTTATACTCGTTGGTCTTGTGCCTGCGAGTGCACGCGAGTGCACAGGACCGTCGTGTGGAAAAGAAGGCGAATGTGAGAGCCCTAATTTATAAGATTGTTTGCTTTCCCGTAATTGCCAAAGTTGCTCGCGCGAGAAACTTTTTCAGTTTGTAAATCACCGGCTGAGAGTCCCTCGGAAAATGAGCCAGTGGGCCGTGTGAGAATGCCATCTTCTTCTCGTTATGGCGGCTCAGGCTCGTAGCCAAGGGATCGCAAGACGATAGTCAAACTGTTCGTACGACTTCTTACGATTTCGTAGTTTTGTACAAAAATGGTATTTGAGGACTGACGAATTCTTCTGCAAAACTTTAAATTCTTTCTACATAAATCCATTTTTATTTATGCCATGTTCGATTTACGATAATTACAATATATTTATGCTTCAGCTATTGGTATCTTGACATCATATATTATAACGCATTTAATTTAATCGCATAGAGGAAGCTCGCGTTTTATATTCGTTTTTATGAGACGCTTTTAAAAATTAGCATTTTCTTTTCTGCAGAAAAATTCAAGGACAACACGAGCAACTCGACAAGGAGTACAGAATCCACGCTGCCGGTGTTCTCCTATGCAACTCAAGGGGCTCCGGAAAGGTAAGGGTAGCGGATGTTATTATTATTATTATTTTTTTTTTTTATCTTTTTACTTGTGATTTTCAAAAGACAAATGATCTTCTCTACTATTGTGCGACAAATTATGGTCTCTTACGAAACTCGAGCGCTGTCGTTCGTTGACATTTGATGCCCGAGTTTCCTCTATTGCTCCTTGAATCGGGTCGATCGTTCCTTCGAGATAACGATGTCGCACTAATCGACACTCTCATCAAAGTACTTTCATAAATGTTCTACTTCCGTCCAATTTTCCGCGGATCGGATAACGCAGGATATTTCCGACTAATTACGCTTCCGTTTAATGACAGACCGCTATCATTTAAACGAATAAGTAATAAGGAACCTCTCTATCAAAGCACAATATTTAACTAGAGAGTCACGTAAAAATTGTGGCGTTTGAATCATCAAAACAAATGATATTATATATATATATATATATAACTCTATATTTTTATTTATTTATAAGAATGATCCTGAACAAGATATTTCGTCTACACTCTACACTCTCTAGCAATTAAGCATATTTACGTATAATATGCATAAATGTTTTCAACGTTAGAATGATTTTTTCTCTATTTTTAAAACTGTTGAATTCATTAAAAAAAAAAAAAAAAATATTTTTATTAACATGTCGCATGCAGTATCGCATTATAAATGTAAACTGAAGTAGATTCAATATTCTTCTAATAAAAATTAAACGAATATTGAGAGATGTGGCTTATTTCCGTATTCATTTTTTACAGCTTATGAATTATTCCGATTAATTCGAAAAATTTCAGATTCCTTGCGTTATTACACTGAAGGGGAGAATCAACGTTCCTTTCCTCGCAAAAGTTATCAATATTAGAAAAAGAGAATTAAAGAGCGAGCTCTTTTTTTGAAATCCCATTGGTCCCTACCTCTTTATTGCCATGCTTGATATCTCTAACAATCACTTCGCTTCCAGGAACTCTCAGGAAGCTTTAGTAAGCTCCGGTAAGCTGTTATTAGACTCAGTACATAATTGATTGTGCCTTCCTTCGTCCCACTTTGCATTGTCGGACTCTCAAACGATACTCGCGCGTATGTCACGCTCAATTCTTATCATTAAATAATCTTAAAGCAAGAAATTTATAAGGGGCCAATATACAAAGCTCTTTTCTTACCTATTCGTGCCGATAATTAAGTTTCGCAAAGCATTAACATAGTTTCTGATTATGAATTCTCCTTACCGTTATAATTACGTTCTTTCTTTGAAAGTGAGCTCCGCGGGAGTTGTAACGCTAACGACATCGTAGGAATATATAATGAATGATAATGTAACGGTATCTAATTATTATAGATTTTTTTATAAAAGTGGATGCTATTACAAAACACATTTTGTTTTTCAAATTATTAATCATAATATATGCTCTACGTTATATAAAATAATAATCTTCTATAATTATTAATTAATTATACGTTTCTTATCTTAAGCAAAAATCTTTTATTAAAACTTTTGTTAAAACAAACTATGATTCCAGAGTAATATTATTTCTTTGTATGTGTGTAGTATTTTATGAATTATAAATAGAAAGTTTACTTTTTGGTAAAATTTTATAGATTTAATACTTTTGAATAATACAAAAGTAAATAATTTTAAATTTGATTATACTAATATATCGTATAGCATTTCGATATGTTAGATATCTCGAATCGCATAGTTATATGTACAAATTTCGAATGGATAGAAATGGGGTTCTTTTACTGAGCACGCTGTAGAGTATATAGACTAACACTTTTCATAAAGGAGTGTTTATTTTTAATTTTTTTTCCAAAAGCCTTAAAATTTTTTTCTTCTTCTCTAATATTTTTCTTTGTATAAAATATACATTCACGATTTCTTTTCCTTTCATTTTTGATACATATGTTCGGATATAATGTAAAGCTAAAAATTAAAGATACGTATTTTTTGAAGTTAGCCCGATACACAAACACAATTCTGGTCGATTTTATAAAAATATTTTGATTATAAGATTTTTATGATATTAACAATACTTATAAAATCATTCATTTTTTTTAAATATTTTTTTGCAATTTTATGTTTAATTTTAAATACTGACGAGTTTTAATGTTTTCGAAAAAAAAGCACAAGTAAAATTAAAAAAGAAATACATCTTTGTTTCAAGCCTCAAATCAAGATTTTTTTCAGTCAATATTTTCTTTACTCGATTATAATAAAATATAGTGATGCAATTTTAAGACAAGATTTTTGATTCCTAATTTTGTAACAAAAACATGTATATATATGTATCTTTTATTTTGAGTTATAATATGTCTGCGAATGCAAGCCATTATATTTAAAAAATAAAGTTGTAAGTGTTTTTTAGTAAAAAAATTATGCAATATATGTATAATTTATATAAACAGTTATTAAATAATGTGATACTGCTAACAAATATGATATGCATAAACGTCATCTGTAAAATATATAAGAGTATAAAATTCATGAGCGGTTTATTCGTCAGTAATAAACTTCGTATAACAGGCGATATTTTGTTAAGCTTAAAAGCTATGTGAATTCATCGTCTAAGAAATGAGTGTGAGTTTGCTAGGAAAATCAGTAAGATAGACGATCCGCGCTTTGACGTTGTACACAACGACGCTTCGGTCGTAATATATTCAATATCTATTCCTTCCTGCGTCCAAGTTCGTCTTATCTTTTAGTAAACGAAGCCTTGGTTATCATCGCGCTATAAATCCATTTATCGTCAAACTTTTTAGCCTGTTAATATCAGATACTGATTCACTGCAAAATGGCATGCAAATTGAATTGACATTTCTTATTTATGTACAGCGTTTTGTGTGCGTTGGGTGTATAGTGCGCGCGTGTATATACTTTTATAAAAATGATCAAACTTTAAATACATATAATTCCAATTATACAAATAAAGCTTAATTATTATCAACTTGAATAATGCTAAAGATATATAATATCTGATCTTTCATTCTTAGATTTTTTAAATAAAATGTCAATGTGATACGTGACGTTGAATTATATAACGTTATATAACGAACGCTCCTATCGAGTTTCTTGTTACTGAAGGGAAGCGTAACGTATAGTCCAAAAGAGCATTTAACTTTCAAGAACATTGGCGCGGAACAAGATAAACCCCTTGGGCGCTTCATCGCTGAATCTGTCGTGTAATAGATTCAATTTCTTTGGTCACCACTTCTCCTCTCGTTCTCCTTACCTCTCCACCTCTTTTTCTTCGAATCCAGACTGTGAGCACCATCTTCGGTAAATGAAAGTTTGGTCGGATTATTGCGCTTTCGCAAGAACGAAATATAGCTGTGCTGGATACCATTGCGGACTCTTCGAAACGTTCGAGTGTCGTCGATTCTATCTCGAGTTTAGCATCTTCGAGCTGCGAGAGAAACTAAAGCTCCCAAGAGCTGTAGACTCTGAATCAGCGTACGGTAGGGCGGCTAAGGATGTTATAGCGTCGTATAGAGCATCGAACGATGAGGTCGTATCTAGGTCATCGCGGTTTGAAATAGGCAATGGAGTTCTGTATTGAAGTAGACAGTATAGAATAAGAATTCGCTCTGAAAACGGAAAGTACACGCCGAGAAGATGCAAAGGGCGATGGAAAAAGGGTGAGAGAAGACACACATCGAAGAAATGTGCGCATTTTGATGGAACGAGCGAACCGAGCGTGTCGGGCAGCCGAAAGAAAGGGAACTTCGTGAAAAGTAAAAATAATAAAAAAAAAAAAAAAGAAATAATGCCAAACGGTCGATGCGAATGGAAACGCAACCAAGTGCATTATGCGGCGGAGAAGTTACGTAAAAGTTAGACGACATTCGAAGAAAGTCGAAAGAGAGAGTGATGTAATGGAAAACTGAGCAGGTAAATCGAGATGTAAAATAAAAAAGCCGCGACAACAAAGATAGATCGGTCGCGCGATCAAACTGAATAAAGACGCTTACCAGCACGAGCACGTCACATTATTCCTCGCGTCTCCTTCTTTCCTTCGATTTCCTTCCGGTTGTCCTATCTTATTCTATTCACGTTCGACGGACGAGGACGGGATGCATTAGCGGTGTTCAATTACAGGGCAGTACTTTGCCTGCGGATCAGGCGCATTACCTCGTCTTACATCTAAAGAGAAGTGACGATACACTGTTAATCTCGAGTGCGAAGATAATAAACTAATTTACAAGTCTACGTATAGATTAGTGCAGTCTGTCTCCTCTTTGATATATGCAAAAGCATGCTATTCGTGCCCTCAACATACCGTGAAATATTCGTGCATGTCCATTCGTACAATATTTTTAATAGAATATTAATGAACAATTACTATTAATTGTGACAGAACATTAATTTTAATCGTTGTATTATTATGTATCATTTACAACTGCGAATTTTCCGCACTTTCCGAGAAATGTGATTAAAATCTGTAGAGCGTTAATTAGGATTTATTATTAAAAAGTAAACATGCATGAACAAATTGTATTATCGATGAGAATATTATTATTGTAATATAATAGAATATTATTACATTGAAAATGAATTGTAATCAAACGTTGCAGTAATATCGAAGAAATGAAAAAAATAATATATATATATATATATATATATGTACCGTGGTAATCGAACGTGAAACTGTATGATGAAATTGTACCAACGGAAAGATTAATAATTTGATATTGAATCGTTTCGCGTCCGTGGCACAATGCGGACTTTGGTTACTCGAAATAGTTCATTAAAATAGGCGGCGAATGGAAAATCCACTGTTCATGCACGATTTGTCGAACAACACACATGCAGTATAATAGGTGATCTTATTAAAAGTTGACGCCATAAGAGTACTTTAGCTTCTCTCTTTGACGAATAAAAATTTTTAATATTGTTTTCTAGACGATACTTATTGTTGCATGAGTTTCATGGATTTTGTGTATTCAATTTATGAGAAGAAATTAATTTCAAGATATTATTATGCGATATGTATATAAACGACATAGTAAAAACATAAAAACGTACTTTTTATATTCAATATAAACTAATTTAAAATCATATATATTTTAATATTATATCAGTTTTATGAAGGAAATATTATATGAATGAGTTTAATGTTATAATAATAATATTACAATAAAATCTTTCATTTTCTTATTTATTATATTTATGAATTAGAAATGCAAAAGCTATTTTTTAATTATTTTTTTCTAATTTAAATTTTCTCCTTATTTTTATTATGTATAACAGTTTAAATTTACTTGTTTTATATCTGACTGTTTCGAAGAAAAACATCATTCGAAAAAAAAAATCTTGCAGCCTCAAAAAATACAATAGGAGAAATAAAGATACAAAACATTTCAATAGTTGCTGTTACAGTTATCATCCGTCCATCAGTCTGCGCGAGACTAACCAAATTTCTTCGCGATATCAATATATGAAAATCAATATTTGAGATGGCACTTTGAAGCAACGCCCTTTGTTAGATTGTCTCCGTACGATTGAACTTTGCATTTCTGCCGCTCACAGTACGGAAATTCATGTTCAACATACTATCAATGATTGTCAGAGTCGCTGTTTTATTCCGATTTCGAACAAATTATCCTTGGACATTTGTCAGTTTATCATACTCTATTTTTTAATCATACTGTGCGCGAATTCGAGAGAAAAGTTTGTAACATAGTACAATGCAATGTTAAAATTTATTACGGCTCGATACGTCCGCGAGGAAAGCGCTCAATAAATGAAAATGGATTATACATGTAACTATACTTAGGGAAGATGTGTGTGTGTTGAAAGAGAAATCGTATTTTCTTTCTTCCAATTACGTAAGAGTATAGGATAAATTAAAGAATGTCGTCAGTTTCAATGTGCCATAGAAGCATGGATAATAAATGAATTGTCGAGAATCTAGACGTTTTTGCAGATTAAAATTTAAAGTGACGTAAACACGTAACATAAGAAACATTAATCTGCATTTAGTACCAAATAAATTTTACTTACGACAGAATTTTAATTAAAAAAATATGTACAAAATTATTAATAAAGGAGAGTAGCGTCTAATTAAATTTTTAATTTTTATAAGATAATTACCAGAGAAAAAGAGGGCGAATAATATAATACATCTTTTATACCAATAGTATTGACATAATTCCCGTAAATTAAACTGAGATGCAAATTAAATATTCTGTAAGTAAGATTAAGAAACAGAAAAAGAGAAGGCAATTAACATTAAATCAATATTCATATAAAAAAGAAAATTATATTAACAATATAATATATAATATACAAATATGCATATATAATATACAGATCAATGAGATATAAAGCCATTTAAAAAATGATTGTTTACAATATTTCATTTTTTATACATATTGATAGATACGTACGCGTTGCAATATTAAAAAAATATCATAAAAAATAGATACAAACGGATAAACGATGCTGTAAAAAAAAAAGGGAAGAAACTAACGATAAAAGCGAATCGAAAGTGAACTTTGTAACAATGTATGCTGAATTTTTTGAAATTTTTAAACAAAATTTAAAACATTACAAACTGTATAGGAAAAGTTTATCGTGGTGTATTTTATAGATAGAAAATGTGGAAATCGATATTAACGTTGCGATACAGGAAACGAGAAAAATCGTCCGTGTGTTGCGCGGCTGTCACGATAACGAGGAATACAACAATGAGATCGGCAAAGACATCAAGCAAGTTTCATTTTATTGTATTTGTTGAGAAATAAAAGCGTATCATCGATTGCTGTTGCAGCATTCTGAGAATCCTCGCGAGCGACGAACGATGTCATAGAAAAAGTGGAAACGCCGTTGAAAAGAACCGCAAGAGAAGTTTTAACGACGAGATATTCTATTTTCAACGCGCGCGAAAATGCACTGCTCTTATACTTATACTTATCTACGTGATAGCGTTTCTTTTTAATTAAACATTCATAGTGTCTTTTAGTAGCGGCAATTTGAATTCATAGGTTTCCTCGGTATATACTCGCTCGTAAATGATTGCATCGTTTTATCGTGGAAACCTGAAGGGAACGAGAGTCGAGACACATCGACGATAACGATAATCGTTCGCGTGTAATAATGACGCTCTTCTATCCATTCGGCATCTATGAGCTTTCTTGGGACGTGAAAATGATTTATACACGTGGTTTTGACGCAAAGCGGTGATTTTCAATTGAATTTGATGTACCTCTTAAGGCGCGCTCTAGAATGCGGAGAGATGTGCTGTGGCACATATTTAATTGTATAATACCTATTTCAATTATTTTGTATTTTTTATGAAAGCGATTCAACAGAAGAATTTATATCCTTGGAAAAAATTTTGTTACACATATCACGATACAAGACATCTATATATATCTTAAATATTTAAGTATATTAAAAAATGCATACATATTATCGTATAAAATATTTTTCATTCAACAATATTATAATTTATTATTGATTATTAATTTATTATTAATTTTTATATAATGCAAAATATTGTTTTGCTTGATTGCTAGGCTGCAACACAAGCAGTAACTTTTTCCATTTGCTCTGTATAATTATGTTCCAGAATTTTTTCTTCTCTTCTTAACTCGTCCCATCGTCATTTCCTCTCTGTGGCGTTGTAATGGGTCGACTCGACTGAGGATTTCGATTTAATTAAAAATCCCAGGCTTTAAGCCACGACTCGCAACGAGTACATTATAAATCGCCGAGCGATGAAACGCAATGCAACAAAAAACGCTTTTTGCCGTTAGTCATATTGGCTTGATTTATTCTCTAGTTCTATTAACGTCCATGATATAAAGTTTCGATATTTTTCTATTATTTTGACATTAATTTAACATCTGTCACTAGACTTAGTGAGAATATACGATGATGAAAATGTATTGAAATATCAAAGCTTTTTTAAGAATTAAAATTAAAATTTTTTTCAATTTTTAAGAATAATCTTTCGCCCCTCGTAGTTTACTTTTATAGATAATTAAGTTACAATAATATAAATGGCGACTAACGATTACGTGTTCATACTTCTTAATAAAGAATATCATCATTATAAATTTATTAAATATTACAGCGATGTTTTCTGTTTTTTGATTGAAATCTACAACGTTGTGTCTTTCCGCAATAATCGCAATGTGCCAAACAATCGAATCAGTATAATATGATATTAACCTAATACCCTGAGAAGAGCAAGTCAGCTTATCGGGTTGATGATTTACCGCGGCTATCGCAACGCGCGCAAGCAGTTTACACCCTTCGTAGTGGTAGATCAGTGCAGTCGGCGTTTAGGAAATAGGGGCGAGAAGGTTGCCGAGGTGCCGGAGCTAGGTTAACCGAATTCAAAATTATTACGGTCTGGTTTAACTCTCTCGCGTATCTCTTTGCTGGGGAAACCGATCCTCCTCCCCGAATGACGGAGGGATGAGGTCGAAGATCCAAGACGGACAGAGACGGAATCAGAAACGTGGCAGAACGACGATAAACGGGCAGAACGGGACGTATGAAGATAAACCGCATAGCAGGAAGTAATACAGAGGGATACTAGTGATCGAGACAGAGAATTATTGTGAGACGATATGGAAATGAAAAGCATATGTACAGTTCCTATTCTACATAGATACAACTGAGCGCAAAGTGAGCAGTATAATTCACACAAAGATATAATTGAATATTTCTTTGATGTAGATGTATTTTTGGAACAAAAAAACAATTTTATTATTAGAGAAGAGTGTGATCGAGGAACACAAGATTATCGTCAGATTCAATTGATAAATAGAAATGTAAAAACGATATTTTATTTTATATAATTCAGCATTATAATTGTCTTAGTTTAATGTTTATAAAATATAGACTTTTATAGCTTTAAAGGGAATTATTTAATTAAAAAAATAAAAAGGAACAAAAACAAACAAAAAGATCGTGAAAAAGATGATAGAGATTATGTGTTAAAAGATTTAATATTTTAATATAATATATTTGATATATTCATTTGTACATAATTGGATATATGTATTGTATAAACGCATGCGTGTTTTATTTCATATGTGTATTTTCAAGATGTTTATATCTTGTTTTTATGATGTTATATGTTTTTCCACGAGTAAAAAATGCGTAGAAAATTTTACACTTCTTGATCAGAAGTTTTTTTGTTATTAAAATTATTTTACTTTGTCCATATATTTTTTAAGCATTACTCAATTTGTGTAAAATAGACGATAGATGCAAAGTTAAAATTGTAAAGGAGAGGGGAAGTAACAATAACCCAATATATCTCCTCCCCCTCTTCCTGTTTCTCTTTCTTTCTCTCTCTCTCTCTCTCACTCTCTCCCATCGATTTCGCAAAGACCGCACGATTCGCCGTAATTGCCTCGTCTAGTTCTACATTTGAGTCTGGTTTATGGATCGAGATATCGTATATTGGATTCGAAGTACGAGCCAGGGATCGTATACAAACTCGATTCACTCCCTGCGTGCTGATTGAACTTGTTCGTTGTGGCCGTGTGCTGTTTGTTATCATCGATCGTGATTCTCCGGTTGTCGCTTCCAAATTACCAGACAATTTTCGAAATCGATCGCGATATTTGCTTGGCAACGAGCACCGATTAATGAATACCGTTTATTCGCGACATCCGGGAAAAAAGTGACAATGTACACCATTGTCGATATTTGTTATTCCTTATGCGATTTTCCAGCTCCGCGCACAAATCTGGAGTCTAATTTTTGTCGGTTGCGATTGCGCTAAAAGAAATAATCAAAAATCCGGAGAATCGCGAATCCTTTATCAAATGAAATTATTCGCAAGAGTAATTAATAAGCAAAACCGGTAAATGGGTCGCTTCCATATTCTTTCTTTTCGATGAATGTTTGCACACAGAAAAATATTATGCTAAGAAAAATGATTACTCAGTTTTCTTTACTACTTTTAAGTAACAATAATTAACTTTAACAAAGAATATTTTCTTAATGTTAACTTGTCACAAATTTTAGAAAGATTCATTATCATGTACTCAAAAAAATAAATATTTTCTTTTGAAGAATATTATAAAATTTTATCAAAGAAAAGTCAGGGGTATAGTTAATCTAATGTAAGAAAATTTATTAGACTGGAAAAGTTAATGTATATTTTTCAATTATATAATTTAATATCCTTGATTAAAGTATTAAATTTATTAGGATTTAGAATAGATTTTGAATAAATAATTTAATGCTTATGATAAGCATTTATGATACATTTGCGGATATATGAACCTTTGAAATACTTGAAACAAGTAATATTTACTTATATATAGTATGTATTTTTCTGTGTGCGTATACCTCATTTGTAGTTTTTTTTTTCGGATGCACAGGTATACGCTTTATTATTAAGTAAACGATACCGATTTTATGGAGCGAAACGTCTCTTCTCGAGCGATACCATTAGACCGACAGTGATGACGTAATAGATACCCTGCCCATTATTTTCAACATTTTATCATATTTTAGCTACATAGAGATCTGTTCTACATTACAATTTATATACTCGTTATAATATAGATGATTATATTAATAATTCAATATATGGGAAGAGATTGCACATTTTTACATTAAATTTATAATAAAACCAAAGTATATATATACATGGAAATATATAATATGATGCAAACTTTTATGCACACATTGAAAAATTAATGTATTAATATTATCTTATTATCTTAAAATGGTTTTCTCTTTCAAAAAGAAAAAGATTTTTTTTGTTAAATTAACTTAATTATAAATTGTGATATCTAAGAATATGTGCAAAATTTTAATATAGATAAATGCAGAAAAAAGTTCCGATTTTATCACTTGCAAATGAATAAAACAAAGCGCTTATTTTTTAATCGTCAATAAATTTCGAACAGATAATTCTTCTTTTATCTTATTTGCAGATTTTTATTTTATTATATTTCTTTCTTTCCGATTTTTAGATTTTAGCAATAATAAAGGAAATTGCGTATTGTATAAAGCGTTTTAAGAGAATTCTTACTAGCTCTTGTAATCCCAAAAATACATTCGGTAAATTTGTGAATAGAAATAGAAAAAATGCAAGTTGCGTGAAAATTATTTTTTCTTCATAATTTGACTTGAATCGATATTTTTATGACAATATGATAATAATAATGTATGCGATATATAACTTGCGCAATATTAGAAACGAGCGGTGAAATAATTGGAAAAAAAATAAAAAAGAACCTACCAGAAAGAGGATTGCGAGGAATTTCAATATTCCGATGCACCAATAAACAGATAGACGTTATGAGTCGCTTATATGGAATGTTGTACTTCTCTTTATTCTCGATTTGCATCATTCGAGATTACGGTGTTCCTATATGGCGTAGCCGTTTATATTATATACACAAATTCTAAACTCTGAGATACAAAAACGGCATTGTTATCATAACAGCAAAATCTCGATGGCATTAGCGACGAAACACGATGGCAAACATAATGGAAAGCACAATTGCAGCGATAATGAGTATTTTAAATGAAGTGTCTCTCGCACGTTTTTATTTTCAGACGTTTTATACTCTTATTTTCGATGCATTATTTTGGAAGTCTCGAGAAATAGTTAATAACCAAAAAAAAAAAAAAAATTATTTCTTTTCAATTTATATAGATCGATGTTATCGTATGTTTCTATAATCAATGTGGTTAATTAAAAAGCTTGAAAAACGAGGAAATAGAAAATAATATCAATTAATAATTACATTTTTGTATAAAAAAAAATGTATTGTATTTTTTGTATTATTATTTTGTATTATTATTTTTGTTGATATAATTTACCGTTGCCTGAAAAATGCAAGATTGCTTAAAAATAATGCATACTTTGTTCAGATAATTTATTCTTGCTTAGAAAAGATACGAGAATGCCTCTTCTGAGTTGGAATATATTAACGAAGATGGAAGAGACGTCTTGCATCGGTGAGTGCATGCTGGAGACGATGTATTTTCTTTTCTCTTTAGTTACTTTCGTCGGTTTTCTTCCACACTAGCAACCCTTTCTTTACACGCCGACACCACTGGCATACCGAATAGAATAAAATAGCTATTAATCATGGTCGTGCGAGTGGGGGTGAAAAATTCTCGAAGAATGGAACCGCGACGTTGATTGCATCCTGAAACGATGATGAACGAGTTTCGATCGATGGGATCTTTAGATGGGAAAGTTATTGAAGTATGCTAAAGAGCGTATCGAAGAGATTGAGCAGTTTTGAATAATTTGAAGATAGACATACATCAATGAATATCATCCTAGAGATTATAATCCTTTTCTCGCGGATGACAAAAAAATCTATTTGAGATATTATATTCTGAATTATTCTCACAATAACATTAAAAAGAAATGTTATTTTTAGTTTAAATTACTTCTAATTTAAGACATAAAATCCAATTTATTAAATTAATAACAAAAAAGAACAATTAATATTTTCTTTTATTAACTATTTTATCTGATTTTTTAATAAAATTATTACTTTTATTAATTTTGTAACAAGTCTGATTGTAAGTCCCGGAAAAAATATTATTCTTTCAAATTATTATTTTTTTTTTTTTTCATAATTATATGATATATAATTTTAAAATAAGCGTTTTGTTTTTTATCATAATCTTGTAATTTCTTGAAAATTTAGATTTGTACATGCTTGAATATTTTAAAAATATATTCTTGCATAATATGTATGGTATATGTATATATACATAATCAGGACATTATATGTGTATTTTATTTTTTTGTCAGAATTATGATTGTTCAAATCTTTGCAAGTAGTACTCTTTTCTAGCGAAACATCAGGCGGAAGGCTGCGCATATATTATAGAGTAATAGCCGATAATTATATTAAGCGCTCCAGGCTTTTGCCGTAATTTACTTTTGCTTATATCCGACCACGATTAATTATATGCGCGGATATAAGAAGTTTATAATATCGAGCCGCGGTGGCCACGTTGAGAGGGAGAACGAGAGAGGGTTCAAATTTTAATAAATAACGAGATGATAATTAGTGTTAAAGCATAAACGGAATTTTTTGGAGTCTATACGGAAGTTCTTTTATGCGGCATTGTATTTTTATTTCGATTCAGATACACTTCGTGGCGATGTTTTAGTCTCGTAAAACGGTTTATTAAATGCAAAAGATGACATTAACGTTAAACAAAAGGTAGTCACTGAATTACTCGCGTTTCAGCTTTCGTCTGTTTTCTTTGGAAAAGTTGAGCAAACTTTGAGAGTTTCTACAAGTTTTGTTAAGTACGCTACCGCAAATCGTACGGCGTAACAATAACGTTACCGAAACTTGCCATCTATTCTAACAGATACGAAATTACATTGCTTTTAAAAATGAGACGGCTACAATCCACGGATACTTACCAAGCGCATATTTAAGTAACAAGTAATGCGTTGAGAGGTGCCAACGGTTGTTACGAAGAATTTTACACAATGATTTAGCTGCGGGCAAAATTATTTTAAAAAATATGTGGAGATATGTTCTTTAAACATTGAGTTGCGCAATTATTAATAAAATCATAAACCTCATATTCAATTTTAGCAAGTTTCATATTTTTATATATGTTTATTGTTATTGTTTTCTGTTGACATTTTTCTCTGCTACATTTGTTATGAAAAAAACCAATATATACAATTGTATTTTAATACATTGATATGTACATTGTTGCCTGTATTTTATTTGAAATACTTAACAGAGAAATGAATATTGAAAAATCATATAACGCAATCAATGAATAAATATAAATTACCTTGCTGTCTGGTAATATTCTGCTATTGAACTATAAGTAAAGTTCTGTGGATTCTAAATTAAATTTTGTAGATATATATTACTTTAAAATCGATTCTCTACTGTGGCTTCGCGTGATCCTCTTACTTACAGCAACTTGCAGGATACTATAGTCGATAATATATTGTATTTTAAAATTAGAAATTAAAATTCGATATTTAATTTCCTTAGTAAGAAATATTCTATATAAGTTAAAATATATATTACTAATACACAAATAATTAAAAAAAGTGAATGAAAATAAGTGATAAGAAAAACAATTGTACGCATCACTCCTGCAATCTTTTACATAAGAGTATCAAATTTGAAAAAGTTGTCAATCATATCTTTTCTTTTATCATATAAATATAACGTGATATTACTAAATAAATCTAATTAAATTTTAATTATGGTATCATTATTTAAAAATTATCCTCTTAGTTAGCTGTTTACTGTTCTCGCCTACTTCATCCGTCCTTGCTTATAAAGTCGCTTCGTAATTACTCTTCAATCTTTAAGAACTAGGCCATATCGCTCATTTAAACATTAGACGCTTACCGATCGAAACTCGTCGGTGAAGTGTCATTCGAGCAACTGGGTAACAAACTTTTCGGAGTTCACGGAGTTCCAGAAGTACTTTACGTGCGAGGTACTTTTACTCACTCGAGGGTCGCGCAAAAGGGAACGCGAGGAATGAAAAGACATGGCGAGCCTGACATTCCTCGGCCTTGCATCAAGGGTTGGAACGGCACTTTCCTTTTTTCCCCCAACCGCATCTTCCTCGTATTCTTTCGTGTTCCGAGTCCTTAGCATTGCGCGCCAAAGAATTGCACTCGTTGTCACGTGCGAACAAATCAATCTTGCTTTGGCGAGAAGAAAATATATGGTAATAAAAGAAAAGAAATTTTGTCCTGTCGCTACGCTCGTTGGTGTTTTTTTTTTCTTGTATATTATCGCATTATGATTATTTTGATTCTTACATCGTTCGCACATACACAATATTGTTTTATCGTAAAAAATGCGTCGAGGTCGCGATATACTATATGGCAGAAGTACATGAAGCTATATATCGTGATATTGAATTCTTTTACATCCATGTAAATAGAAGAATCAAGAATACACTTTGCGAGATTGTTAACTTTCTTATACATAAACTTCTGCTCCTTTGATGACGAAAACGCTGCTTGTTAGCCATGCGACTTAAATTTTAAGACTATATATATATATATATAACATTGTGCTTCAGTAGTATCGTCACTTAGAAGATAATTACAAAATCATTTCGCGATGGCGCGTTCTTTAACAAACTTTAGAGATGTACGCGTACATTTACATAGTGCTCGAATAATCTACGCGCATGTATATAGAGCACGGCATCTCTGTTTTGTATCGCTTGCCATCACTTTGTTGTGAAGTTTATTAGAAGGTAATTTTTTGTCATCTCATATCTTGCAGTGCAGAAAATGCTTCAAGTTGGATATAAAATTTGCGGTGAATTTTTCTTTTTCCTTCAAACGATATACCCTTGGCTATTTGCACTCCAAAGATTGCTTTTTCGCGATTATTTTTCCTTTAGTAGAAAATTATCTTGCTGGAAAATTCGTATTTGAAAGATTCGCTTATTTCCAGCTGCTTGAACCAGCCGTTTATGTTGTCGAAGGATCTGGGCGGTATCGCTGCTTTAATGTCAAAATAATGTGAAACTTTGGCAAAGAAACATAATTGTATATACAAAGCGTTTATCTATGTAAATGATATGAGCGTTAACTTAAAAAAATTTAGAGAATATAAGAGAAATTTTTCCTTTCATAATGAATATTTTTCTTCGTAAAAAGAACGATTTCTTTTCTTGCGAAAACAGTTTACATAATAAATATATAAATATAAAAATAATATTTAACATAAATAATATACAATATTTTAACGATATACTTATAACACAATTGAATTTAATAATAATCTTTTCATTAATAGATAATACTTTTACGAAAATATAAAGGGCATACTAATTTGATTGATTATTTTTTTTATACCCAGTGCTTTGTTATGGTGTCTCTCTTCAAGAATTACAAGGATTGCCATGTGTATCTGTGTTAACAGACTTCAACTCTTGTTAAAATCCATTTCCGGTAAGTCCATGAAACGAGATGATATTTCTCGTTCTAACGAGTTTTCCGTAGCCGTGAGTAGTTATTCGTCGCCAAAGGATTTCTCTCGGTTTTGCCACGACTCTGTCGGATTTCTGCCCTTGGGCACTTTTGAAAGTAGCTACCGTAACACAGCGGAAACAAGATCGGTTTTGATGCGGGGTCACCAGGGTATTAATATCGACACCCGGTTTAATGTTCGTAAATATCTAGATATTCGATACGTCCGTTAGATTCTCGGAAATCCCTTATTTGATATCCTTGCACATGCTTCTGTTAATACGATTTTAATCGAGTTTAGCAATTATTTGCAACATGTCTGACACGAGGAAATATATACAATACGTATATCTATTAATCAGGTAGATGTAGCAGAGTAAGCAGCATAACTATTAATACTTCTAAAGCTGTTGATATTCCTATAATATAAATTTCTTGGATAAAATATTAAATAGAAAATTATGAACCACAAAGGGGGTATTTTTTTATGTAAACATAAATAATAAACATTTTCAAATAATTCCTTAATAATTGTTAATCATGATTTATGAGGTTTTATTTAATCATAATACGACACACAAAATAAAGCTAAAAAACTTTTATATATCTCATAAAAAAAAATTATAAAATTTTGAAATATTTAATCTGTTATTTGGAAATGTGTGTGTGTGTGTGTCTGATCAAATTTAATGTAATATTTTTGTAATTAATTCAAATATTCAAAGTTTCAATATTTATTTAAAGCACATCACTGTCTAACAATTATTTACACTGTGTGCGATTATGGCATTATATGAAAACATTTATATTAAAAAATCATTTAAATTCAAGAATCTCTAATTTGTATAAATCAAAAACATTTTAGTTAGCAATTTCCTCTCTCTTATTTTAGATACGTATGTATCATTTTTATACGAAAATTGTACTCGTATATCGTTCGTTTTTTCTCTTTTTCTCTTTTTTTACGCGTTACCTTTCTTCTTATCGCACAGATAAAATACTCCTGTGGGAGTCGACAATCGCGAAATAAAAAACGGGCGTGGTCCGCACGTGATGCAAACCTCGTTAAATAATTATGAACGCTAAAAGAACTTTTGGGACTAACAAGTTACAAGGAAGTATTGGAGCGGAAAGTAGTTGGAATTTACAGACTGCGATAAAAAAGCTAGAAAGGCGTACTCAAAGCAGCGGAACGGGATGGTGGAAACCATCGGAGTTCATCTAGGCGAAGGGTTAAATAGTCCGAGGTCGCGCGTAATCGAGACATTGAATTGCGAACGTCAGCTAAATGGTGTGGTCGAAGGTCTAGGACACTCTACATAATCGACTTTGTGACAGTTTAATGATCGATGCATGCACACTCAGTCGAGCAATTAGTCACTTGTGCACGTAATACGACGATATTAACAGCAAATATTTAACAAAATTATAAATAATATTAATAACGAGATAGGTGTTGAAATAGTATCGTAATAAATATGGATACTAGAAATAACTAGGTTTTAGCAAGAATATTTATTCTTATTTCCCATGAGACAGCAAAAATAAAAGTTAATTTAAAAAATAATTTAATAAATCTTTTAACAGTAAAATATTATTTTTTGTTGGAACTTTAATAAAAGTTAATAAGAAAAAAATATTGTTTTTGTTATTTGCATCAAAAAATTAATTAATTATATTTTTTGATCAAAAACGCATGTTGATATATATTATTATATTTAATTCTCTACTTATTTTATTTTACTTTTGTTAAATTTTTATGATTCTTCTGATAAATAATGGTTTTTAGATTCAGAATTAGAATTTATACAAATTTAAAACAGCCCAAATGCAAAATTCATGGGAAAAAATGATAGAAAATTGAATTAGCAGAAGGGGTCGTTGTTATTTATGTAGTTGCAAATTAAATGACCCAAAAAGTTGGTATAGAAAACATTGGTAAAAAATAAATTTATACTGTATGAAAAAATTGATCCATGATAATATCCATTTGATAGAAGAAACAATTCATATATATATGAATATACACGATACGATTACGATAATAAAATAATGCTGATAGCTCAAGTACGTACGAAAATAACGTGAAAGATTGATCGACTTTGCAGCTTTCGACTTCCGACTACACGTTTTGGCACATACGTGTATGCTTCTTCACAAAAGGAATAATAAGCCCTTTCTGATTTCTCCGATTGCTATGTAAATTATTATCAAGAGGAGTTTTTTGTTATTCTCACTTTGCTCTATACGCGGAGCTGATCTAAATCCGTCCGACTGAGCAGCGATCTGTTCTACTGGCACGCACTCTCTCTGTTCTATTCTGTAGTCGATAGAAAAAAAACAACTGAAAAGAACGCGTAACAGAACGAATAAATAAAAAGAAATTCAATATCTCGAAACTAAATTTACTCTATAACAAATGCGCTACGCTCGATACTTTTTCATTAACTTGGCCAATTTATTTTGATTCTTTATTTGTTTTTATTTCTTGTTTTTTTACATCAAATGTAATCGCGGTCTTATCGAATTCTCGACGATTTTTCGGTAAGCTTTACGTTTCCAAACATTGTATTATTGTTTAAAAAATTTTTATTATAATTGAAACAAGATCTTATCACACAGTATAATCTTCTTCTAAGATACATTAAAAACATGATAGATTAGTATATTAAATATATACATTTTATATTGATTAATAGTTTATCTATAGTTTTTTGATGATTATTCTCAAAGTTAGATAAAATTGAAAAAAAAACTTAAAACTTCGCGTTTAAAAAGATAAGGAACGACTTGTCGTTTAGCTGACCTCTCGACTATTCTTCAAGTACGCAATCCCGATTTTTCTACGACATCGAAAGAGTTTCTCGGATCACCGATCGGAATTGCCATTAAGGACTTTTTCCTCAGCCGATCGCCGGAAGACACCGGGTGATCCTCTCTTTGCAAAGGGTCCACCCTCGTCTCCATTCACAAATGGCAACGTAACGTAACGCCGTTATCGCGAAGAAGACAGGAAAAGAGGGTGCCCGCGAAGAGAGGTATGCCACCGTGGAGGGATCGGTATTTCACCCTAACCTCCACCTGTGCCAAGCGACCCTTGGCGCTCACGCCTCCCACCCAATTGGGGATTCGATCGACGTTGGAACTTTCAGTCGTGACCACGCAACCCCGTGGTGGCGCCTCTGTAGGGACGCCCCGTAAACTCGCCGAGAAGCTGCTAGAGGGATGAACGGAGAAAGAGAGAGAGAGAGAGAGAGGGAAGGAGGTAGGGGGACAGAGGGAGTATAAGAGATAGAGAAATGGGCGGATGTGTATATGTCGCATTTCCATCCCCGCGCTACCTACCCTCGTCATCCGTCATGAAGAGTCTGACCTGCGCGAAGAGAACCACTGTACGAGAACGCTGTGGTAGGGTCTTAACACAAGCACACGTTCTATGTGGACGTGATCTGTGCGTCCTTGTCTTGACGCTGTATACGAAGGGAAATGTGCGATGGTGTTGCTGAAAGCTGTATTGGTGACAACGAAGGACATCGGTGGAGACGCTAACGTAGATGTGTAAGAGAATCGTCATTTGTGGATGTCTCTTCACGTTTGTGAAGGTGTCAGTGGACTCGCTGTTGATAGCAATAGTAGTAGTAAGAATATATGCGTCGACGCACACTAGTGAATCTCGCTGATCGAGTATAGTAGTCCACGATTTTGCAAGAGGTGGCAGTAGCGCGGTTATCTCTATCTCTGTATTCATAATACATCAACGTTTCGCATGACGTCGATATCGGACTTCCTGTATGATATTGGTGCGAGGCATCGAATATGCTTGATAACGTAACACACGTATGCTCGAACGATGATGATTTTGAACTGATATTGACACCAGGATAATACCCCTACTCGAGACTATAATCTGTTTTAAACGATTACGTAGCTTATGTCAAAGTTAGTAGAAACATCCTTATAGCACAACCGAAATTCACGCTAACCTGTCCGAGCACACTGACGCCGTAATCACTAACGATACTAGCGAGGCTTTTAGCTCATGATCGCAACACCAAAAGTTTATCCGCGAACCCTCATGGTGATCTCTCATGATATTCGTCTCTCACACATCTTTCGCGCGCGTCCATGTTGAATTCGCTGATGTAAGGACGCTCGCGCGGCGCTTGTGGTAAAGGAGATCTTTCTACATAGAGACGCAGCTCCACACCATCTTCATCCTTCTCCACCCTCGCTACGGTCGCGTCCGTTAACGTTGGAATCGCTGATGGTGGTGGTGGTAGACGGAAATGGAGGTGGTAGTTGCGAGCGCGCCAGTGGAGGTGGGTGACGTCGGTGATGATGATGGTGGTGGTACTGGCGGAAGGTAGTTTCTGGGCGGTGGAGGGCGCGGATCGTCGTCCGCAAAGCCGTGCGTTCACCCCGTGCCGCGACGACAACAGGGCGTCGTTCGTTCTGGGAGCGAGCGCCGAAGTTCGCCGGGGGTTTCGCTGTTGAACTTTCCTCTGACTAGCGGGCCGAACCGATCGAACCGGTTGTCGGACTGGGACTGCGCCTGTGGCCATGCAGGGAGCCTTTGCTCTTGCGGACTGATTCGTGGCTCGTCGAGGTGACTCCGTGCTCAGCTCGCGGCGATCAACGCTCACGATCAACGGCACGTTTCGTCATGCACCACGTGGCTACCGTCAAACGTGGCAATCCTATCGCGAAGTAGTAACATCTGGAGATTTGCTTCCGTGTCGCCGCCAAAATTTTACGCAAGGAACTGTTGAAATATAAAAATGGACGGAAGACATTATGGTTAAGATCTACCATGAAGCTATTCTCGAAATTCAATATCGAAGGAGACATCTGCTAAGGGACTTGATCAGAAGCGTGACAGTTCTGGAAATTTTACGTTTGAGAAGCAGTATATACATATGAATACATTTTTCGTTGATGACCGAGTTTGTATTTCAACGGGAAAAATCGTCATCGTAGAGAATGTCACGTGGGTTTTTTTGGACAATCTGCGTCAACAACAAAAGATGTTGGAATTGGAAGTTTGATGATTAGTCAACGGTTGTGAATCTATTAAGGTGAAGATTGTGAAATGACGTAGAACTTACGCGGATATAACGTGAATATTAAATAATTCAGCAACGATTAATAAATGTAGCTATATCATTGAAGTTACATATTGAAGATCACCGAAGGATATAACGAGTTCTACATGCTATTGAAAGTGAATAGATTTGTTAAATAATAACGTCAGAAGCCTTATGATAAAGTGAGAGATAAGATCGCCGGATTGTGTGAGGTGGCAGCAAAAAAATAAAAGCAGTGTGTTAGTGAATCGTTCGTTTGAACCAATTGGTACGTCTTGTTGCTGGTTCATTAGTTGATTACCAGCACGATCGACTTGTTTTGGATTACTTGTGTTGTATATACGTCGTGGATTTGCGCCCTTCATCGACATACGACGAACACGTGAATCGTCCCTTAAAGCTAAAATCGATCGGGTTGCTTGCGTACAAAACGTGAATTGGTAAGTTCCACGAGGGAATTCGTGAGAACTCGTCATAAAGACGAGCGCAAATTTATTTTCTTAATCAGATATTTCTCAATAAAACGCGACAAAAAGGAGAGTAATTCTTGAAAAGTTGCCGTCTAAAGATCGCATCGCTGGCTCATGTTATATTGAACGAATGTTTATAAAATTTTGTTATTAAAATTTGTGAGTTTTAAGCATGGCTAACATTCAAATTTTTTGCGAAAAAGATCGAGAATATTTCGATTGACAGAATCAAATATTTTCGAAGATATTTGATAAGTTGGTAACTTTAAAAAAGATCAAAAATACGAGGGAGAAAAGTTCTTGAAAGTTCTTTCAAGAAGGCTAGAGAGAAAAAATAATTTAAATTATATTTATGATGTATATGAAGATTATTTTTTCTATAATTTTTTGAGATAAATAAACATTTCATTTATATAATAAAGAAAAATAATAAAACATTTAATCAAAATAAAAGAAAATCATAAGAACAAGCATATAGAAAAGTTACTCTGAAATATTTCTTATTGGTATTTATAGTTTTATATTAAATGATCAATCATATTATTTATACATGTCGAAAAAAATTGATAGAATTATTATTGAGAGAAATATATAGAATTGATTTATATATAAATGAATATTTTCTTACCATTTCAAACTCTATAATAGCAATGTTCTCGCGTGCGATGTTCAAACACGATTTTGGGTATCGAGCCTTGCGTGTCTCGGGCGAGGGTGAGAAAGCTCTTGTTTCCGTGAGTACGAAACCACCTTCGCAAGCATTGACGCGTTCAATTAACCGCTTGCCAGAATTAGAACCTGCGAGCGATATCGACTTACAGAGTTGTCTTTCGATTCTGATAACGGAAGAATATGAAAAGGTTTTTTTTTTTTTATGTATAAATCGCGATTCTCCATCTCGACATATTGCTGCTTTAAAAGACGTGAGTAATGAAAATGATAATACAACGACGGTTAAAGTATATTGCGGTGTTGGAGATGTAAAAAGGAAAGAATTATGCGTGTTTGTGAATTTATACTGCAGTTGCTTGTTTGAATACTTTCCTCAAGTTGTTCGAATTATACCGTGCATCGCGGAAACGTCGCCAGGATTATCGCGTGTTCAAGAAAGTCAGTGTAACCATGATACGAATTTTTGATGGAATGTGTACGTAGACTGCTGCCGATGAGCGTTTGATGGACATATTGAAAAAAGCTGATTTTGCAACTGGACATATGATATATGGAATACAGTAGAATCAATTGCTAAGCTTTATTCAATCGACATAATCGACGCTTGAGGAACATATCAATAATTTGCAGTAGATATTACAGTTTTCGATATAACTTTATTAAAGTCATATGCACACAATTCATTCTTTATTGTTTATGTTATAGATAATTTATTATTTGTATTATTTATTATTATTATTATTATTATTTGTACTATATTTTATAAGTCAATAATTGCTTTTATTCAAATCAAAATTGTATACGCATAAAACGAATTCTTTTTTACTTAATAAATACATCCATATATCTGACCTAAATTTTTTGTAAAAATATATTTGCACCGAAGGAGAGATATGTTTGTTCCGTCGAATCGTTTGATTCGCATTACCCTAGTAACTGGACGATAAACGCCGTACTCCGCTGACAAATAACACCAATAAGAAATCAGATCGGCACGATATAAAAAGCACACCGCTTAATGGCGCGTAATTAACGCGTCGAACGAAACGATGATTGGACGAAAATTCTATCGCTCATCCCGAAATAAAGAGATGCATAATGCGACAACACGAAAACACGAGTTTAATACAAAATGTACACCCTGGTCCTCCGGTAGGACTACAGAATATATTCCCTCTGTAGATTAATATATACATACATATATTTTTTGTATATATATATATAAATATATATATATATAGAGAGAGAGAGATAGAGAGAGAGATAGAGATAGAGATGGTTATATCGGGTTTGGTTTATCGATCGTGCGTTCTGGTATGTGCGAATATACATCCGTACGAAGGGCGTTTTATTTGAAATGGTCGCGTGTCATACACAGTTTTCTCTCCAAAAGGTCTACGTTACTGTTTGATCTAGGCTAGGGTGTTACCAGGTAGGACGCGAGAGGATATGCCGCGAAAAAGAGCATCCGCGGCTCTAATTAAAGCAGTTCGAAGATGTCGGTGAAATTGATTATCCGTAATTGGGGCTTGACACGAGCGCGTTCTCTCCCTATGCCCTAGGCACAACGGGATCGACTCGACAGCCTGTATCGGAAGTCGACGTCAATAAGCCTCGGCGCGGCATGCTGCCATACACAGACGATCGGCTGGATGACAATGGCCGGTCGCACAGAAACGGATAGCGAAATAGAAACGTGGAAATCTCGAATGTGGCCATTCGTTCCTGTACGCTCGCGAATGCACCGACGTCGCTTTACATCAGCTCCATGAATGCGATCGCGAAAAATTTGCCATGTCTCGTAGCGGCGATATCGAACATTTTGAATAAGATTCCGATCTCGAAATATTAGTTTCTTTCTTTTTATAGTTGCGAACTTGATATAATTTTTCGATTTATTAATTATAATGTATGTTATAATCAAATTTAATTTTATTATACAAAGATGCTATTTATTATACAATATATAGTGAGAAAGTAGTATCGGCTTATGAGTAATGATTTATTTAAAAAAAACGCTCGAGCGTTATGATATGTAACGTAGGTGCTGAAACAAGTACGTAGTTTTACATATCAGATTTTTAGATCAATCACATTTTTAGATTAAACCGGGAATATAATTGTTTAATTCGCTGTCCTGTATGAGTTGTAACCGGGCATCGACGTAGATATATGTACAATAGCTAAAGAGAACTAACGAGATTTACATCAGCTAGTAGTTATCTGCGTCATCAATCTACCGGTTTTATCATCGTGGTCAGTACATGTTCGATATTGAATTTGCAAGAGACGCTTTTCAATGGCGGATTGAATATCCTTGATATTATTTTAATATTTTGACATGATCATCGATCATAACGAATGCATTTAATATTTTAAAAACACGTGAAAGTAATGAAAGTATGATTCACGAAACACGCAAGCGTGTTTTTTTCGACCGGAAATACATGTTATGAATTCAAAGAGATAATCTGTTTGTAGACGGCCTCTCGTGGGTCATATCTGCATATTCTGCGAATCTATCATAATGTTTGGACGATGGAATAGCTTTTTTTTATCAATGCGGCTATAAATCGAGAATAACATCCGATAAAAAAGAAATGAGAATAACGAGAATTTATGCGAACTCGATAGCGCTTAATCGACTTCCTCCAAAAATGTATATCACGATCAGTCGAATCCTTAAATATCATAATTGAACATGTTTGCGGTTCTTACGGTTTACCATCGTTACAGGTGGTTGGCGAATCTTGTACATATTTGCGGTTGCGTGTAACGAGCAGATCAAAACCGAGTCTTCCTTCGTATTCAAACATTTCAAACGCTGCAGAAGCATATTATTGGCGATCGTTGGACATTGCTATATAATAACTGACGAAAGACAAGTTGAATGTATCTGTCGTTAATAAAAAAAATATTCAATGAAAAAAAAAGAGATGTATAAAATTTTACATATCTTATCTTTGATGGTTAAATTATTTTAAACAAATCAGCTGTTTATATACGGACGTGATGTTTTCATTATTTCTTATCAAAAATTTTTCATTATAGAAAAAAAGGCTTCTCAAATTTATATAATTATTAGGTCTTTCTCAAATATTTTCGGAAATACAGCCCATTTTAGACTTTACGCAACTTCGAATGTTTAAAAATTACTTTGTTCTCTATAATATATAAATTACTTTCTAAACGTGCGCGCGTTTCTGGTAGCATGGAAGGTAATATTTATTTCCTCGAAAGAAGTCTTTCCGATGTAATGGCGCATTTTCCATCTTCGATCTATATTTTTCGGAATTAAAGGGGATATTGTTTTAAATTAGCCGGAAGCGCAGCTGATGGTACAACGTGACGCCGCTCTGTCGCGGAAGACGTATTATTTCTCCATTTACTTGTATCGTTACGTTCACCGTGTCTCTTATATTTTCCTAGGAACGTTTCGAGTTTTATTCCGTTTCGCTGGCAACATTTCCGAAACGCTTTGCGGAATTTCGGTTATAACGTTGCATAGTTGCTTGATCCGCAAAGGAAATTTACCGCCACAAGCGGCAAATGCCAAACGCTTTCAAAGCTTGCGCGAAATCTTTTTTATGTGACCTCTCTTGATCTCCTAAAAAATGCGTTGCAAAAATGCAATCGCGTTTTCCGCACGGGAAAGATGCTTTTCCCTTTTACGGCATAGCGCTCGTATCTGACAGCTGACATATTTTACGATTGTGTTTGAAATTAATGAAGTGCCCTATATATATATATCCATGTATACTGAGAATGCATCGTTTCGAGCTTTTATTTTATCGATCTTAAAATAATTTTCTATACCATTACATTGATAGATTGATGGATATTTAGTCGTAAACATAGGTTTCTTTAAAGAATTATATATCTCTCTTTCTCTGGCAAAGTGCAATTAGACCTATAGGAAAATTCCCGTCGTTTACACCATTTTCCCATACTGTTGCTTGCGTTTGAAACAAATATACGAAATATCTTCGGGCTTAAACATACATAATTTCTAAAGTATACTGTAATGGAGTTTACCAACATTTTTCCGCGAGGAAAATACTGGGAAATGCTTGTCTCCCGAGATATCTTCACGAGTGCAACGAAGAGAAACATCCCGTGAGTCAAGTTCGCCAGATTATAAAATAGCAATTTTTATACGTGCGAATATTCATTTACGCATTACGATATTTTCCCGTCTCTCTTCCTTTTTTTTTTTTTTATTCACGTATTTGTCCATTCAATCAGAAAAGACGAAATCGACTATTTCATATATTCTATGTTCGGTGTAACGTGTAAGGGAAGTTAATCGCTCGACGAAGAAAAAAATTGCGAAGGGATAATCTTGCAGTATCATCTCTCGCCTCTCCAATGCATTACTTTCTCGTTATGGGAAAAGCTGCTATGCCGTATATATGTTATACCCTGCGAGAAGGAAGCGGGAGAGTTCCCGTTTCGTGTAGATTTATATTTCGCTTCTCTGTCGAAGTTTCCTGCGGGCGAGGCGTCTTCCGTTTATCCATGGTTGAGACAGCATAAAATGGTTTTGTATAAAAAGTATTTTCTCCGCGGAAAATTTTTCTCCAGGTGTGCATTATTTGAAACATAAAGCACAAATTATAATATATTTCATAAATATCAAATTATTTAAATACAAAAAAAATTTAAACAAGCTTCATAAATTTATCTTTCTCTCAAATATGAGATGGAATATTATTTTAATAATTATTTAAACGTACATTTGTTTAAATAATACACACACAAGAGCATACGTACTTGCTTTAAAAACATTATACTGTAGAATGTTCTGATTTTTCGAAAATAAATTTGCTTTTCTATCTTTGATCGATTTATTAAAGGTCTAATCTTGAAACCATCCATTTTGTAAATTTAAAGATGACGCATCCTCTATGAAGTAGTTTTGAAGTCATAATATATGATATCTCATCCATCTTATGTAAAAATATGAAAATTGTATCTTGCTTCAACGCCCGAGTTAACTCATTTAGCAATGTGCATTTAATCTTAATGAGCATAATCTGTTGGAGCGTTTGCAATTCTCTTTCATTCACTGCAGTTTGATTAAAATGTTAATACTCGAGGCACACATACAGTATATACATATATTTCTATCCAAATTCTATGCGAAAATTACGAATAAACTGCTGCAAGCGTGTTATTTCATTTAAAAATCTGCATACATACACCAGTATATATATCAAGAGATTAAATAAATCTCGCGTATCGCGTGCGTTATTATCACGCATTTAGTTGCCGCTGCTTGATAAGAAGTTAGACCGTTACATCGATTTTCACGAGAACCATCAAAATGAGAGTGTACACTCTTCGTCTCACTCTTCACATCGCATCGCCGTTCGTTTGCATAGTTTCAACAATCGCGAGCTTGCAATACCAACATTGAAATCTAATTATGTGCTTGTAAACAGATACTTTTGGGATGCGCGAGTCCGTATTACATGAAACAAAGAATGCACTCTGTACAATGCATATGCTTTGAAAAATGCAGAAAGGTGGGCGGTTTATATTCTCTACCTCGATTATTCGCAGTATATTCGGAGTTGCGCGAAGTGGAAAGCCTCTCATCGATCACTCATCCCGCGGGAAGTCTTACAGAAATTTATACGTACACTCTGCTGCACGCTTTGCCAACTAGCATCTACCATCATCGATGCATATGCGTGCGTTTCGTTTCCTCTTATTTCATTCACATCGCGGCACTGTTACTATCGATATTCGCGAAAGACGGAAATGTTCAACTTCTCTCGCCGAGGCAAACGATTACTTCGTTCCATTTCACACGCACACATTTTACGCTTATTTTCATACTTTTATCATCTCTCATCTCATCCAATTTGCATTTTTTTTTTACTTTACTCAGCGGTTGATGTGGATTTGATGTTGCCAGACTATCATAAATTTCTTAGAACGCCCTTATTACATAAATACAGGCAAACTTTCTGATTCTGATCACTTATCCTGAAGTAACGGAGACACAAGGACAAACTGAACAAGGATCGAATATTCAATACCAAATGCAAAATATATATGTATTATTTTTTTCTATAAATTTTTTGTTGCTAAATTTATATTTATTATTAGTTGCAAAATGCATAAGCTTGTTGTGGAAATTGTATTTTTAAAGCGTTTATATTAATTTACGATAAACTTTTGAATGTCACAAAGTGTTTGTAACTACTGCAATTTTGCTACAGCGATAATTCCAGAGACATTATCAATGTCATAAAGAAATTGTTTCATCTTAAGTTTTGAAATAGTGTATCTTTAAAAGTCTTATAAACTAAGAGGAAAAATATATCGAGAGTAGAAAAATTTCCATCTATCTAGAAGAGAGATAATTTGATTGTACAAAGCAAAGTTTTTTGAGCGAAACTTTCTTCCTTCTATATAATTTTAAATATAGATGTCGTAAGCTTTTCTCTCTCATCATATAGATAGAAGACTTGGATAATAAAGATCATGGATGAAGTATCGTGGAGTAGCATTCGTTAAGCGTATCGTTCCAACCTATCACTTGTATCGACATTTTTCTCTCTGCATCTCACTATTATCGACGGAACGTAGAACAAAATGCTTTCGTCATAAATTAGAGACCTGTATTGTAACGAGAAACGTTTTAACGATTAACACTTTATTCGACATGTTCTCGCACGTATAGTTTTGCTAGATGTTATCACGAACGTATCATCATTAATTGCCAATAATTGATTCATCGTTCAATGCTAGATATTGCTCTTTCTGTTTTAATTAGTTGCCTTGATCGAATTAACCGATTTAATTAATCAGCTAGTAGTTCAAACGAACTGAAGCGTTATCAATGATACTCATATTGGATAGTTAATTATTACGTTTTATTGGAAGCATGAAAATGATTAACGATTCAATTATAGCGCGGCGTATGTCTTGATTTTCTTGTATCTTTGAATAATTAGTCTCAATAATTTAATCAATAAATTTGCTTTGTTGTACAAATATTATACAATCCGGGAGGAACGCATTAAATTTCACATCAATTTTCATCCGATCAATGTTTGTAAAAATTTATCTGTAAAATTTTCTATATTACAAATTGTCCAGCTCGCAAATATTATCGCATATAAATAACATACATATATAGTTTTCTAGTAATCAGTAAACTTCTTCTTTATTAATGATAAGTGAATATCGCTACTAAAGCAAAAATTATTATTGATATATATATATATATATATATAAACTGTTAATTTTTTTATTTTTTATTTGTTTTTTTACAAATAACATCTTATTGTCAATTTTTTACTCTTTTGAAAGTAGCAACGGAGATTGTTTATATCATTTTTGGATCAATATATTTTAAAAGATTTAAAAGATATCTAAATATATATATATATATATATATATATTATTGATTGTAAAGCACATTTAAATTTATCTATGCGATTAAATTGAACGGGACAAAACGCGGAGGATTTCCAATCTCTCACGCAGTTCTCAAGCCTTTTCCATCGCGTCAATCAAATTTGTTTGAAAATTAAATTAAAACGCACTCGCTGCGAAATTAAACGAAGCGCGCGCACATGAAGTATACAGTTATATAATATATCCATGTACATCCGTGGTGTCTGTTTGGCGAATGCTCGGCATACGAGCTAAAGCGTGGAACGTTTTATCACAACCCAATGTAACTTTAGCGTGAAACGAGCATATGCGCCGATTAGAATATTATCACTATGGTGTCGCCTCGCGCCATACCACGCTTATACTACTGAATCATTCGGTTTATACTGTGGCAACGCTTTCACGCGAGAGCATCTCACTCATAAATTAATGATAGCGAGAGAAGCGACGTGTATACACAGACATATATACGTATATACACGTATATATATATATATATATATATATATATATATATATATACACAATACATGTATATAAAAAATACTATCGCCTCGCGATATTTTATCGTCGGAATTCGGGGTTGTTTGACGGGGTGCGAGTCGTCATTGTCGTCAAAGTAACTGACAAGTTAATTACGCTGTTGTCGCGATATAAAACCGAGATGGCACAATGAAAGTGTGTACAGTTTCGACGGACGTTTTATTAAATCCTTTTTAATCGTGGAGAAATTTAATTGCCGCGATCGACAATAACGAAAAGTCGTCATATTTAATTGATGACCTTGAATTAAAACCAATAAGAGAAATGTCCTATATTTCTCACCACTCTATATGGAGAAATTACATATATTATTTAACAAACAATAATTTTTTTAGAAGTACTTCCAAGAGCAGATAA
The DNA here is from genome assembly GCF_030449975.1 of Polyergus mexicanus. Lineage (NCBI taxonomy): Eukaryota > Metazoa > Arthropoda > Insecta > Hymenoptera > Formicidae > Polyergus > Polyergus mexicanus. The sequence goes on along the minus strand of NW_027223321.1, from coordinate 10,609,446 downwards.
ATGCATCTTTTTCGAGTATACATATAATTTTATTATATTAATGATATAAATTATAAATAAACAGTGAAACGCAGCAAAATTATTGAATATGTGTGCGAATACATAATATGTAATACTTGCAAAACACAATGAATAAATAAATATATAAGAACTTATTTAAAGTTTTATCTGTTGTATTAATTCAATATGATTACGGCATTTTTAAACTTAATTTCTTCATTTCTGCATTTTTAAATTATAATATATTAACTGTATGTTGCTTTTAGAATTAATGCAAATATTTACAATTGCCGTAAAACTTATTTAATTATTTTAAATGCGCAAAAAGATTTTCGCATTTTGCATATAATGCAATTAGTAAAATAACCATGTAAGCTATTTGTTTGTTATTTTTAGAGATCGATAAGCAATGGAAAAGCACTATGAATGATTAAACTGATACGTTTTCGCGTCACGAAAAACATACCCATGCATCGATCTATTTTACTTTTCTATATATAATGAGAGAAGCTTCCCGTAAATTGTTCTGTTTATCGAGTTTAAAAAGAAATAGTACTACATTTAGAAGGGTATTTCTGGAGTTTTGTATATACGTGCTAGCGAAAGAGAATACGGAGTAATCAGCGAATAGCGTGCAATCCAATCGTTATAAAATTTAACGGTAACGTAAAACAATGCATACAAAATTAAATGGACACCGCTATTAAGTACAGTTTCGAAAATATTTTTCATTCTTTATTCTTCCGATAGGTACATATGTGAATTCTCTATATTTTTAAGTGCATCGCAGTAAGACTATCTATTTCTTCAATTGATTTCCAGGTCATTAGCTTTATAATTGGCACTTTTTCGCTCACACTGGCGATGTAGGTTCGATAAATTCAAGTCGGTGGTGTCGGCAATATCGATGGGCTCCGTTTCCGGCGAATAAACGGCGGTTACGATTAGACGAGAATTACGTATACGAACACGTCGATTATTTTGATCTGGTGCGATTCAATTTGCCGGACAATTTGCAGGAACGTCCGTCCTGTTTGTTCCGGAATAAAAGTTGCGTTCAGGCAGAAAAATTCGCCCGCTTTCTCTCACTTTCATTAATTATTTCTAGAAATCGTTATCCGTGGCGGCTTTAATTTTTAAACAGACATTTCTAAACCTTTCGATCACGTACGCAAAGCAATTCGATCTTCCAATAGGAACTGCGCTTAGAGAATTTGTTTTATGGATTTTTAGGTAAAAGAGAAAAAAACTCACATATGGAAATTGTCTCTTATTAAATATAAAATAACGAATAAAGCAATTTTTGGACAAAATATCAAAAGAAATTGCAAAAGGGCCATTATTGTAACTGCTAAAGATTCTGATAGAGATTGTTAACGTGATCGGTTCAGTTGTTATTGAGGCGTATACCGCGCGCAAAGGGAGAAACGAGGACGTAGTTGATTTAACTGAACGAGAATAGTGCAAATTTGTGCAACGAGAATAGTACACCTGACGTGACTTGATTCGGAAAATATTTGTTTGGCAATTTGACAAGAATTTTGATCGAATGAACGATGAGTTACGTGTGGAATTCGGTCAAACGTTGATGAAAAAGCCAAAATAATGGCTGACGCGCAAACAACTGCCGTTCCTTGATGGTGCACGTGTGTCGTGCGCTTATATGCTTCTTCAGAGAAATAATTTCTGTAATTTGAATGTTTTTTTGTTGAGGGAGAACGAGAAGACAAGTAATGGGAGAAAGTTACAAAAAAATATTTCACGGTCGAGGGGATCTCTTGCTCGGTTTTTCCACGTTGTTAATTAACCACGGCTCGTTTTTGCTGTAACGAATAATTTTTCATTCTCCGATATCCGGGTGCACGAATACTTTAGTTTTAATTAAGGTGACCGTATTAAAATTTTTTAGATAGATGAAATATGAGAATATGGAGTAATCGGCTATTTGTCGAGATATTTCTTGTTTTTGCGTGTAGAATATTCTGGACATTGTAGAATTATGAAAATATCTTTTTATTATATTAAAAAACAATACCTTTATATTTTAAGAAATATATTTTTATATTTGGTAAGTAAAGATATATTTTTTTAATGAAATTATAATAAAGAGCTTTTTTTTAAAAAGCTAAAAACATAACAATATAAAACTGACAGAAAAATAAGCAACGTGACGTGAGTTTCCAATTCTATAGAAATTCTCTAATTATGTTCGTTAATATTCTTTAGGCATAATTTTGTCGCGTGTTTGGTCTTGAGAAAATACATGTTGCAGTATATTACGAACAAGTAGTTTAGAGAGGTCAACGTGTCATTATCATTAAATAATCATGTTGGCACAGTCAGATGGCAAGTGTGACTCCCCTGCTGCTTCAGTAGTAATAGATGCCGGTATAAATTTCCGATGAACTCTGTATCTCTGGTTACTCGTGAACAGAATAGTCTCGGGTAGGTAACACATGCAATGGTCATGCCTGCTCACGAAATATGGTTGGTGCATTATTATATCTCAGTTGAATAATATCGCAATTTTAATATCGTGATTTTATATCGTGATGTTTTGATTATATATGTATATATATATATAAATTTCTATAAAATACTTTTATTAATTTTTATAAGATATAAATATCGTAATTATAATTTGGTTATGATCAAATTTTTTATTGTCTTATAATATCTAATGACAAAATATACACAGACACACACACACACACACACACACAGATATATACATATGTATAAAATTGTAAAAAATAAAATTTTAATATAATATAAATGTCAAAAGTAATATTTTGTGAAATATAATAAAAAAAAATATTTTATATTAACAGGAATATTATTTATTAATTTAATAATCTACAAAAAAATATTATTTTTGTATTGTTTTTATTTATTTTTTAATTTTTAGTTATGAAATATTGGGTAAACATATGTATATTTAATCATTTTAAAAGTCTTTGTACAGATTGATGCTTCATTTGAAATGTTATTGTAAAAAATTACGAAAAAATTAAAATATTATATGTAAAAGAATAAGAAAGAAAAATTAAATTTTTGATACCAAATTTATATATTTAACGTAAACTTTATGTCGATATTGCGATTAGTTTCCCCGAGAATTTTTAAACTTTGTAAAATAAGATATTGCTAGGTATATTTTTCTTAGAAAAACATGCGCTCGTCATGATAAAACTAATACCAACTTTCCAACTGCTATTCACAAGACATAATCTTAACGACACAAACGAGCTATTTGAGTCGAATTCCTGAAGATGCACTTGTCGCGAAATTCTGGATGCACTGAAAATCGGCATTAAGCTGTCCATGCATCAAATTCTGCCTGCAGAATTGAGCTTGCTTCGACATGAATACCAAACAGACGTAGTCCAGCTACGAAATGGTCAAAGACGAATGTCCGCACGCATTCGTCGTGAATTCCAGGTTTCCCATTTCCCATTCCATCTCAGAATTTCGAGCAATTTCATGCCTGCTCATCATAGAGGATAACCGTCCATTATTGTGCTTCGAAATTTTCAGGACTCGTAAGCTTCAATTGATTTTTCTATCGTTTTTTCTATCGTTTCTTTTTCTCGCGATTATCCATTAACGCATTTCACCCCGAGTCAATCGATAAATGTAATATAGAACATACCAGTTTTTTATAGCTGATAATCGAGATTTGGTATTTACGATAGGTTGAAGGTTGAAGATTAATGCACTATTTAACCTCTCGATTATTTAATTTTAATAAGTTTCATGTATAAATAATCGCGTACTTTCCACAATGAATTTGAGGATGATTTCTCGACAAGTGAAAAATGAAAATAAAATGTATCGCGGGTTTGCTTAAACAAGACAATAAAAACTATGGAGTTAAATACTTGATGTTGCATAAATAATTTATGATAGAATATATACTACGTGTATATAATTTATTATCAAAAGAAAGAAAAGAGAGAGAGAGAGAGAGAGAGAGAGAGAGAGAGAGAGAGAGAATTATATCTCACATCGTTTAACGATCATATCCTATCATGATTAATGTGAACGATTCATTTGATATGCTTGTAATAAAAAACTGAATAGAAAAAATCTTTTTTATGACATCAAAGAAAAATTAACGATCACTCATTGATGCGTTTGATCCGACGATAAATATACCGGTGAGACAATGTAAAAAAATTGAGAGAGTTACGTGATATTATGATTTTGAAAATTTTTTTAGATCTTTTCCTTCGAGACTTTGGTTGGAGTGTCACGGCTATTTGAAACAAACGCGCGTATCGAACGCATGCTCTGTAGTATATCAAAGCACGAAATACTTTTCGAATCGATGAGTTTTCTTCTCTCTGTTACTTTTCTACCCCTCTGTGCTCCTTCATATTCGCGGCCCTTTGTCTCGAATCAGAGGCATAACCGCGCTTCTACGGCATAGATGGAGAAAATTCCGTCGTATCGACATAAAATAGAATGGGCTTTTGAGAATGGGCTTTTTATACATTTCATCTAGAATACAATTTTCGTTCGTAAAGAGAGCGATGCGTGAACGTATTACGATATTACGCGCGTGGTAGTCCAGAGAATAATTACATCTAGATCAATGACTTGAGAAAACGCATTGTTTTATTCGTTTTAGTTTTACACTGATTTGCGCTTTTTTTCTATCATTTATTTATATTTAATTAATTTATAGTTATTTATTTATATTTAGTAGTCGTAAAATTGTTGATGATGAAAATTAAGCCCGTTATTTGTTATAGGTTGTAAATATTGATAAAAATAAGTTTTCATCGACTTTCTAAAAATCTGTGATTTCGGTTTAAATCATCTCTATTATTAAAACATCTTTTTACAATATTTTTAAAACCCTTGATCCCCCATTGTTGCAGTATAGAATAAAAGTATGAGTGATTTAGCAGTGGTTTTTGATGTATCGAAAATTGCAAATTTGATTAAAGTGAAATATTGCAAAAATGTAAGCCATATTAATGCGGAATACAAATACACAATTGTATTATTTAATACTCTGCAACGAGCGCAGAAAGTTCGAATGGTGTTAATACGTTTGGCACCGTACAGTCGGGTAGTTTCGCGAAAAGCAAATGTTTTGCTAACGATTCGTTTCCGTTTGACCAACCGTTTTGAGTCCGTTTCAAGAGAGGTCTAATTAACCAAGTTGGCTTAGGTGATATTTGTCACGTTTGTTCAGAAATATCTATTCGATTGGGCTGATTGTTTTTTTTTTTGCACAAGTCTTTTTGTTCATTAAATAGATTATAGACTATCACTGCGATGGATAAATATTCTTTGTATATATAAGTAAGGTAGTGGCAAAATATATTATACTTTCTGCTATGGAAATTTGAAACTAAAAAATTCAGTATATTCTTTATTTGCATAACGTCCTGAAAAGTTAGTTTCAGTTTCATATTATGAAACTTTCACATAATATTTTAGATGCAATAAGTATTACGTTACAATGTTAAAATAACGCAAATTGTTTTATTTATTAATGGAATAATTTTTCATTTTGACACAATTAAGCTGTGATATTCTTCGATCTTTACAGATATCATATTTGTACCGTTTATGTTTGAGCAATTATTTAGCTTCAAGTCATATCTGTGTATTCTTTGTTGGAAACGCGATTCAGAAATGGTTGATAACTATAATTCAGAAAATGGAGGAGAGGTAGACGATCGACAACGGCAGCGGTGTTATTAGTTCAGTTCGCTTCGTGTCTCGCGATCGACTTCGTTGTTCTGGTGCGATGCGATTCTATTCTAGTCGCATACTGTATCGCGAACATCTATGTCGCTCGCTAATAAATATACGGTGACGAGCGGGACGCGCGATGCGGGGCAACAGATGCAGGCTGTAGCTGCGAGCTACCGGATTCACGATTAACGACCGGCGATGTATCGCGGCGCATAAATATCGCGTCTGCCGGATGGAGATTCTATTAGCGAAACGCCGCGTTGCTGGTTAGATGCAAGAGCTTAAAGCAGAATAATGCACTTGCGCAGACGCGATTAAGTCCGTCGACTGATTACTTTGAGTTTAAAGGTAACAGTTTCATACGATAACTTTAACGAGCAATCATAACGCAAAGAGGAATATAACTTTGAGAAGTAATGTGTTGCGTTGCGATGCATATGTATATATATTACACATAATATAGATAATTTATTAATAGAAATTTTCTTAATCAATATCAAATATGCAATTATAAAGAGAGAGAGAGAGAGAGAAAGAGAAAGAAATAAAATTGTTAATTATAGATACAATTTTTTATTTATTGTAATTTATTTCTTAGATATAAATAATATCAAAATATTAATCAATTAGAAAATATCGGCTTATTATATACGAATCTTATGTTTCCATAAATTTGCAAAAAACTTTATATATATTAAATTCTTAAAAACTATATTGTTTTCTACATACTACATACATCTATTCTATTATTAGATGAGAATACGTATGGATGATATTCTTAAAGGAAAATAATACTTTATCAACAGAAATGGAAAAAATTTTATTTTACGTTCTCTTTCATTCTCGTAAATCATGATTGAAATGAAGATTTACTTCAATCTTCTTTTTTTGATTTGTTAAAAAAAGTTTTAGCAAAACTGCTCCAGAAGAGTTTGCGCAAATTTAATTAAAAACAAAAAAAAAATATATATATATATATATATATATGTATATAACCTCATCGCAATTTCCGAGTTATGCCAAGAATGTAGTAGATATAAAATTACAGAATTTGCAATTAATTTTCATTTATTGCGTAGCATTATCTACGAAACTAATAAAATTCTGTAGCTATAATTAACATAATAGTAATAATATTTGGAATTATCCAATTTGTGAATTATCGTATCAAATTTCGGCGTTATAATGACGAGTTGAAAGTTCTTCGTCCAATAATTCGTGTATTACTTTGTATAAAGTTGTGTAATGCGTTAATACACGACTGTTGGTTATGACTTGCTTGAATGGGCCACGACTGTGATTGGGACCGGTGAATTTATGTTCTACAGTTTATCACGTCGTGCAAACATCTGCTTAATATCACCTGCATGTGTCAACCGTCGACAAATTACTTCCCTCACGGATTATTCTGTAAAATCAAGCTTTATACCAGAATTTAACGCGGAGTTTACAAAATACTCAACTTTACTAAACGCGAGTTTGAGAAACATAGAGGAGAGAAATAATCGTAAATCTTATTGAGTCATTTCTCATTTTTTGTAGTTAAAACAATGCAGTTTTTGTTTAAAATATATTTTTCCGATAGTTTCACAAGAGATTTATTGTATTTTACTTTATTCTTCTCATCAAAGATGAAATGCGCTATTAATTACGTATGATTAATCATGTACTTTGTAATGCTTTTGGCAATAACAGTTTAGTAACGTAATACCGGTAAACAACTAAAAGCTTTCGTGAAACTTCAAGTATTTATTAATCGCGCACACAACTTGATATCCTTGTATCGTATTAATTTCACGTTTCATCGTTGTTACTCATTCACTCATTCGTAAATGCATTCATATTGATATGTAACGATGTAAAATTTAACGAACCACGGAATGTAATTACAATTTTGATATGATTAGCGTGTAATGCGGTTCTCGATAATAAAGTGCTAATTTAGGATGTCAATTTGAATTTGAATCAACAAATAGAATGCCAATTTGAATTTCTGTCTAAATTACGATTTTTTCGATTATTATATAGAGAATATGCTTTCTCGTTTACATACGAGCAATACGTATTAAAATATATAAGAGAATTCCAAGTTCTCTAATAAATTTATATTTCTAAAGTATATAATTTTCAAACGATCTGTGTCCAAAGATACAAAAATCTTCCGTCATATCTTTGATATAAAATTGTCTAAAATTTATTTTGTGTCAACGGTACGATACTCCTTGCTATTGACACAATGGCAAGAAGAAAATTATTTTATATGAGCAATTACAGCAGCAACCGAGAATGCTAATGCACTCTATAGACACGTCACTGCTCCGCAACACCGCGGGGGTTTAAGCCTCGCTCACGGGCGCTAACCCCTTCGAATCTGCATGAAATTAACGCGAAGTTTACCGACCGAACCCTACTCAGCTTGTAGACAAAGTTTTCGAAGAGCTTACGAGGGGTTGCGAGGGTAAAAGTGACTCCGACATTCGCGTATGCATATGTACATGTAACACCATGCGTATAGGTTGAAAATTGAGGGTGTAATAATCCTGTTATAAAGTATGTTGGATCCGACAAGTCACGAGGCATATCGAGCTCTGATTGATGCCGAGAATTGCCAAAACTGGAAATTGCCAAACTTAGACAGCGACGGAAATCTATGATGTTATATTACAATTTTATCCGGTATAAATCTATATATCTGCAATTTCTAAATAACTCAGATCTATAATTTTCAACGTATCCGAGATTTATCTTCTCGCTACTTCCGAAATTCACGTAATGAGCTTTTGCACGTCTTAAAGTTGCTTAAAGTTTCTCAACTACGTCGTTGCAAATCGAATCGATTTTATTTGCAGATATTATTAGCGCGTTATATGTGTCGCGTTTCATTCAGATAATTTTGATAATTTTATAACAAAAACATACAATGCAAACGATGATCCAATTAATCTCGCAGTTTCATTTTCATAAATCTGCATAAAAATTCACGGATATGTTTGTTAGAGGAAAACAAATTTCTCTCACGAGACTTTGCACTATGTTCGCGTTTCTACGTGTAGCAAAATGTAGTGTCCTAAAGTCCATAGGTACATTGAGCAACTTCTCGAGAAGGGAGCAGAATTTTGTTACAGAACGTTATAATGTAATTTATCGTAACGTAGGCTTGTCTCGGATAATCTGTTCTTCTCCGAGTTGATAAGATATGACGGAAGAAAAAGATGAACTCTCTCTTCTTTATCTAAATAAAATTCTATTTTAGAATTACAAATAATACGATTTTCACTAAAACGAATTTATGAAATGTAATTACAGCAAACATTCTCTAAATTGCTACAAGGATTATTTAAAACACGTTTAAATCGCGCAATATATTCTAACACATACAAGTAATTTTGCTCTGGACTCCTATGTTTCTTGCATATTCATGTAAAATTAATACTAATTTTGTTTAAAATGTTAATTGTACTTTCCACGTTAACGAACTCGGCCAATCCGGAATAACGCCTTCTACATGCATTACAGTTATAAAGCCATTGTAATTACGGTTGTCAATTTGATTGCAATCTCCAGAGTTTCGTTGTTATTACGTATTAGATTATTTCTAAATCAAATTTATATTTTTTATGTTATATGTTTGTGTATATCGCAATGAAATAATTTTCTTCATTTGTGGATATATATGACAGAATAATTTTGATAAATAATGATTTGCAGTGAATAACAGTTTTAATTCCCTCCTTTTCCTGATTCGGAACTAGATAAGTTTTTTATTCATAATAATCATATAATATAAAGAGTTTCTCTTACAAACTCAATCACAAGATTATATCCGGATATTACTTACCCGTGAGTGCTAATTTTATTATCAAAAGTTTTAACAAAACTGGAAAAGTTTATTGAGCAAACAGGTCTTACGAACACACAAATCTGTCATGAATTTTAGTATATATTATGGCATCTTATATAGAAAAACTTTAAGTGTATAAATAAATTCATTTTTATCATTAACAGTAACTAACGACAATGTAACGAGACATCCTGAATATCATATGTATTATCTTCAAAAAAACCTGTTCTAATGTTCATTAATTATTAATTAATTAGACTGCGCGTTGCAGCACTATTAGCAACACTTATAATGCAAAAAGCTATACAGGGTGAACGGATATACTACATTAATTCCGTTACACGAAACACGATCATCATGCATATCCATGTTTTGGATAATATAGCATAACGGAATTCAGTTTTACATAACATAGCAGTACATCTCGAAATCCCACGTGACAGCGGCGACAGCATTAATATCCCTTGAATAATTACATGTGGCATGAAATGATAAATTATTGACTAATATTATTAAATAAGCTCCCATATAAAAACGCTCTATTTTCTAAAATTCAAAGTTTAATTTTTGTGTCTGGATTTATTTATTAAATTGCTTTTTTTAAATAGTAAAATACTTCTCTTATCCTAATTTGCCTCTTTTCAGCATTTTAAGTGTCTTTTATTTAGATGGGGAATTCTTGCTTTGATAAAGATAAAATTCAAAAAATTCTCTAATTCGCTCTTTCTCTTTGGAATGTCTCACACAAACATACACATACATACATATATTTATATGAGCACATACAAATGTGCCTATGCTACAAACGCATGTTGCAAGGTAATGAAAATGTCAAACGTCATTCTGTCGTTTCACGTCGTTGATCACAATTGTCAGAAACATAGCTTTGCGCTTGCCTCTCTATAACTCGACGAATATAATCGTTCTAGATCATTGCCGCATTAGGCATAGTACCATTGGGCAGTTCAATATGTACTAGCAGATCATCTATTATCCGCCATATTAAATTGGAATGCTTTGATGTATTAAGTGTTAAAGTTTCGTTAAGGACATAAAGAGAATTACTTATCTATACATAAAGCTTAATAGGTAAAATTCGATTGAAATGTATCGTTAAACGATCACTTCGAATGCTATTTTGCTGTATTAAATTTTTTTGGTAATTTACTTTAATTCTCCAAAGAATCAATTAAACTACTATTGATGACAGAAGATGAGATAAATGAAGAATTTTTGAGCACAATAAATAATTCTTGGTATAGTCGTCTAAATCACACAATTTTAGAAACATTATTTTTCAGATACCAGGATATAAATAAATAATTTTAAATAATGATGTTATACATGTTTGCGCGTGAAACATTAGATATTTTTATGTTGTATATTAATTTAACATTTGTGTTTTTTTTAGCACAAGAAGGATTATTTTATCGACACTAGGGGATGAATGAAATACAAATTCAATTTATCTGCTAAAACGCGTTAATATATAATTTGCATCAAATTCCTGGTTTTTTGATGTATCTGACAGCAAGCGCGAGATGGGATGGTGAGCCACCTTTGTACATTAATGTAACGGTGCAGGACGTACATTACAGCGCGGCAAATAGACCATGTAAATGGCGAAATTGTATCACGAGCGCGAACATACCAAGTGCATATTGATATGAAAATTTCAAAAATAATTTAGATTAGCGTATTTTTCTTTATTATACGGTTATTAATTCTCTCAAGAGATAAAGTTCTCTCAAGAGATTTTATAACGATGCGTTCACACGAATCGGAAAATGTCGTCTCTCTCATTTTCGTAGCAATAAAAAAAAAAAAAAGATCTTGCATGAAAAATGTTTTTTTAGAAATTCGCAATCGATTTTCGGTTTAATCTTCTTAAAAAGGAATAAACGACGAAAAGAATCGATTGTTTCTTTGTTTATATAGGATTTGGACGTTTGTAAACATACGCCTTGACGTGTTGCCTCGGCAAGCAACCCGGGGCAGAATTTCCAAGTTGTACTGCTCGAGTCAATGTGCAGGTCCGGTTTCACATCAGTGTCTACGTTACAATTACATTACATTTACTGCGCTATATGATACGTGTTTACGATTTAGCGTCGTGAAGGGACGAAAGCCGGCAAATTGTGTTACGAGAATAAACATGTTCTTATTTTCATAGAAGATCGTAATGACATATGCAGTTTAATTATTTGTCAGTTGTTTATTCAAACTGAGTAAAAAAAAAAATGTATTTAGTCTGTTCTGTAAAAAAAAAAAAAAAGTTTATGCCTGAGACTGAGATATATTGCATTTATGGAATTTTTACAAAGAAATGAAATAAAACTTATTAAAAATATTTATAAATTTGCATGTATATATTTTTTTTCAAAAATAATTAAAAATGGAGAGCTAGACGGAGCAATTGCTATTTTATTTCTCCTAAAAATGACTGAGAATATTTGAGAGTTTTGTTAATTGTTTTGAACAATGTTGAATATCTCTTTTTATCTCGGTTTTATATTTTTGGTATGAAAAAATGTATTGTCATTTTTTCGTTAAAATCATATTCTTTAGAAATCGCATTTTATGCATTTTAAATATCGTTTTTCTTCAGTTCGTTTTCTCGAATCTCTTCTTTTGCATACCCTTCCATAACGATAGAAGCGTTATTACATTATATAACGCATACCTCAATAAACTTTTAATAATATTCTAAACAAAGAAGAATAATTACTCGCTAGACCAGCAGAGTTACAATTATTCTTCTTATTTACGCTACTCGGACACATGAAAAATTCATTCTCTTTATGTCGTGCAATCATTTTATTAAATACACGCTTTTACTTCGAGGAACACATGGCTATAAATGAACGTTTTATTACTAAATTTACTGTTTATGGGAGAGCTTTTTATAAACAATGCACAGGTCAATATATCTATTATGCATTTATTCCACAACAAAATACTTGTACATTATGTATTTTGGATATATTCCTTTGTTAAAACACGCAGAAGAAGAAAAAAGCATTTAAATATTATTGGAATAATGCACGTAATGCAGATGCTGCTACAAAGAACAGTTTGTTGAAACATTTATTACAGTTCACAAAGCTCAAATACATCGGCGCGTTCGCAACTCATAATTTGTTACTGAAAAACGAACGTGCAAAGTTTGATGGAAAATTTCCATTTTCACATCCCTTCGTCGTCAATTACACGACCGATGACGACGGTTCCCTCGATATTTCCTCAGGCCCATAATTTTTCCCGTAATTTTAAAAAGTCCACGCACGGCGAATTTTCCAGCTGCGCTAATCTTGACGTTTCTTAAATGAATCTTTGCTCTCTTCAGCGGAAGCTTTCTTCGACTTACTCGTCCATTTATCTTCGGGATCCACGTATATTTGTGAAAGTAAAAAATTTTTATGAATCGCTTTATTGTCATTGGGATCAATTTATTATGAAAACGTTTAAGTGAAGTTATCGCTGCGATGAGATTCACGTAGTGATTGTTTATCTGCGGATTGTCAAGACCTTGTCAAACTTTTGCAATTCGCGTATTATATTGAAGTTTCTCGATGGTCTTGGCCACTTTCTGCCAAGAAACTACGTAGACTTCGCTATATAAACTTGCTGATTTGGAAGAGCCGCAACCGTGAATTGAATTTGGAGCCAGGTACTGCATTTAGCTCTGAAATAGTTTTAAAGAAAGAAGACTTGGATGTGCAAGAATGCAATATCTGAGAAGACAAATAGAGATTATTTAATGTAAAAAGGTAATTTTTATTTACAAATGATTACTGTACTTATATGTGTTTTTGATCGTAAAAAAGTTAGATTTATATTTTTAATACTACAAATATTTTTACGTAATTAAAATAAATAAAAGCTAATAAATTATAGATTTTGCAATATATTTTATTTTGTCTTAAAATTCTCTTATCGGTCAACGAGCATATTCCAAAATATGGAAAACTTCTGCCTAGTGAAATTCCGCGTATAGTAGGCTTCATTTTTAATAAGTCAGCTTGAAACTTACGCGAACGCGTACGGAATTAAGAATCCACCCACGTCTTTATGCAGCTTTTATTACGGCAGATAATTGCTGGTGCCGTCTAGCCGTTGTTGAACCCGTACACACCACGTCGTTTTCATTATTCTTTCCCAACATACGCCATTCGAGCTGGTGCAGACAGGATCAGGCGCAATTATGATATTCATGTATGCTAAGCATAAACATTAAGCGGGCGTAAGTAATGGCGGACCGATGGTCGCGATCGATATATCGATCCGTCGACTGAAATAAATTAAGATGCACACGCGGCTCCGAAGATTTCGTAATTCCGGGAGGTAAATCGAATATAAACGATCGAGCGAAATAGAACATGTGATCGGATGTGTATGGTTTAAATTAAAGTTTTGCAATAATATACCCTCGTGCGTCGTCGCTCAAGATTCGCGAATCGCTCTGTACTTTTTTAATTACGACCGCGTTCGAAATTCCGGACACGGAATTGTGGAAGGAAAATCGACGACTTCATTCTGTCCATCCGTAAATTTCGCCGGGGGCCCTGCAATTTATCGTTCAATTCATTCGCTGCGGGATTCCGCAGCGTTCCGGTGTGCGTTCAGCGGATGTAAATAAAATGCATCGCTGTGTAACGGGAAGAAATTGTCACTGTGCGATCTATAAAGGGCAAAAATTGGCCCGTCAATACCGCAACTACGAAATTATCCTTTGTGAACGCGGTCGTTTTTGTGAATTTCGCTTTTATTGACTCTATTTTGCAGGCAAGTGCGAGTTTCTCGTTTATATGCGGTTGTCGTGCGCGTGCCCGAAACCTGTGATATTGGCACAATTGGATTCAAATTTAAACATTGATTAAATCGTTGCGCGCAAATAAAGCGAATACGCAATCCTGGAATATTGCGGAAATCGTCCTGGTTAGCTGTCCGAGAATAATGCGTCTTGGTACACATAATTCGAGATCTTGTTGTGTTTCAACTTAAAAATACAATGCCACTAACATGCGTACGGAATTTTGGTAAGAAATAATATTTTGTTAATAAAAGTTAACGAGCGAATATGAAGGTAAACAAGATATAGAGTTTCATGTTCTCTTAATATTTTTCTGATAAAAATACTCTAAACTTTTACATTTGTTTTGTTCCATGCACATAGCTATTACGCATTAATATGCGTTTCTTTCTTTCTTAGAATTAATACTTTTAAATTAAAGTACTATTTAAAAAGTAAAAGAGAGTAAAATTCTGAAATCGTCTATCAAGTACTAAATTACGTGATTGATTACTCGTGATGCCGGAAAAATTTTATGATTATTTAGATATTATTGGGTTTAGTAAAATAAGACATTATATGTGATGATTGATTCTAATGTAAGTATTTTTATATACGTTCTCGTTTACTAGATCATATTTTCTTTCTCTCTTCTCCTCTATATTTTTCTTTCTCTGCTATGAAAAACTTTAATTCTCTTGAAACTATATGTGTATATTACGGATTGGTATATATTTATCAAACAAGACTACAAACACGGATTTATAAATTTACTATATCTCTCGACGATTCTGTAGAGATGATGCTACAAAGAAGACCGGTTTGTTTCATTGCAACATTTTTTGCAATATAATTATGCAGTGTAATCCGCAAAAGAATGCGGAGAAAGATAAATTAGATAGGCGCGCATGTACATGTGCACATATCTCCGTGACAGGGAAAACTTAGCTAGACGAGAAAAGTGTAATATTTTATTCGGCGGTCGTCTCGCGATATATACGTCTTTCTACTTAAGATACAGCTCACGTATCTCTGTACCAGCTCGACGGATTTAAGCCGGTGTTACGATGATTTTCTCTCTCTCTCTCTCTCTCTCTCTCTCTCTCTCTCTCTCTCTCTCTTTCCCTCTCTCTCAGAAATCATTTTCATTCTGTTCGCAATTATATCTAGTTTTACCATCGCAAAGAGTTTAGCCACTCGTGAGCATTTTTAATGCAGGATAAGAAGCAGGAAACACAAAAGAGTAACAAACCTCGCTGTTATAAAACTAATTTCTAACTATAAAGAGTGAATTTTTTGTAATTTTTTTTTGTAATAATTAATAGCAAATAAAGAGCAATAGTTTTGCGTTTAATATTTTGTTAAGTCTTTTTTTAAGTAAAAATTTTGTACGGATAAAATTGTTAATAGATGTATTACTGTCTTCTAACTTGTTTAGATAATTAATTTTCTTTCTTTCTATTTTATCTATTTACAACAATATAAAAATTAGCGTAAGACGTATTTTTATCATTTAATAAATATAAATTATAACATAATAATAATATTAATAAAAAATTATTGTCTAGTTTATTATAATTTATTATATAGTTTTTTATATTATTATAGTTATTAAATACGAGATAATAATTATCAAATATGAGAGAAAAATACATATTTTCTAGATTTGGCTATCTAAATGTGAAATATGCTACATACAAAATGTACGTGGTCGCCCTTTAATCTTATAAATCGACATCTCTGCTTCGTAGATAATTCGATCCCCGATGAAATTATCCGACAATCGCCAGATAATTAGCTACGATAGCGATAAAACCACGTCAATAGGCCCGCTGTCTATATATACGAGATGCCCTACGATTCGTTGTCATAATGGATCGATCACTCGCGAATTAATTCGTCCATATCGCCGATTGACATTGATTAAAAGTTGCGGAAAGTACAAACATCGCCTGTCTATGCGTCGCAAAATGAAATATCGCTTTGTTCCATATTAAGCGACAACATGTCCATCACCAGAATCGAGGCAGAATTTTTGAGCGTCAAAAATCTTTCCAACGTACTCTTCATTGCCATTCTATTTTCTGTCAAACGATTGTAATATATACTATTGTATATATACTATAAGCCGATTAAATATATACAATAGCTAAATTAAATTTGCAAAAATTGTTAAATTATGAGATATTTTAATAAGTCTCTGTCAGAAACTAATAAAATCTACATAAATGGTATTATTTTTAATGAATAGAGAATTTTCACAAATTTGTGAAAATTTCATTTAACCATACTGGAACATATATTTCACTATTATTTTGTAGAGAGAGGGAGAAAGATAAAGAGAGATGAAGTGAAACAAGAAGTGAAAACTAAAGAGATAACTGACAATGAGAAAAAGAAAAACTCGATTCGTTTATTTAACAGGAATAACAAAATCAGCTTGCGCTCCTTCGGGCTGTTTTTTATTTTCCTTTTCTCAAGCTACGCTTTCGTCACGTAACTTGTACTCAAAATTCTAATTAGCGCTCTACTTTTGCACGTGTATTATTGCACTGTACAAATTTTATTAACTTTTATTTAATGATCTTGATTATCACAAATCCTTTGGGAATTTCTTCCACAAATAGAGAATTATTAAAAAAATATCAATTCATTTTAAAGATAATATTTTGCCTTTGATACAATATCAATGTCATTTTCACTATTTTTCCTCTTTACACACTCACGTGAAAAAGGGCATTCTTTGCGCAACGAAGGGTTTTATAGTCTCCACGCTCTCAATTCATATATTACGGACCTCTGGGAGTGCTTAGCATTGGAACAGTAATTTTTCTAAGTCTTAGCATCCTCCCAGTAATACTCTTGGCAAAATTTTCGCCCATATAATGATGTAGACAATTGTTGATAAAAACTTAACAATGGACAATATTAATTTTGATTTGAAAAGTCCATTATTTTATTAAAATAAATATATATTTGAAAGATGGTTTTTTGGGTGAACGGAATAAACCGATGTTCTATGTATATATATATATATATATAGAACATATAATATTGTCAGACTATAATTAAACGGTGACAGAAAGTTGGAGAAATAATGCTGCCATCCATCCCCCTTAATTTCCACGTAGTGACAGCAGAACAAGACAGTTCCAGCGGAGCTTCCGTTTGCCCAAAGGGAGCAAGTTTCCAAGTTTGAAACCAAGTTAGCGCAGAAAACTTTCGACGCTTTTGATAAATATGGAAATTAGAAAACCTTGGGTTAACTAGAGGGTCATTTAGAAAAAGAAAAAAAGTACGTACTAAAGATGATGGAGAAAGTATGGTGTTTCAAAGTAGGTTTTTCTTGTCTTGCATAATTTATTTCATTATAAATTGCATATATATATATATATATATATATATAATATCTATTTATATATAATATATATTCAATATTCATTTTATTTAATTTATGGTTAAAATTATTTAAACATTGGATATAATTACACAAAAGAAATAGTAATTTATAAAATATGACATGATATATGTAAAGATGAAAATCTGAGGAAAAAGTAGGAAAGAAAGATATACCATATGTATACGTCCCGAAAGTTTTTAATACAAGTTTTATACTATGAAACGTCAACCTTCGTACAACTTCGGGAACGGCGTCATCATTGCTATCCGTAATCCCTGCATTTCAGGTTGTCGAAGCGGTCTTAGGAAGCCTCGAGAATTTTCATTCCACTCTAGATTATTCGACGACCCATCATACCCGCCGTTTCGCCTCGGAGCGTGTCTTGCACACGTTTGCGCGGGTTGATGCACGGATATTACCTATCCGCCCGTTCCCTCAATACTTCTTTTCGCGACCAGGTCGAGGATGTAGTTGGGAGTCGGAAAATGGAGAGAGGTTTTTTGGCTCGCTCACGGATGTCGAATAGGCGCGCAACGTGTGAGGTGCTATCTTCGATTTTCTTTTTTATGCAGCTCTCGCACGGAAATTAACATCACCGTAACGTAAATCGCTACGTCTGCATAAGCGATTTTTAGACCGTACCTCAAATTGACTCCTCGGCGCTCGATACATATAATTGGTAAAATTTGGTCGTCCGTCAATTGGATCGCTTCGAGGATTCAATCAACTTGGGCGAAATGAAGCCTGCTAAAAAAATCCGTGATCGAGGTCGATATACTTAATATTAGAATGCGAACTTTTATATTTGGGTCAGACTAGATTTATGCAAACTTGAAATGAATCAAACGCAGGCAAACGGAAAAAATAAATTTTGTTAACTGTTGATGTTCCATATTTGGTTTTCATTCGTTATTTTCTTTAAAAATTGAATGTATTCCTAAACTAAACTGCAAAATACAATTCTTTTTTAGGAGATGTGTGTGATTACTCTTATTCCTAATAAATTTTGCAAACTTGTTCAAATTTAATAAGATAAATTGAATATAATAAAAGAATAATAAGAGAATAATAAAAGAATAATAAAAGAATAGATTGAAAATAATTTGATATAAATGTGAAAACATACACATAATTCAATTGTTAATTAATAATAATATGTTTTTCATAACATCCATAACATTGGATGAAAATAACAATTAAAAAAAAATATCCATCTCTAACTATAATAAATTGTAACATATATCTTAAAAAAAAAAAGGAAATTAATATCTAATTACTCTAATATATAAGCACATACATGTAATTGCTTATATTGGATATCTTTGTATTTTTGAATTTGAGTTTTTTGCATTTATATGATAAATTTTAATTATTTCAATTCTTTGCGTCTTTAAATCGAATTTAGAGATTCTGTTAGATAGTTTGTAGATTTAAATTATTTACATTATTTATGAGATCTCGCGAATATAATAAATTTTATTTGTACAGTAATTAATTATTTTCGTATTTTTGAGTTAGATATAAATTAAATTAATATTTTGTTACGCAAAAGAAAAATGCGATTGTGATATATTCATCATTTCATTAAATGACTTTATAAAACTACTTTCTATGTAAAATTTTTTATAAAGATATTATAACTGCAATAGAAAATATATTATTGTCATAGTTTGCATAAAACAGCGTGTGAACTGTCATCGTCGATAAACTGTATAAAGTCTTACGTATATATGCTTTACGCGAAACGACATGCTTTATGAGAATTGCTTTTGCTGACAATGCGAATTTAATGCTGTAATTCGGCTTATAGTCGCGGAGAATAGATCTATGATTGCTATCGCTGGCGAATAATTCGAGAAAATGAAGTTCTCCAGCCAGTTTGACGTCATATAGCGCGTGCATTCTACATTAGACATACATTATTCTCGCGCAAATCACTCAACGCTAAGTTTATAATTACACAGGGTGATTAAAATCTTAATCCTTTAATATATATATACATATATATATATTGATACAAAACATAATTTATCGTGATATATTTTAAGTGAGGACGTTTTCAAAACAATAAAAGAAACATCTTTATATTCATATGTATTAAACGAGATGAAAGCGCATCTCTGCACGTATCTAGTAACAAAATAAGATGTCTATTCACTTTAGTTCTGCAAATGAACGCGCGTACAGCTCTATACATAGAATGGCAAGAATGTTAAGAATCTATAAGCATATATGAATGCATTTCGAGAGAATATGAACACATATATGGATGTGCCACGATCTCTGCCTTGCAAACGCTTAGACTTTCAATGTATTACTAGCGTGGTGAATGCACGCGAAATGTATGAAGATGTACTGATGCACGTACTAGGTGCATCATCTATTTGAAGAAAAAAAAGTTCTAGGGTATAGCAGGCATATATATGACAGACAGAGAAATAGCGACAATAATTCCATATATACATACGTAGAACAAATTGTACAATATGTCGCTTCTTACTACGCGGATTTTCTCGTTTTATAAACGCACTCCGTGTTTCTTCTTAGATGTAAACTAACAATATTTATATTTGCTACATATATACAATATAAAAAAATGTAGAATAAGCGTGTAATACAAAATGAAATTTTAGATATGCAATTTTCAATCAGGGTAACGCAGTACAGGAAAATTTTATCGTATAAGGGTGATTATAAGTGAGCAATGGTTCTGCCATCATATTTATCCTTTTGTTAATACGTTAGTTTGTTTACGAGGTATATTAAAAAGGTTGTAATCGTTAGTATTTTTTTAATTGTGAGAGAAGTGCAGAAAAGTGCTGCACGATTCGTCTTCATTATTATATCTTTTGCGGTTTATTATTATCGTAGCGATTTAACAGGAAACATTTAAATAGCATAAAGTTTCAAAAAATTATCAAACTTATTTATAAAAAAATCATATTAAAGAATATTAAATCTAGGAAAACTTAATATATATATTTATAAACGAGAAAAATATATACATATAATTGATAATATATATAAGTGAAAAAATATTTAATTTTGTATTAATAAAAAATATATATTTAATTGATAAAGCTTATATAAATAAAAATTAATTATATATATTTTTGTATATATTGTTTTGAAATAAAAGTAGAGTTATATATAAGCGCTGCATTGTTGAAATTTCTCTTTAATATTTGAATTAAATATCTCAAAGTACAAAAATACGAGAGATAAAAACGAAAGAGTTAACTCATCATTTATTTCACTTTTAGGAAGCAATCTCAAAGTTAAATGTAAAACACAAGTTGTACAACGCGTACTAGATTACTTTACATAAACTGATGAGAGGAGGAGAATTTTCAGTACTTTACTGTTACTAATATTTTATCGGTTAGCTGTACGTGCAAACTGATGAGAACTTTTCATCGCCGCTATTTCCCGAAAATTAACTTTCTGGCAGTGAAAGATGATTCTGTTCGTAGAAAATACGATAATCATAGGACACTTGGGAAATCGAGAAAACAATTTTTGTATTTTTTTCGGGTAGTAAAATAAATTATAAAATATCTTCCTCTTTCGGCGCGCAACTATTTTTTTCTCTCGTGTTATTGTGAAATGTTAAAATTTTGATTTTGGTTCAAATATTTGATACGTTGACAATAACTTAACAATAATGAAATTTTTATAAATTAAAATTTAAATAAAAAATTATTTCTTTCTTTCTTATAAATAAAAAACTTGTATAAATAAATAAGTTTATGTACTTTGTTAGATAATTAAATAATAATATATTTTATTAGGAAATTATTATTAATGAATATTTTATATAAAGGGAATTAATTATTAATAAAAAAATTTTTCGTTAACAATTATTTAAAGTTACTGGGATATGGAAAAGAATTACTCTCCTTTTTACGCGAAAATATTGAAAACATAATAAATTTTAAAATAAGCAAGCTATTTTTTTTTCCCATTTTTGAGGGCAAAAATCCACGATGCGGGTGCATCGAAAGACATTCGATGCATTTTAAAATTGTGTTTTTTCAGATAAGTTGTATTGGATGCAAAGTTTGTGCAAAAATATACAGAAAATGGAAAGACATGCGAACTTTATTATCAGAGGCAGCGGACACATTAACGAAACGATGCTCTCGTGAAGTTGATAGGATCGGATTATTTTCCTTCTCGAAAGTTAATAACAAACCGTGATCGAAGTCGCTACCATCGAAAACAAAAGTTTGTTTTTAGAAAGTTCAAGGAACAATTTAATCAAAAGATGTACAGAGAATATGGATAAAAAATCAAAGTGAGATTTTTGTCAGATATAATGTTTGGAAAAATTTATAAATAGCTACAGTGTTTTCAATCAATGTCGAGATAATCAAAAGTTTACGTTTATAATAATATTAAATATATAAACGAAAGCATACATATATAATGTTCTAAACTGAGAAAGAATAAAAAATGTCGTTGTTGAAAGAATAAGTTTTTTTGGACTGTCATTCAATGTGAAAAGTACTTTTATAACGGACAAAGTGAGATTGAAGAAAAGAGGATAACTCTCGTATGTAACATCACTCAAAGCACCAAGTGTTTATGGAAGAGCGTAGAAAAATAAGTAAAAGAAACACTTTACCTCTGTAATCTCGTTTCGTGGAAACTATCAGCGATCAAATCGATAACTGCAAGGAACATTACACAACGCTAGAATTTCATCGGCGAATCTTATTATTTTCTATTATTCTATTCATCAAGTAACGACGTACCGAACGAATACTGTTGGTTATGACACAGTCAATAATTATTATATATAATTCACGAAGCAAAATAAATAGAAATATAATTCTTAGAGAATTATTCAACAGCGATTTTCCTCTCCTTTTCTAAGCCAAATAATTAGCAATTAAACCATTTTTTAATTAATAATTTAAAAAGAAAAAAGAACGAAAACTTATCTGAAAAAATTTCTGGAGACATCGAAAACATTGACCACGTATACAAGATTAATGTTTACATACATCAAGTTAATTTAACGTAAACAAGAAGGTGTGGAAACGCAATCTGCAGCGACAATATTCAAGTTAGCTAGTTTAAATTTTTTTGCCAGTGTTGTTCACTAAATCGTCACAGTGTGCGGATTGGGACGAATTCTTGGCTACATCGGCGGACGATCGTCGGTGGGTGCCACCAATATGTCGCAGTCAGGGTCAGGTGGATTGAACAATGTTCAAGGACAAAGTCAAGCTGGACAAACGACCGACAATCAACAAACAACGTGCCAGAACGGTCGTGCTGAGCCGCTCGCAAATATTACGAAACAGGATCTTTCTAACGGTTTTGAAAATCGGACAATGGATTACGAGAAATTCACTCAAGAAAAAACACAGAATACCTTAGTTGCAGGAGAAGTTCAGGATCAGCAGCCGCAACAGATTTCACAACAGCAGCAGCAACAACTTGCTCATCCAGTTGCACAATATCCATCGGGAAGAAGACAATCTGTAGGATTACCAGAAGATAAACACCCTTCAACCGGTCAATTGCCACCTCCGCAATACGGCCAAGAGAAAAGTAATATAGATAGAACTCAGCATGTGTCTCAGACCAGTACTCAGACGGTACCGGTGCAAGCATATCCGCAGTTTGCTTCTGATTACGATCAAAATCAATATCCGCAGATACGGGGACAATTTGAGGTCAGATCGCAGATCTATCCTCAAACGCAATATTCCGATAGAGCTGGTTATGTAACGAGAGACGTCACTTATCGTGATCCAACTCTTTACAGTCAGAGTGGTGCGACTAATCCCATGTTTACTGGGCAAGGTCAATACGTAACGGTACAACATAGTTCGCAGATACCTTCGCAATCCGCCAGTCCGCAGCCACCATATTACTCGGGTGTAATCGTACCACAACCACCGAGTTACGCTCAATTTGGTACACAGCCGCAATATTCTTATAGTCAATATCCGCAGACAGTGATGAATGCCATACCGTACAATCCACATACCGGCTCTATTTATCCCGCTCAACAATATTCTGGTCAACAATCGCCGAATCCACAAAGATTTTCGCAAGAGATCGGCCAGTATCAGACACAACCGATTATTCAGCCGATCGCTCAGAATGTAACACATGGGATCGCTATCCAGACGACGGAGCGACCTTGTCGAGGACCGAAACCAATGGTGCCCCCTCGTGGCAATTCTAAGATTACCACCCATGATCCTGGACATAGAAAATCCGCAAGTGTTGATGTGCCAGCGTTGCAAAAGGCGAAGTATGAGTCGACGCCGACTGCTCAACAGGATTCAATTCATCGCAGCGATGGCACCATAATTATGACGAGCGCGCCGATCGGTCCGGATGGATCGGATAGAAGATATTTAACCACGATTAATCAAAATCCCCGAACCAGACAAGATGGTTTGTATGTAGATACAAACGGTGATCAGTCGGGTAGAGAGAAACTAATCGATACAATTGCCACGGAATGCGGCTTATATGTGTCCAGGTCGGAGCATAGGAAATCTATATCGGTCGATGTGACTACCAGCTTCCAAAGACGCAATGACACGATAACTTTTACGTTTCCTGGCGACGGTAATCAAGAGGTTATGTCGGGGAGGAAAACGACGACTGCAGTAGACGCCAAGAGAGTCGAGACTAATCAAATATTTCCGACTGAGCAAAGAAGACTGGACGCGGGTCTGCGTGTATCGCCGATGGCGTTTGATACGAGACAAGAAAATAGAAAGAGTATAGGAGCCGATAGGAAGCCCGAATGGGGTAACGTGAGTCCAAATCAGAGAACTGTCATTTCTTCAGAAAACAGACGATCGGATTATTTTGAAGAACATCGAAGATCACCCATGAATTTAGAAGGTAAAAGAATAGAAGATGTAAGGAGGTCGCCTATGCCGTTTGTGCCGATTCGTGAAACCTCTGTTGATCGCGCCGGACAAAAAAGTCCTTCTTTTGCTAGCCAAAACTTCGAGAAGACTAGACAAGAGCTGGCGATCTGGGCAGAACAACGTCAACGGCAAGAACATGAAAGGAGCATAATGCAAGGTCCGATATTTACGACAAGTCCTCGTTCTCGTAATCCTTCGGAAGAAAGAAGAGATATTAGGTCGATTCATCCACTGGATGATCGAAAAGAGTCGAGAATGTCTCAATCGGCCTTTCAACCTATTCCTAATATTAGTCAGAGTACTATAATGGAGCAACGTCGACATCTGAGACACGTTAGCGCCGATCTAACGAAGCACATGGAACTCTCGAGGAAGGATTTCGATGAGCAACCTATTACAGGATCCGTAGTGAATCTGGGATCTGTAGCTAGTACGGCTTCATCGCAAAGAGCCAGTCCGAATCTTTGTCATCAATATCCAGCTCTCAGCGAGGCAAAAATAGATACGAAAACTGTGTTGACTGTAGTGACAGATTTTGGCGAGTCGGTTGCTAGTAAACCAATTGATCAAGTTGATCACATAATTCACAGTCATCGTAAAAGTCATAATACTTCCTCCAATTTGCTCACTCACAGCAAAAGCCAGATGGAAAATTTGCAGAATACGTTAGAAAACCAAAGTGAGAAAATAGATTCTCTTCAGGCCCAGCAACAACAGTTGCAGAATCAACAGAGTCTCGATTTAATCTCTGAAAAATTAAGTCAATTCGAACGTCAGCAGAGCGACCTCCAAGCCAAGTTGCAATGTCTTCAGAATCAAAATCAAATTTTGGATAAAGTGGCGCAATTTCAACACCAGCAGAGCGATCTTCAAGCTCGGTTGCAAAGTTTGCAAAATCAAGGTCAATCGAATGATAAAACTCATAAGATATCTGGCGATTTTGCGCAACTTCCAATGACAAGCGATACACATCAGGTTCAAGCGAGCCCTCTTCCGAATCATCAAGAACAATCATCGGATAAATCTTGCACGACTCATCAACCGGTACACGGCCTCCATCAGACACTTCTGACTACTGCGTATCCGCAAAGTGCCACCCTTCAAGCCTGCCAATCGTCCGTGTGTGAGAAACTAACGTCCCGCGTACAACACGACGTTTCCGATCCGAATTCCATTCAGATACCGAACATGTCGCAAATGCCATTACCATGCCTCCCGCAATTCGATCGCGCCGACGCGTCGCGTACTTCGTTCTCCCAGTTTCATCGACTTCAGTGCCAGATTGAGAATCATGAGGGTGCTTTAGCGACGAGTGCTGGTATACCTGCCAGCTCTTTCACCGGTACGTTGAAGAAAATACCGCCGGAAAAACCACCACGGACATCCTTGATAGTGCAGTCGCCGGAAGCTGAGGTAATATCCAGAGAAAAAATATTTCTATTTGTTAGTTATTTTTCTCGATTATTTGAGGTTTTTATTTTATCCCAAATATCTTATATAGAAACACGCAAATATAATTATATTTAAATAAGAGAATAATTGCAAAAATCTATATTGTATACTATTATTAGTAATTATACTTATTAGTAATTATACTATTATTTTAATCAATGGCTCAACATTATACGTTAAATACATTTGCAAAACATAATCGAAACTTTGCATTAATTGGAATCGCAAATTCTATGTATCTTCAAAGTATAAATAGCGGTTCAACATCTTGTTTTTGCACCAGTTAGAATCAACGTTCTTTGAAGTAATACGCTCCCTTTACGTTATCCAAAATGTTAGAGAGTACGAGTGTGTTCGCGGCCGAGAAGATTGCGGCGGCAATGAATGGTTACAAGCGAGCAAGATTCGGACGATGCAGGCAGATAGAGATCTCCGTTTGTAGTGGAATGAACTCGTTAAATATCAGACCTGATGTTGTCTTTGAAAACTTTGTTATGGGCCCTGTGTACCTTTGGCTCCACTTCCGAGCGTTTGCAGTCTCAATGTTCTTGTCGCGACTATAAAACGCTATGCGCCAGCATCGTCTGACGGTGACGTTATTCGCTCGGTCGCGAACGTGTTTCGAATAACGAAAGCTAGATTTTTTTCATATCGTACAACTGTATTTCGTTCGCAGGGTATACATACATCATCCTTTTTATAAGTCTTTTGTGCTACCATCTGTCAATAAAAAAAGATAGTCATAAAAGAATTGAACAAATTCATAAAAATAGTATATGCAATTCAAGCACATGCGTATCATGCGATGTATTGAGCCATTTTGATTGATGATTGACATTTTTATAAAATACAAATATATTACTCGCGATGTCAAATATTTAATTATGACCGAGGCTTTTCGAATCGTTAGATTTATAATATATTTTTGAATAAATAATATTTTAAATATATAATATATTTTTGAATACAGTGAATTAGAAAGATTTTAAAGAGTAAATTAATCTTTTTTTTATGTAACTAGGACGCCCACATAATGATCTTAATTTCATAAATAAAGGTAAACAAATGGTTTGTTAGATCAATAAACAGTAGTTATATATTCAATTATATCAATATCTTCTTTCATTATAATTTGTTTATCTCTGCATCATATCTCTGACTATGATCTAATTTTGATACTAGTATACATATAATGTCAGTGTATGACATAATATACATACATCCAAATATAAACGTATCTTGTTTTTGTCAAGATATGATTTATATATTTTTTTGACAATAGTAGTTATTTGCAAGATTCCACATCACAAAGAAATGATATAAAGGAGCTTAATTTTTTTTTTTTTATATAAAAGAGAAACAAACGGCTTCATTAAATGACATTATTTAAAGTAAACGAAATATTTTTTAAAATAAATATCTCTTTTTAATATCTTCTTTATGAAATACTTCTCTACTGATAGTTGACATATAATAAGACAAGAAATAATATTTGCTATTGCCGTTGTATCGATGCTGACATCGTATTAGCAAAATTGAGTTACGATGGCGAATCGACTGCGTATGAAAAGTTTCGACGTTTGTCTTTCTGAAAGAGCAAATATGTCTCGCTTCAAATTGCAAGCTCGCTGGATAATGAAAAAGTAAAGACAATTCATATTTCTGATTGCAAAATATTATCTTATCTAATATCTCAGAACTGTCATATTTAAAAAATGAGAATATCGCATCCTGCTCTTGATAACTATATCTTTTCTTTATATTTTTATCGGTGTCAATCTATTATATTAATTTATTATATAAATAATAATAAGTAATGACAATTTTTTTACTTGATTTCTGTTATCTAATCGTTTATCTACAATGCGTACAAATTGGATATTACTGGATATTGGATATTATTATGTTCATACATATGTATTTGCAAATTTCTCATTTTTTTTTTCACATTTTATCGAAAATATATCGAGATATTCTCTCTCTATCGAATTTTTGTTTAATATTTTTCTTCATTGCCAGCGCATCCTTCATGTAGTATGTCACAGCTCTCTCTTTTCGGCCAACGTATAGAAATTCTATACGATTTGATACATTCATCTCTCCGACCAAGCTCGATTCTATGAAAGCATCATTGTCGAGTAGTGTGGGCTTTTCAAAAATCGTTTCTTCCAGGAATTTATTTACACAGACTCGTTTCATTCGCTGACATATAAATCTGGTTTTATCATTCACTGAATAACACTTGCCTATATGTTTATATTTCAACGCATCTTCACAAAATCGCATAAATTTGTATTGAAATGTTCAGTTATCGGGATGCCGTGAAAAAACATTCATATTTACTTATTCTTCACACATTGAAACATGTAAATCAATGTATTGTTTCCAAAGCATAGTAAATGAATTTTTTTTTTAAAGGAAAAAAAAAAGAAAGAAATTATTTCTCAAAAGTAAAATTATTTTTACGTATAAATTTTGAATATGTAATCGATGTTGGATAAAGATAGTTTGGTGATGCAAGAGATATAATTGATGACAGAAGAGTCGAGAATGCGATGATTTAATAGATTTTAACCAAAGTTGGAACTGGCGAAATTGTTCCGCCACGCCCTAAACTTGTTCTTTTCGGCTAAGGGGGCGAATTAAGTCGAGAAATGTTATGAATAACGGCCTATTATGAATTAAATATGAGCAGTAGTCTCGCGTGTCGTGTACATTGGCGGAACGACGCGACATTGCGAGATAATAAAAAAGGTGGTTAGGATGCAGAGGAGATAAAAGAAATCAGCCAAGGGCGTACAATAAACCTTCTAACTTTTCTTTCTCTGTACGTAGAAACAGGAACGTTTCGATATTCTTTTTACAACGCCTCCCTTTACGCTAGAATTATTCGGGACTTTGCAAGCAAACTTGCCAGCATGTATTCTCTGCGTTTCACGGCCTGTGATTAAAAATATCGGGGGCCAAGCGCAGTAGATTGTTAAATTACATGAGTTTAAAGTGTGTCGGGCATGTATAACGATTACTGTGACTATATACCTTTATACTGTAAAAACGCTATTTCCCGAACAGACAACGTTGATAAACGAAAGAGTGCTGCCCGATCCTATCAAATAGGATCAACACATAGATTGCTGGAATTTCTGAAAACCGCGAGAAAATCTCCAGGTAACGGCCACCCAATAACCGGAATCTATTCTTGTGTAACGCGCGCTACTACAGAGCTTTTTGACACCATGAAATTCGTGATACATTTCGCTCAAAATACACAGAAATTTTGAAATTAAACTCTATCTCTCTGTTTTTGTAAATATGTATTTTCAGTGTTTTAGAAACGATTCTTGCCAGCACGCATATGTAGCGCTTCTTTTTGCAAAACTCCAGCGTCTCAAACAATGTCAGTCCTTTCGCGCGAATCGATTTTGCCGCTCTGCTTTTACAAATCTCCACAGTCATTCGCTAGCGAAGGTTCTTGCGAAATTTTAAGCATAATTTTTTCTACCGCCATTTAGCATGTGATTGCAAATTGTGACTAATAGTTCTCCGGTTTATACGCTATCGCCAAGTACAATATTTACGATGGTCACCGCAGCGAGAAACATGCCTGATAGTTGCGTATGTGTTTTTAATCCATGTATATATATATCCATGGCAATATAAACCGACCGCTGATTTTATTCCAGCATCCGATTACAAAATCGAACATTCTCGTGTACGCGGATTAGCTGCTCGGGTTTTTCCTCCGCGCAATTTCACGGACGACCTGGCGAATAATTCGAGCTTTTGTTGTAATTGATACGCGATCGACATGTGCGCCTTTATTTCTCGGTTACTATTTTCTTATTATCGTACCAATGGTAATTTTAT
Source organism: Polyergus mexicanus (assembly GCF_030449975.1). NCBI lineage: Eukaryota > Metazoa > Arthropoda > Insecta > Hymenoptera > Formicidae > Polyergus > Polyergus mexicanus. The sequence goes on along the minus strand of NW_027223321.1, from coordinate 10,579,471 downwards.
TTTAAAACGCGTGTTTTATAAAAGCGTCCGCGCATAACCGGCGGCAATTTCACAAGAAAATATTTCGTAGATCGTGCTATACTAAGAATCTTATCCTCTCGTGTAATAAGACAATTATAATACCTTTTTGAAAGATTATATCGGCGAACCATCGGGATATCTAGTAGGATTCCAACCGATAGATACTACAAATGTCAGCAATGGAAATTGTGTTGATACCTTCGTTTTTAAGCCAGAAAATCCAAGTTTGTGTTAATATCTACACAATGCTTGCTAGGTAAAATAACATATATAAGTTAAATAATTTAAATAACGTAATATATATATATATATATATATATTTCTATTCATTTATTCTGCGCTTACTTTGCTACAGTTTTTCTTTACATTTTTTTCTGACGTGTAACAATCCCGAATATATGCAACTTCAACGTATATTCTATAAATTGCATCTGAAATGTTTCGTAACAAGTTAGGATAATTGCGGAGAAATTATATATGTATACCCGTCTAACGAAAGCTGAATAGTATCACTAATCAAAAATTTATTCAAAAATATGCAACATGAGAGGACGTTGATTTTCGCTTGTATCAATATTATAATAGCTGAGATAAAATACGATGTAATATCACTATAAGGCAACAACACAAAATTTACAAAGCATCATCTAATTGCTATAAATTGAAATTTTATACCGTGTAATTGTAAACCGTAGCAAATTTCAGAATCGCATTATTGTATTAAAAAAAAGAAAAAATTGTAAAATATAATAAACTGTAATGTGATTATTAATGTTGTTATAAATCGTTTTTAGTATTGTTATTATTATAAATTATTATTATTAGTGTATTATGATCGTGATATTTTCGGTTATCGTGTTAATGAGGAAATAAAATACACGGTTGCAAAGTTAATTTATTCGCATATCACGAACGTATTTGTATACGTGCGCGTATTCACATATTATTACATTCAACGAATCAAATGTTTTACATTGATCATGTCGCGACAAAATATCACGTTTTTTGCCGGTCGTGTATTAATTATACAATCTGCAATGGTCGCCATCTTTCGTGATCACAGGCTAATTTGTTTTCTACGTACGCTCGTGGGAAATCGCCAGGAATGGGTGGCGTAACGAAAACGCTAATTACAATTGCGGAGCCGCAGTTCGAAACAGCGGGTTGGCACGCGCAATCGCGAGCATTGGAGCACGAAATGGATTAGTCAGGATTAAAATTTGATCAAAACCACGATCCGATTCGCGCGTGAATAATTAACCGTGCGTCTATACAATAGTGTCTTCCGTGTCGAAGAAAAATCTTTGCATTATTGACTTTCTTAAAAACTTTTTTTTTTTTTTTTGTTGAGCTTTTATTGCTATTAAGACAAATCGAGATAAATTTTCCGCTTGACAATATTCGCGATTGATGTAGCAAATCTGTAAAATTTACCAGAAACTTCTCTGTTTTGATCAATAAATGCTCGTATAAACCGTTCTTGAATAAATATAGAGCACATTTAAATTAAATGATGCGGCCGCCTATGAACAAACAAAAATCAAAATATTCGACGTATTTTGCAAATTTATTTTATAATTTACATATACTTTTTTTTATATAGATAAATTTATTTATCTTGACGTAGGTATGCGACAATACAAATTACATTTGATTATATTTTTATTTTTGATATTATACAAGTATGATCTATTATTATTGTAAAAAGAAATTAGATATGCTCCCCAAAGTTCACAAAACCGTTTTTAAAAGAAATTACAATATTATAATATAGCTGTTATAATCAATTTTTATAAATTTTTATTCCATAACGTTATTGCTGTCAATAAAGTTTGTGATTTAAATATGTGTAGAAATATAAAATATAACTTCTGAAAAAATTGATTTTGAATATTTTAAACGCGTGAATATTTACAGAAAATGCTGAATCTGCATGGGAAAAAAGTTATCAGAATTTCAATATGTAATTAATATGCATATAATTCTATATTAAAATTATAATGTTTTTATTTTGTCACTTAAAAAACGTTCTGGTTATTTCAACATTAGTTTTATTTATAAAGCAAAAGAAACATATATCATATATAATTTTATTCGAGCGAGAAAGAGAAGTAATATACATATATTAGGAGATACAATACAAAACATTTAAGATCTCATAAAGTAGAATATTAAAATTTCTATTCCGCATGTAAACACATGAGAGGAACAGGCAAAAATTCTTCCATTAATATCTCTCGCGTTCGAAGCTGAAATTTAAAAACGAAAGTTCATCCACTTTCGTTACTGCTTGATACGAAAACACTAACTATACCGTGCACCAAACGTAATTAAAAATTTATTGACAATATCATAGCGACCGAAGAAAAATTGGGTTATACTAAAATAGTTAAACGACCATCGATATTTTTGCGGCGTTATGATCACAAATGTATTCTGATATACCAATTCTCAAGCTGACTGAACGATGTGGTCGCATGAATAAAAAGATAAAAATAAAAAAATAAAATAGCCTTAATACGTATCGCGAAATAAATGAGATAAATGATTTGTATAATTTTAGTTTATCATTAGTTCAATGAGCAAAGCAACACAAAATGCATTTTCGCAAACAAGTATACACACAATCTGTGAAAAGATATATTTGGATGACTGGAAAATGACAGGCCATCAATGTTCATCAATGGCCTGTCCTTTTGCTGTTTAATTTTGCGTGATTTTCTATGCGTATAAAATTAAGATCTCGCTGAATCAAGCCATGTTATTAAATCTACAGATTATTAAAATAAAATAAAACTGGACGAAAGCACAGGACAAGAGCACAGGATATGGGATAGATGAAACGAATAGCTGGACGAATTTAACAATATTAAACAGCTGGACGATATTAAATAGTATATGAGTGCGCGAACGCACGTCTCTCTCATCCTCGGAATCAAATATCATCCTCTTTCTGCGATCACAGCCGTCTAAAGCAGTCGCTGGGACTGAATAATTATCCGAATGGCACATCGGAGACGGGCAGAAGCTTCCTCCGCGAAATGGAATTCCCGTTTCCTTTGTACGTGACCTGCCAATGGATTTTCCCGAGCGTTCTGATACCCGGAGCTCTCATGCCACGTTTCATTCCACCGGATTGATTTGTTTTCAATTCGAATATTCCTGGCGCTGACTCAAGGCTGGATTAATCGTAGTAGCAATCTAAGCTAACCAATTCTTGTCTGTTAACCAATCAGCAATGGATTTTACCAGGGGCTAACGCCGAATATACAAATGTACATTAGAAGAATTTTGCTAGATGAATTATAAAACGTTAATAATAGAATGATGCAAAGATTTTAATCACGGTTATAAGAAAATTAAATTAACATAATAACTCTGTCAGATGTAGCACTAGGAGATATATCTCATTGTTAAAATATAAGATAAAGTGATTGTTCAATATTTTTCATGTACAAATTCAAATATATATTATTTTTATCCGTTTTTTTATTTACTCTGCGCGAATTCATTAATTTAATCTTCGCCCTCATTTTCTATGAAACGTGACTTGGATTCGTTGTCATTAAGTATAATTAAAAAAGCCGTCGACGCGGAGCTGTCATATAATCCGGGTATCGCGTTCGAACGGAAAATAATTTTACGGCATATCAGGTATCGGCAGGTCGACTTAATGCCATTACGAGTTAATAGACCGCGATACCGATAAATTCGTCGGTGAACACCCGTCAAAACTTCTCGCGCGAGGCAAAGATTCGTAAGCGAGAAAAAAAAGTTCGCAATGCAAGATGGTGTTTGGTTGCATCGATGCATTTTCGCCAAGCGGCTGCGATTTTTCATCAAAGTTCCTGTCTTATTGTTTGTACTCTCTTCAGTTCTCTTTTTTTTTTTTAATTTCCTCGGCTTTGTGACACTTTCGACATAAACCGCATCTCTACAATTAAATAGATGGGAAATGGAAAAAAGAGTGAGAAAGATGGAAGTATAAAAAAATGGACGGAAGTCGGCAAAACGAGCAGGTTAAGAAAGTTGAACGATCCGCAATTGCTGGAAGTAGGTCGAGTCGTTTTAAAATATACATTATATACATTATATGGCGTGAGATAAAGTAAGCAGAAAAATAAGAATAATTATAAATACAATAATGACAATTGACGTTATATTGTCAAAATTATCGATTGGCATCGGATCGCCAGAATAAGAAACGAAGCTCGCTAAACTTGATTTCTTCCAAAGATTTTGGAAGAAGTCTTGATTTTTTTTTCAAAATTGCGTACAGTAAGAAAAAAATCTAAGATAAGTAATCTTAATTTTGTATAATATTTATGACGAGACAGTCATGCCCATTGACTGGGAAGTGTCAAATTTTCCTTGCACAAAACAAAGCCAAGAAAATATTTGGCTGTTTAATTTACGTTCGTCGGTCTTGTTGCGTGATAAAATACAGATGACGGTTTAAATTGGGCGGTGGGAATGTTCCAATGGAAATATAACCGGGAAAGTGCTCAAATCCGGTTTCTCGATTTACGAGAGGCAATTTTCAAGATTCAAGACGACTAGTAAAATCTGTGAGCGTAGGAGCTGTAAGGGAATAAACATAGTTCAATCGTAATCGCGGAACGTAGTAAGGTAGGACCGAATGGTTAGGCCCTGCCATGCTGCGTTGGACAGTCACAGCAAATGGACTAATTGCCGGCGTAATTATGCGGAATTAATCGGGATAAACCGCTTAATTATCACGTCTCATACAAAGCTCGTTTGTTTCTCAGTATATCTGTTAGCCGATTTTGGACAAGCGAAATATCGCTAATTATCATCGGTGCGGCATCGAATCGTCGAAACTGACAGCCCATGCTACGCTCTCGTTTCCGCTCCTATAGGAAGTTGCAATCCGAGGATATTTAAATGCAAATCCGATGTAATCAACATGTCTAGTGCAGATTATGTTCGGAATTTCTCGAAGGATGAAAACGGTTTCAGTAAATATTGAGTCGCGCAAGTATTATCCTGAATCTATAAGTTCATGCACGTATTTCCTTCCTGTAATTGAAGATTGTTTACGCTGTTATCATTTTTTTGTTGTAAATAAATAAATAACTGTTATAAATTTTATTATATAAAAAATTTATTATTATATAAATTTGTTCTAGTAAAATCGACAAAAAACATTTAATCCTTTTGTGTTATTTTATAAATTATAGATCTGAGAAATGCAGAATATATATACTATTAATAGAATATTAACATTTAGCAAAACATATCTATTTTTTCATTTAATCTTTGTTGCAGATTTGAATATTGCAATATAAATTATTGTATATAAAATATAAGTTTTGAGAAACCTATGCATATAAAATAAACTCTATTCATAAAAATTTTAAAGATTGAATTTTTTTCCATTATATGAGAAAAATATCGCGTAGAAAGCTATTGTAAAGAATGATACAGACTTTATGGCGTTTCAGTGAACATCTGTGAAAAAGATGAACCAGCGCGTTGCAAATCAGTAGCGCGGCAATCAGTACGGATAGAAACGCGTATCGAAAACAGCTTAATCAACGTAGGAATATATGGCGAGTGCGATGGTTTAATTAAATTGCCGCGATATACGTGACTCTCTGTTTGGGTCGCTTCGTCACTCTGTCGGAATAAGTTCCCGATGTGGAGTTATTTTGCCCGCGTTCGTTGCAGGACGATCATCGTCCATGACGCGATTGCCTCCTTCGTGTCCCGGCATATCAATTAAAATTTATGTATTTCTCTCCAGCAACGACGAGCAACGATACCGATCCGGATCAACATTTCACCGTGAATTTATCGCGGCGATATTGCATAAAAAGACACTTTGAACGTTATCAGAATCGGATTTATCTGGAAATATCTCGTCGAATACCATAAAGGAAGGCAAACGATTCGGGTCGACTTGCAAATTATTTTTTGCATAAAGATAGATTTTCTCCTACGGAAATCGTACGAGGGATCAAATGTTGGAAATGTATATTTTGAATTTGAACATCCATACGATGTTTTCAATTGTCCTGCCGAAATCCTATGTTCTGTCATAAATGCATGTTCAAGATACATAGATGAATACTCAATAGTATATATTATATATAACTGCGAGTTTCTCTTTGTATTTTGATGACGCATTTTACGACAATAATTTATCGCGGTTTATCACTTTTCAGACTAAAAGTATCTGTCGATATAGTGACATATGATTTAACCAACATGCATTTAATGATTATTATAAATTTATCGTCATTCCGTTAACCAGGATTTTCGTCTCTTTTTGCAGAGTAATCGCAGCCAACCAGCCATTGGATTGAAGCAAACGCCGAAAGCACGAGTGAGTAGTAATATTATTTTTACAAATAATAATCTGTCTATATATATACCATATATATAATATTTTTCGTTTGTGATTTCGTGCAAATTGCAAACTATATATATCTCTATCTACTATATTAAATTAAAATTTATATTATTATTATCACGTTGCATATTAAAATATCCACATATATATATACTTTATTAATTATTATTATTATAATTAATACTCTATGCTACCATAAACAATCTTCACAAAAGATATGTCTGGAGAAAGAAACTGTAAACTAGTAATTAAATATAGATTATAGAACTTTCTATAGTAAACTTCTATGAAATCGGAGCATGTGAGTTACGATCAACTGGAGTACGCTGGACATGCATACAAATGAGTGACTATAAATGACATACTTGGCGATGTAGCTCGCTATACGTTACGTGAAAGCTTGTGCTCAAGTTTGATTCCCATTGGGCCTATTTTTTTACGAGACCGATGGAAGTAGGGAAAACATAGAGTGCGTTATATCTATCTGCTTGCAAATATTTCATTGAAAGTAATGTGCGTTTAGTGATATGCGCATTTAGTGATATTGCGATAATATACGTTTCCGTCGATTATTATTCTCAGGAAATTAAAATAACAAGCAATGATTATATTTGCATTTCGTAAATTAAACAAAGTTTGTCATTTTGTAGATATTTAGTTTATAAAATTTTAATTTTGATGACTTGTCGGGGAAAATATTTTTCTATTCTTTATAGATTAAAAATGTAAATCGCGTGAATAAATCTACAATATACCCATAAATCGATGTGATTGGCTAATTGTTACTAATTACTATCGTCAGTGTTAACAAATTGTTTTACAGATATATTATTTTTGATAATATAGTAGGTAATATATTGCGTGGAATAAGAGATTTATTTTTATCACTCTCTTTTTTCCCTCTTCCTCCGGATTTCTTTGTTTACCGCGTACTTTTTTACCCTTCCATCTCATTCCCTTCCGTCAGTCAAATGAAAGTCGGAAGACTTTTGGAAAAAAAAAAACGTTGAGAATGCGAACGGTAACGTCGACAGAACGACGTGAAATCGCGCGGCGCAATTTCGTGAGATTGCTCGCCGAGGCAACTCGCCGAGAGGACCGTCCTTGTAGAAAAGAGCTTCTTGGGGACGCGGGGGATGCTCGTATTTTTTTCTTTCTTCGCGAGATAGCGCACATTTTATTCAGGAAGAAATACTTAGTAAAATTTCATGGCAGGTCAGTTGTAAACATCGTCTCTACAACATTTATATTATCTTTTCTATTTTTTTCACCCTAATATATTAATTATGTTACAATGACAATTTATTGTTATTAATATTATTTTTTACATATCTGTTTTAAATACAATTGAAATGTACAGTATTTCAAATTTAATTTTACGATATATTTATATATGCAGAGGGTGGCACAATATATGAAACATATCGAATTATCTGCATCTTAATGTGTAGAAAAAATAAGAAAACATGTTCCCCAAGAATCTCTCTCTAGCAAAATATTATAAAACATTTATTATATATACAAATTTCTTTAATATACGTACGAAATTATAAAATTAAAACTTGCAATTTTATTATTCTATTTATTAAGTAGACAAAGATTTGTGCATAGATGTGTGAGAAAAATCAAAAAAATTATTTTGTTCCTTTATTGTTAATGGCGTACTTTTATGCAAATTTTGCATTGTACTCTAAAGTCGTCTGATCATTCTTGCTTAAACGGCTGTGACAGATTCTGCGCATAATCAGAATTACAGCGCATTTTCTCATGCTTCTACAACCGTCGTATAAACATCTCTGCAACGATAATAGTAAAATACGGCTGTTCACTTTCTTCTTGCTCTCGCGTGCTTTCCTTGTAATTAAAGTATGATAAAATAATTTAAATAACTCTTGCTAGTTTAACACAAATCTTTGCTACAAATTACATTTATAATTACAAAAATATAAGTGAACGAAAAATTAAAAATAGAATATTATATTGTGAATTGAGTGAGAACATTAAAATTAATAGTCATTGAATGTATTTTCCGATTCAATTTTTGAACTTATCAATAATAAAAAATTACAGAATTCTCCGTTTCTCCGGTATTGAATCGTTAATTACTTTATTTTTTTCTAATTTAAATAATTAATTTTTTTTATAAGCAATTAAAGAAATTGTACATTCTTTGTTTGTTATCAAGAAGTTCAAAATTTCCACGATAAAGCTGCAGAATATGTTGCTGATGAGGTTTTTCTGAGTAATTTCCGCAAGAAATAAGTGTAAAATATATGCGTGGACACAGTGGGTTCCGCCCCCCCCCTCCCTCTTACAGGGAGGGCTCCATTTCCGGAAGACATAATCTAACCCAAACATTCGTATAGTCATATGTTGAAAGATTTTAACGAACTGCGAGAGAAATAGGTAAAACATATTATTGACTAAGTATCCATGAGTGTATACCATACCTATCTCATAAATATAAACAAATACTTTTTCCACGTCTGCTCTACACAAATACAACGTAAACAAACCTCATTTTTTTCCTTATTTTATATAATAGAAGAAGTATTAAAACACTATGAAACTTTAATTTGTTATATCTCCTAAACTAATGCCGTCCCCCACAAATTTCTTACGGGGAATTACTCAGAAGAATCTCCCCTCCAACATATTTAAATGGCAATAAAATCGGAAGTGTGTTACTTTTTATGCAGTTTTACCATTTCTACTACCGAAAAAATGCAAAAAGTAATATCTTGTATATACGCGAATTACTTTGTTATCTTATTGTTAGGATAAATTAGAATCAAATGTGTTTATTGAAATTGAACTCTAGCGAGAAATTGAAGATTTTGTGCGATTGTAAATCATAATACGAGTTGCAGAAAATAACTCCAAAAATTAAAAGTAAAAATGACTGGGATATACGCAGTTTTTGCACTTTATTTTTACATAATTTACAGCATCAGGCCGTGCTTTTTCCGTTTTTACTCCGACGAGTGTTGGAAGCTGCCAAAATTATAAATTCTGCTTGTGGTCATTTCATATTATGTGTAAAAAATATACAAGACACAAAATTTTTTAATGAGAATTTATCATTAATTAACATTTCAAAAGCAACATAAATATTTAAAAGACGTTATCAAATGGTCTGAAAAATGTCTTAATCTTTCATTTATTCGACATAACATTCATCGTTATGATGTAGAACGTTAATAATAATTTATCAATATTGTAATATAAAATTTCTAATAATAAAAATTATAATTTTAATAAAACTAAAAAAATAATACAATATATAATATTTTCTTATTATATTAAATAGCAACAAGTGAGGAAAAGTATTATTTGTTGGATTCCTCTAAACATCCACAATCGATTTGTTCGATAAAAGTCATGGAATGTAGGGTCATTGTATTTATAATTTCAAAAAATGTAAGGTATTCACAATATACAAGATAGGCTAGCTTAACGCAGGAGATAAAAATCGTGAAAATTAAGGACAGCAGCAGCTAAACGCATACTCACTAACACTAGTTTCATTAGCCATGTCCTCTTACTTTTCGTATGATGCATGTCGCAGTATTTTTTCCCAGATGACAACGGTGACATTCTCGAGCCGTCCAACATGATTCCGCAAATTTATCTCGTTCTATATTCTGACGTTCATTCGCCGCTCGACTCAGCTCGTTATGTTTGAATTTCAAAAGCGACTCAGCTCGTTAGTCTGAGACTTTCTGATGTAGAATCGTCATCTTGTTTCGTTATGGGATGAAAGATCCAATACGTACAATTAAAATATCTCATAATATGTATCTCTATTTTTATAAAATTATATGGTGTATTTTAAATTTTCCATATCTCTTTCTCTTAAATTCAACTTGAAATAAATTTTATATATAGAAAATATATAAAATTACTCTATGTATTATTTTAGATATATATATATATATATAAGAATATATATGGATATTAAATAGGAAAATCTACTGTTGCTTTAAATGACCATGTATAAAAAAAGTAAAGAAAGCAGACATGCAATACTGCGTATTTAATTCAAAAATATATATGAGATTTCTATACAAGAAACGTTATCAGGTTTTTCCATTTTCCTGTTTCTCTTTTTCCTGTTCAATATTTTTCTTTCTGCGCGTCGACATAGCTATTACACGTCCTTTCTCGTTATTAGATCTCTTTTTGCTTTTTGCGTATCTCATAGTGAGATGTAATGATTTCGCATATACATCGGTGCTCACAATAATTAATATCTATGTGCTTTCTCTTATTAGCGTCCCTTGTAACTAAGTAGTATATCGCGGGTTGTATATTTTTCGGCGAGACGTAATGAATTAGCCAGCTTGCTAATTACAATTACAAATAGGTACGCGACCTTGCCGCCAACCTCACCGCCGAATATCGCTATAACAGCATTTTGCCTCTCCGGTACTTCATCCTCTCTTCGAAGAGGTTCCTGCTTGCCTCTCTCTTCTTCTCTATATACGCTCCTTATATCATATCATCTCATAACATGCAAATAGTCAAGTGTATGGGATATAATTTCGCGGAGTGTGAGGGTCGGTTGAGTTTCCTATATTACGTTTGGGGAGTTGGTTATAACTTATGATGGCTCATATCGCGATTGAAAAGGAAACTTTGAAACTGCGAATTTAATCTGATTGTGGTACTTCAATCGTCAAAATAAAGATGCTCGAAAATTTCCTGCATGTTTACGTAGAGACATTTTTCCAAGTTACATGTATTTTCGGCATGAAGTTCGAGATATCTATGAAGGATACGATGTTACAGAAATCGCGAATTGTACTTTGCATTCGTTCATAACTCGACGGGTGTGCACAAATCAGAGTTATTTCCGCATCCGTATTCCGTGATAAAGTTGTCGACGGCAACAACTATGTTTGTCTTACCTCGAAATGCCAAGCAAACGAGTTTCGTTACGGACCTTTCAAACTTGTGTTTCTTGCAACTGTACATTGCTATAAAGTAAAGACTTGCTATGAAAATTAATTAATATTATATAATATTTAAAAAAATTATATTATATTTTAGTCGATTAATTTATATTATGTAATATCAGTTAATTAATTTGCTAAATATTTCACTTTTTATATACATTAAATGTTTTAGTGTTGTATTTTTATAACCAGATTTATCATGAATTTTTTTATTGGAGTTCGTTTTCAAATATATAACTTTTTAATTTTATTTTTACAATATTATATAGGTTATCCGTAAGATAATTTGCAGTTAATATTCATAGAATAGCTCTTTAGAATCATTTATAAGAAATATCCCTATATTTTAGCAGCAAGATGTATGTCACTTTATATCACTGTAGAAGATACGCGAGCAAATATTGCACTTTGTTTTTGCCTCTTTCAGCGTATTGAAGCAACATATGAAACATTCCAAAAGCTCAGCTCTTCTTGCCCTACCAATAGAGTTACTTCCCCCTTGGAACAAGTGAAGAGGAATACATTTTTAGCGAGATTTGTATCTATCTGCTGTAAGCTCTTCTATAGTATTCGCCCTCGTAAGTCTGTTTGCGCCATCAACAACTTCTGTCATGGTTTTGCCGATACATCAATCTTTTCTCTCTCTTTTTCTTTCTCTGTCAATTTTGTTATTAATAAAGTCTCTTAAATAAAAAAAACGGATTGTTTATTGCAATTGATAGATTAGATTTTTCTTAAAGATTACGTAACCATTCTCTCTCTTTTTTTCCCTCTTTCTCTCTCTGTTTTTCTTTCTCTTTTGTTGATTTATTAAAAGTAATAATCAATTTTTCAATGGCTCTCGTTGCTTTATTTCATCTTATATTTAGATTCAAATCTCGCCTTGGGAAAACGTAAAGCGTTTTCCATCAGCTTGTCTATTTTCTTTCCCTCCATTCTAGATGGCAAGAACTTTAAGAACGAATGTGCGATCTCTTCTTCCTTCCGCGCATTCATTTTGTAACATTCTCGTTCCTTTCGTTGTATTTTGCGGAGTAGCCGCAGTTGCCGGTCGGGGGAAAGGCCGATAAATCTCAAGCTGCAACCGCGGAGACCGTTGTAATAAACCACCAGAGCAACGAAAGCCGTCGTCGCTATCTCGGTTTCCTTTGCAAGTAATAAGGATGCAAAAACGCACATTTCAAAATTCGCAAAACGTTGCTCAAGTTTGAACATGACACTCTTCCTATCTCGCACAATGTAGAGAAAACTTTGGAGAAATTTACACTATCTAAAACTTCGTTCTTAGCTGTAGCTGTAGTAAGATCCTGTGTTTGGCAAAAAGTACTTTTCCCGATTACAAAAATTAAGAAAACGTTTTTCCCATTATTTTAAAATTCCGCTAATAATAAAAATCACGAACTTTATTGTCAATATCTATCGTGAACAATCTCCATTTGCAACTCTATTTGTATTACGATTTGGTTTTGCGCAATCGAGAAATATCACACGTAAGAGACATATAGACATGGAAAATTTTCAAGACGATCTATACTATACATTTGTTATTACCGAATAGCACTTTAGTCAGGAGCTCGATAGCTCTGCGCTCAATGTGCGTCCTACATCCTTGCGCTGTGGAACTTGTTCGGATAAATGTACAATTGAATTTCGTCCTTGAGTGTGTATATGTGTTCGTCCACTGCGAGAAACTTTGTTGCAACTGAGAAAATGTATCTTTTGTCGATTTCTATCCATTCAATAGCGTATATAACCAGGCGAGAAGATATTTTCAGCAGTCATATAAAGTTGGTTTACTAGTGGATTTCGAGGCAGTAACTATTGCGGCTCTGGCAACTGTTTGAATCTTTGTATTTTATATTTTTTTTTGTTCTTATTCTCGATTCCTGTAATTTCTGTTTTAATAGTTTAAAATATCTTTTTGCGCTTTGGCAAAAAAAAAGATAAATTTGTTTTATATTTATGTTATTATCTTGTTCGACAAATAGCAAATGTATTTATTTAATCATAATATTGCCAGCATACAGATGATAATTCAATTAAAAATAAATTATCATTTTAAAATCGAATGCGTTGCAAATTCCAATACTAATGGTTTTACGTAACATTGTTAATTTCTTTTCACGTTTTTCACAAGCTTTTGATTTAAATGATAGGTGATATTTTATCGTGAATGTATAAAAGTATTATAATAAAAATAAAAGTGCAGAAAGAGAAAGAAGAGTTTTATGATTGAGCTTTTATGAAAGAGAATGATGTTTTATTGTATAATTGTAGTATCGATTTGTGTAATTTGCAATTCGAGATACGTCATTCAAATACTTTTCAAAGCATGAAACAACGAATGAGGCGGGAAATTGATTAGTTGTTAATAAGGAAATGCCACTTTGTACAGACTCTGATAAATATATAATTCAGATTATACATCCTTTCTAAAAAAGACGCGAAACCTCGAACTCGAATATATCGAAACATTGAAGCCTTTTTTCCGTGATGCCTCGCTTGTGCGCTGCGATTTGCTTTACTCGTGTTATTTGCGACTGTCAAATCATGCGAATTTTAACAATTTGACAATTTGTGATAGAAAAAGTTAAAATTATTGAAAGAAAAGTTTAAAAAATTAGTAAATGTCCATGTAATATATATATATATATATATATATATATATATATATATACTCAGCTTAAAAATTATTTAATACCCATAAGAGATCTTTCCTTGAAACTTTACGCACACGACGAAAAAAATAAAAAGGCGGGAATTAGTTTATAATAAATTTTTCCACCTCGTAGAATTTAATCTGTATTCTTATCTGACAATCACTGCCTTTATTGAAGAATTAAATATTTTCTTCTCGCGAAGGAACTTTTCAGCCGTCTTTTATACGCCATCCTCATTGCTCGTCCTCGAGACGTTTCCTGACCCTCGAATTCCAAGCTTTTGTTTTGCCACATTTCGAGTTTCGAGCTGCGTTTTCGTTTCAGCTTTTTTCTTTTTCACCTTTTGTTCTTTGCTCGCTTGGCATCCTTCTTTTCGAATTCATTCTTTTATCGCTTTTACATATATTGAAAAATGGTATCGGTTGTAGTGGTTCTGTCTTTGTAGAATAATCGATGTTCGCATTAGAGCGATAATCATGTTGAAATTTTGTTTGAGCAGAACTTACTATTTTTCAACAATCTGACATTATCGATTATACATTTTACATTACGTATATTATACTATGTAGATATTTTATGTCTTTGAAGACTTTTCTCAAAATTGGTTTTACAAATTAAAAAGAAAAAATTTTATATATATATATATTATTTAATTTATAATTATAATTATAATTTAATTTTTAATATATTTTCAGTGTAAAATTTATAGTGATATATTTATTACACTGAAAATATATAATAAATACAAAATATAGATAAATGCATAAAATATGTTTTAATTTATTAATGATAACATATTATTTCTTCGAATATTTTTTTTTTATAAAGTCTACTGTTCTACGTGAGAAGAGTAAATTTGCATGCGCTGTTATCAATTCTGATTTTTATAATGATAATAGATAATGTAAAAAATTTGAAGGATAGGCTTTTTAAGAAACTATGTCTATTTCATATAGCTAATAATATGTTTCTACGTGAATACAATCTTATTCTTTTACTGAATTATTCGATATAAATTTTATGCGGGACGGCAAAATTCTCGGACAACGAAAAGAGTTTTCGTCAGACTTTCAGGAATGTCTTTTATACGACCAATTTTCGCGTAGATAGTGGAAACTTCAGATGGCCTATAGTGATACAAGCAGATAGCGGAAATGTTTCTCGCGCAGAGTGCGAATGTCTTTCAATAAACGCTAACAAGGACTTTACAATTATTGCAGAAAATACGATCTTACTCTTGCGAACAAATCTCGCAAAGAAAGATGCAAGATCGCATTTTAGTTAATCAATGGTTGTTACGTTCGCTCGTACTTTTATGTTCTTATCAAAATTCCGTCGTTTTATTAAAAATGAATTAAATATATTTAATTAGAAAGTATATGTGTTTATTATTATATTGTAACATATATACGTGTTTTATCATATCTACAAAAAAAATTTTTTTTTTTTTTTTGTGTATAATTAGATATTTACATATTTTATATTCTAGGATTATTTCCCTAACTTCTAAATCTTGATATTTTAAAAAAAAATTTCTAATAAATCATTCTATATTGGCAGATTACTCATTTTAAATAACATTGAATGAAGGAAGACAGCTGAATAAAAGACGAAACAAGAGCGACGTTTTTATTACAGTCATTCTGTTTTATTCAGAGAAATTCTCGATTTCTTTCTTTCTTTTCTGGTTTTTGTTTCGCGAAAGATGGTGGTGATTAGACGAATTGCCGTCAGAAAGAAAGGGGGAATTGCGAAAGATACGAGCGGAGATACGAAACTAAAGTCCTAAGACTGACAAAAGATAGAGCCGTTGCTGTATTATTATGCACGACTGTGTCGATATTTCTATCGTTTTGAGATACGCTCCCAAGCAGACGAGAAGAAAGAAACTCGAGTCGAATATCGAGAAAATGAACGGTAAAGAAGAAGCAAAGAAGAGTATTGCCCGATAGCTATAACGTATCAACGTTACTCTGCGAACAGAATTTTTTCATTTAATGCAGTACACAAGATAGTACTCTTTTTTTGTCGAGAGAATGACATTTGCAATTCGTCAAAGATACTCGATCTGAGAGAAGTTTTGAAGAAGCCATTAATATCGAAACTAAAGTCGTGGAAACTTTTATAATATGATATCGAAATTTTAAGAAATAGAAAAAAATGCCTCTCTCTCCTTCTATATTATTACGTGTATGATAAATGTCTAAAGATGCTGAATATTGTAATTTCAAATATTGTGATTCTAATGTGGGACTAACTGCGTGTTAAATGATTGAGATATTTCAATGTTTTTTATCCTACGTATGAGAAAAATGTTCAATCAAAATCACGTGAATAATGCTTGTATATATATATATTTCGATGTATTGCTTGAATTCGATAAAAGTCCGATATTTTATTTTATTTACGCGCTACCGCGCGTATAAGCGCATTATTGGCTATGTACAGGTGGTCATAAAACGCGTTCGATATTACAGACGGGAATGCGACGAAACCGGAATTCCATGGTCGTAAATTTTTGGAATTAATAAATAATGCCAATGCACATACATGTGTGATTGTGGTCGCTAGCGACAAGGCGGTGCTCACCTAGATTACGAGCCACCGTCACTCGAAATAACTTAACTAGTTGCAAATGCACATGCACTGACTATACTAAGGCTGGTTGGCGTGGCGTGACTGCGGTCAAGAACCGACCTCGTCTCGGAAGAGAGCACATCGCGAGTCCTTGTGAAACAATAGCATTCAGAATGAATTCTCTGTCAGACTGTTTTATCGTGCAAGCGCATTAAATATTAATAAATGCAACTAGATTTCAATGTGAATAATTCTATTTCAACTTCTACTATATAATTTTGTATACACACACACACACACACACACACACACATATATATATATATATATATAGCTTTATTAGCCGCTTGTATTTTAAATTGAAGTGGTTTTTATCAAATTTACTTTCATAATATATGCGAATACACAAACGCGAACATTAATAATTTAATAATTTTTTATCTAATTTATATATTTAATTTTATATATTAAAATAATGTAATATAAAAATAATAATAATATAAAAAGAAATATAAATAATATTAGTTAATTTTATATATTTAAAAAATGCAGTTTTTAATTGTCATTGTGAGATGTAATTTTTCTTACGTTAATTTCTATTTTTTAATTTCTCGATATGTGATAAACTTTCTTTCTTATCAAAATAGTAGTCACGGATCCACTATAAGTGAAATATATGCTTCCATTATAATCTGAATTTTCTATGCTATCAATAATTCATTTCTATCAGTCGCCTTTTTATAGATCGGATGCTACGAATCACACGTATCTCGTGCTTGCTTACACTGTGATGGAAAGTTAAGAGGCTTAGATGCTGGGTTTCCAGCCATTGAAGCGCCAAGTAATCAATTTTGTTGACCTAGAAAGTCAAAAGGGCTTCATTTACTTGTCGTTTCTCGCGCCCTTCTCTCGCTATCCGTTTCTTCCGTTGATGGGCTCCATCTCATCCTTCTTATGTGTGCCCGAGAATATCCTTTTTTTTTTCTCTCGGTGCCGGTTTCTTCGTTTATCCACCTGTCTTTCTCGTTT
This sequence comes from Polyergus mexicanus, assembly GCF_030449975.1. Taxonomy (NCBI): domain Eukaryota; kingdom Metazoa; phylum Arthropoda; class Insecta; order Hymenoptera; family Formicidae; genus Polyergus; species Polyergus mexicanus. The sequence continues at coordinate 10,561,850 of NW_027223321.1, read as the reverse complement.
TCCCTGCTTATCTCTGTCCATCCCTCCATTTTCAGCTCTGCAGCGTCTCCATCCACCGGAACAGTGTCTGGATCTAGTGCACAGATATGATAGTACAGTTAAAATCAGGCAGTGACCGAAAACTTCAATATTCCGGTTCTTGCACCGAAAAGAGGAGACCGGAAACGCGGGTGAAAGATATCGGCAGCCGCTAAAAGGTCGTATAAATAAAATGGAATCGAAGATCGTGGAATGCTTCTGATACGCGGATCAAACGTCGAGATGATGTTATGTGCAGCATTTCCAAGTCATCTAAGTCGTCGTATGATGTGTCGCACGTCGATAACTCCTATTTGAACAGTATATTGCGAGAAAAGACCGATTTTTGCGTTAACAAAGTGTGTATTTACTATAACACTATTGACGCACCAAATAATATTTCTGATTCTTTTGAAACTTCTCTTTTTTTTACCGTTAACAAAGATTCGATAATATAAGAATAAAAATAATTAATATTTTCTTTTATATTAATAAAAATTAACATTTATATCATGAAGATTTACATATATATTTAATATATAACATCTTTACCGAGAAATGCAATTTCTGAATCGGCATTTGAATTCAAAACATGCGCGCATGGAGAAATTAATAAAGACCGACTTCTTTCTCTTTGTCGTCAACGTTTGTGAAAGAACACTTGATATTTTCAGCTCAGTTATCATTGTACCATCTTCAGCCATTGTCGATGAACTTCTGTATTTTCCTCTAACTTTTATATAAGCATTTGTTCCCCTTATTTCCATTTTCAGCACTTTCCATCTTTCTTCTTTTCTTCTTCGTAAGAGTACGATCACATACACACAGGCTCCATTTTATCTCTCGCTTCTTCGACTTAATTGCTCACTCAAGTGATAACTTTTCACGCCAATTTGTTTACACTTGAAATGATATTAGTGATATCATGTATGAATTATTATACATCTATACACTATGCATGCAGAGCTAATTTTTTTCTATAAAATGTTTATCTTTTTCGCACATTTATTCGAAATATTCAACAAAACTATGAGGTTCGTATTTAAACAATCATATAAATAATCATATTTTTGATTGCAATTTATGTTTAAAAAAAGACACAAATATTTAAAAAAAAAAAATGAGATTATTGGCGGTTTCAATATATTATTATAAGTAAAATATGCGCATTATATTGCCTTGATATATTTTGCTCGTATTAAAGTCAAAGCAAAGATAAGTCAAAACTAGATTTATATATATTCGAATAAGAAGATTTTTTTCTCGTAGAAATCGGCTTTACGAACGTCTGTGACTAATGTTTTATTGATATCAGGCAAGCTATTGGCATTGAACGGAAGTTGGAATAGAGAAAAGTAAAAGTTTTTCGCGGTAAGATCGTCTGAACCTTTAAGAGTTTAATCGTTCTCTTCGTCTGTCCGTCGCAATCATAGATATCACCGGGGATTTATAGTTCGACCCTTCCGGGCTAAAATGGGTCTCGCATTACCCGGGACGATAGTCGGGAGGCATAAAGTCAAGGGTCCGGGGCTTAAATCGAATTTACTTCGATATCGAATTTCGCCGGAAGCAAAATCCCTAGTGTATTGTCTTCTGAAAGATCCGGAGACAATATCGCTAGAGTTACCGGTCTCGAAGAAATGTATTGTTTGAATTCACTTTACAACGAAGTCAGCGAAAAGTAACCACCGTGGATAAAAGATCAACTGTCATATCGAATTTTTTTAAATTGAACTATTTTTCACCGTCGCGTCTCTATCGTCTACTTTCTTAGCATCGTAGAAAAGTTTATACGAAATATATACTATCTCAGTTTTGTTTTATCTATTCCGTTACACAATTTAAGATTTGAATGCAATGAATAATTACAGAGTGGCTAAAATGGTAATGTCATTTTGTTAACGTAATTAGCAATTACGATGTTTAATTCTAATGTAAAGTTGAAGAATTGACAAAATGCGCCAAGCTATTTGCACTTTTCATAATTTAGTTCACGGCAATTTAAAGTTTGTTTATTAACAGCAACACACACACACACACACACACACACACACACACACACACACACACACACACACACACACACACACACACACATCACACACATCGCATACATATATATTTAATATTTAATAATTAATATTTAATATTTAATAATTCAGATATATATTTAATTTTATCACAGAATTTAAACATGTGAAAAAAAATTTTTCTTTTTTTATTGAGCGTAAAAATATAAGAACAAACTAAATTCACCATAACATTGCCATCTCGCGAAGGAGAATGTATCTATGAGACAAATAAGTTTGCGTTCTGCTGATAATTGCAACAAGCAGAAATCTTTCATACCGACGTCCAATGCCGTTTCGAACGGAAAATACGTTTCAAATATACGTCCTTTATATAGCCGCGCCGATAATTCAGTTTACCGAGCTCTTATTTTTTATTTATTTATTCTTACAAAAAGTAAGAATAAAGCACAAAATAAGACACAAAAATGCTTGCATCATAAACAATTCATAATATATATCACTTATCATAAAATTTTTAATAAATAATATATCTATCCATATATATGCGAGATATTCTAAAATGATTATTTTTCTTTTCTATTATAGACCAGTTTGCTTTAAATTAAAAATTATAAAATATATTTATCAAAGGTATATTCATTACGCGTATTTAATCAAGTAAGATTCAAGTCATTATAGAATGATACGTGTTACATATCTCAATTAAATTATGACAATATTATATATTTATATGCGTATGATTATTATTATCGCGCAAACGAAAGCATTATAATATTATCAATTTTATATTATTTATTACGATATATTTATGATAATATAGGGATAATTAATATACGCATCCCGCTCGATTCTTGTACATTATTCGAAACACGCATCGCAACGTGTAGTCACGTCAAGTAAAATAGAAATTGAAGTCGTATGACGCTTATCTTACATCTATTATATGCGCATACATTTCACAAACTATTTTACTATATTTATTTTTCTCGGCGTAGAAGGCATAATCGTTCGTTTCTTCACCTAACCTTGAGCTACGTTTGTAAATTTGTTTGGCGCCAAAGAAATGTTTAAGTCAATCGAAGAGTCTCATTTAATATGGTTATGATTTAAGAATGTATAAGTACGTAGTAAATAAATAGATTTGATTCTACAGGTTTATGTCTCTAATAATAGTCTGGTATATATTTGCTATTGTGTTGCGTCGATATATGTATGGTAGACATACTTTGATTGTATAAAATACATGAGAGATATTAATCGTGCAGGCAATGTTATTTTGACGTCTATTCTAATTTGATATGAAAATTAAGAATCTAATATTCATATATGAATTTTCTATGAAATTATGGATTAAACTCTCGACCGATGAGATGAGAGTGAAAATAAAATGCGAATTGCACCATAAACTAGATATTTTGAAATCACTAATAATGCACACAACTAGTAATAATTCAACATTTAGATACCTCTTTCGTACGACAGATGTCCTATCCCACGCCGACATTATTCATTTATCAATCTTTGCGTATAAAATAATTAATATAATAATAATATTTTAGATAAACGATGCAAATTAAAGGAAAAGAAAAAAGCGGATCGTAAAAATTCGCGTACATCAGAGTACCTAACGTATAATCATGCGTTGGAGCGGATGCCCGCGAAGAGAGGTAGGCAAGACAGGCAGGCAGGCAGGCAGGCAGGCAGGCAGGCACAGGCAGGCAAGCAGGCTGGCAAATGGGGAGGGGAGTGGGGATACGGCGCGTGGGGCTGCGCAGGTCACGGCTCACGGCTCACGTCACGGTTGTCAGTCCGTCACTAGCGCTTGCGTCGCGAGGACCGTGTCACGCGTCGTATCTCATCGCGTCCCCGCGTGAACGCATATTTCCGTGAAAATTTACATTAATGTTGCGATCGCGAAGCCTCGGGAAAGACGCGTCGCCGCGACTTGTCGCGGTATTTGTACGATCGCGTAAGTTTAGATTTTCGTTCGGCGCAGTTTAATTTCGCGCCGCGTCCTCTGCGTTTTCGATTTTCTGTGTGTGTCGCTGATTTCATTGCGCTTCCGTCTCACATCTCTCGCGGACGGGTTTTCGCACGGAAATCACTTGTCCGTTTATTCAGCCGGCGGTGTGCGCGTAGTGAGAGAAACGTGTCGTGTTCCTGTGTGCTCTTTGGATTACTGGAGGCGCATTCAGCGACAAGTTGAAATTCGAATTCGCGACTCTCCGAAACGCAGGTATGTCATGTGATGACTACGCTACGCTCGCGAGGATCATGGATGCGTGTACAACTTCTCGCGGTTAACACGAATGTAAAATGAGAGCGCAGTGGGTGGAACGAAATTTTGTTTTGTCAATGTAACGAGTCACTGTTCCGAAATAGGAGAATTGGTATTTGGTTGTGTTGCTTTCGTTCTTCCTCTCTCGCACTCGCGTTTACTTCTCGCGTGCAGCGTGTATGCGTATACGTTCCACGCTCCGATGACCGTGGGAGCCGCGCGTATTTTGAAGCGGACGTACCACGTATCGAGGCATTATTTATACGATTTTATTTGACGATTTTCAAGATCATTACATTTGTTCAACGTATTTCGTTTTAATAAACATAAACCGATACGATTTATTTCTGCAATATTTGTCCCGCTCTCTTTTTAATAGCGATATTTTGCACATCGAAATATAATTTTATGTTTCTTTTATACCTGTAAAAAAAGATTTTTTTACCAATATTTAATAAGATTGATATATATATATATATATATATTTGATTTCTATATAATCATATTGTATATCCGGATAATTGCTATTTTATGCAGATTTCATGTATTTTTAAAATTTTAAAAGATTTTTATTTTTTTATTATCTTGACTAGAATTTAATATTTGTATTTATTATGTTTTTGAAAACGGCTAAACTTTTTGATGGCGCAATGATTAATGTTCATAATGTTTGACATTTTCAATACAACTATGAATATATGTCTGTATTTATATCGATGTATATATTTATATAATATTAAGAAAAAAAAAACCAATCTTATTTCTTATTTTATAATTTCAAATTTCAGTAAAATTTTAATTTTACCTTAAAAATTTAATTAGTCAATAAATTATTTGATTAATAATTAAAAAATAATTAAGTAATTTGTTATTTAAATTAAAATTAAATTGAACTTGGAATTTAATAATTTATTATTTGAATTTAAATTTTGCTTTAAATTTAATTAAATTCTAGATGACTCACTTGTTTTTTATCTTGCAAGTTATTATTTCGCATTGCATAAAAAATGTTTATTTTTAAGACTTTTCGGACATTCTTTTTAATACATTTGCAATTCTATTTTTATATTTATGCCACATGCATCCATGTATCCTTGAACGAAGTTGTAACACTTTACGTTTAGTTTATGATTATTCGTGTTGAGCTCGTAATTCGATACACGTCAAAGCTCGCAATAAAATTCTTTTAAATAATTATTTTAAAAAAGATTAGATTTTTAATTAATCTTTACATAATGGAAAAAAAAATTGGAAAATGCGCATAGATTCATATATACTATAAAAAAAGTTATACGTTTATTTAATGTAAATATTCGTATTTTTAGAGTTTGGAAGGTTATTCTTTTATGGAACTTTGACGAGATATCGATGTTTTTTTTTGTTCACCTGTCTTGGCAAACGCACATGTCTGGAAAGTTCAACGTCATAGTACGTCACGTTCGCAAGTCGAGCGCACCTGTTGTTCGCGTTTTTCGCGCGTATGCGTCTCAAGTCTCAATACGTTGGTCATTGTAAGACAGACTAGAGATACTGGGTATTAAATTACGCGCGCATGCCTGCGTGCGAGCATATTACGCGTTAAGCCATTAAGAGCTCCTCTTAATATTCGCGAGTCGTACGAGAGACGGAATCCATCACGAGTCGAACGCAACGATGACCTAAATACGGTAATGACTGTGAGTGTATACCAGCGTATTCTTCACGAATAAATTATGAATATTTTGTCGCGAGCTTGCAAATTAATCGATTGAAAATTACATCCGTGTGTATAATCCACGATACGATAAGAAAAACGTCTTTATCATATAATTATCAATATAACAAACACGGCTGATATTCTGAAATAATTTTCCGCAAGAATCAAAAAAATATCGAATAGCAAGAAAAATGTACAATAAAATTTTAGTTGCGCGTTTTCACAGATTTATTTCAGTTATTCTTTTAATTAGTTATATCCGTACATCATTATAATGGAAACATCATATATTTATAATTAAAAAAAAATGAATCAGTTTTTATAAGAGGTCATGTGATTTTAATTGGCATAATTATGACGACGCCGGTCGCTATTTCAAACATGCGTTTCGAAGCGGACGTAACGTTATTTGTAGATATAATCATGGTTAATTATCTTGTACTTCTTTATGATATGACGAATGATTCGCGTGATCATTAAGGGCGGAGTTGACGCATTTATTGTAAATGCATTGCTTGGAGAAAACTTGAAATATTACGTATACTGCTATTCAATGTATGAGAATTATGAAAAAATTAATTAAACTATTTTACACTTGCAAACAACTCTGTTGTATTTTTTTATCCTTAATGGTAAGGAATATAGTAGTTATGATCTTCGTGTTAGGAAATCGTGCATCGAACAAACTGTCGCCAATTGAAGCGTAATTCATCATTCAAACTTATAGACTTAATCGATCGTGCCGAAAGAGACAGCGAATCGCAAATTCCGCGCCCGTTCGCTTTTATCACGGTACAGCGGAAGCGATGCTTCGACAATTTGCAAGGATCTAAGTCAATAGTTTTTTATTGGCCGCGTCAAAAAATCATACGAATTTATTTATCATTTATCGATTATTTTAAACCTGTTTATTATTTCGTACAATTAGACAACTTTTGGCGAAAAGTTGTTTCGGAAAATTTGATGGTTATCTGAGAGTACTATGACGTTGATAGATTAGTTAGCACGTGCGTATGTCAATTATTGTTACATGTTAAAAATTAAATACCATTTATAAATTTTAAGAATAACATACATATTATAATGAATTACATATAGCTATTTATATTTATCAGATTATCGATTAAATTAAAATACATTAATAACATCTCGTGCGAATTATAAGTCTACATTTTAATTATAAATTATAAATTAATATTTTTACGGTTGAATAATAGCAACTCACTAAATTGATTTTATTTAATTAAATGAAAAACACATTTATATTTAAAAATTTATTTAAGTTTTATATTTTATATATAATATATAATAAAAGTGAATATTATAAAATATAAACATTTTGTATTAGCTTATGTTCTCTCTCTGTTATAAAATATTAAATTAAATTTTGCATGTCCATCAAGATTAAACAAAATGTCAAATTTTATTTTTAGATTGAATAATCATATCCAAACCAATATCAACAAATCAACGTAATTGAAATGTTGTATCCATAAATTAAAATAATTAATTAATATCGTCTAAATCGTAAAGAAATTTTATAGTTTTTTTAAAAACAAATGTATGTTTTTTTTACATATTTGTTTTATTATCAAACGTATTATCGAATGATACTGACGTTATTTTAATAATATATAACTGCAATACTTTCCATTCCAAAACATTCCAACCAACGCGATGTCATCGGATACATAATATGATTCATTTGCGATAATACAATATAATGATGCAAAATGAGATCAAAGTACACTACGTTTTTATTTCGTGTCACATTCATAATCCGATTTTAAAAACGGATTTCTTGAAAATTTACGAAACGGTTCGTAACAATATATTGTAATTCGTAACCGAATCGGCAACACAAATTTCGATGACATTCCCGCGTGTCAGAAATTGCCGGTTTCATTCATGCACTTTTTTCGGGTGAGATCGCAGCGGCGAAAAAAAATAACGGATATAATCTCCTCGCGATGTGCACCGTGCTTTCTCTTTTTTTGTACGGCGGGATCGAAATGACCTGAAGCATACGCCAGCCACGGATAGCCGGGTGTACGTGGATGTCCGTGCACGGCAAGCATAATTAATAATTTCGGAGTGCGCCGTATGGCTCTGCAGGCAGTCCTTTATTTTTCCCTCTCACGTGCTTTTTATTCGTTGAATAATATCCCTGGCGTCAAGGTAGAGTTCGAAATCAGCCGGCGAAACGCGCGTACTACGTGGGGTTAAATGCTAGACATGCCTGTGTGTCGTAATCCCCATCTGCTCGTACCCCTTTTAAATTCAGTCCTCCCTCTATCTCTCAGTCTCCCCCTCTTCCTTTTCTTTCTCCCTGTCAATTTAATCTGAAGAAACGAGATTTCTATCATTCACTCTTGTTCATATTTATGCAAGTGGTTTCACAGTTTATGTTACAGAAATATTAAATATATTATTGCGTACTGTTATTTTATTTATAAGAACTGCACTTGTGCAAACCATCACATTTTTGCAATTTTTGCAATAATTTGTATATATTTTATGAGCAAATAGCAAAATGAAATTGTATGGATAAGAACTGTTATTATTGATTCGTTTCGTTTAAATCAGAGCATGATTTCCGGAATATACAAAAACTTGGAAAGTTTAACCGGAAAGTTTGATCGGAAAGTACGATTGACGCAAATGTCGCGTGCAGAGTAATAATCATATGTTCCGAGTGAATGGTAAATGCGTATGATAACGCTCATTTCGCTATTCGGCATTTTTATTCTCTCATTGTGATCTCGTACAATGCAATAGAAATGGAATGGAATTTATCCGAGAATTTATCTGAAACGGGATGGGGCGGAGAAAATTAGTTGATTAAACTATTTCCCTTTCTCCCTTTCCCCTGTTCTCATTCATCGTTACTAGAGATCAATTTGATTAATAATCAAGGTAAGATATTATATGCAAATTTATTCAGAGCGCCTTTGAATTGAAAGCAAACAGAAATTTTGATGTTTTTTATAACATTATTATGTGACGTAATAAAACTGTCAAATAAGGAACATCTCCATAAATTATCATACATATTAATATCAGTTATTTTTTTCGAGAATGATAAAAGTTAGGTTCTTTTTAGATATTGTAATTTTTTAAATAAAAATAAAAATAGTTCGTGAAAATTAATATTAATAATATCAGTTTTCACGAGTTTTTGGAAATTGAATCTGGTCCATAAAAAATGATTAATATATATGCACAAATAATCAAATTGATATTGGTATTGAGAGAGAAATTTTGTAGATTAAATTACTACATTTTAATATTTCGCGCGAGATTTTCGATTAAAAAAATTGTCGAAACGCAAATAATATATCAATAATAATAAAATTAAATTAATTTTGTGAGAGTGCTAAAGATGAATTTTTTTCAGTATAATTATATGTTATATTACAGTCACATAAGTAGCTATTACTGCTCGTTTCTCTACGTATTTCTTTTAACTAGTTAATATTGTCATATGTCGTATATCTATTGTCCATGTTATACCTGCGTTTTTCGTTACACTCGTAACGCTTTCATGTTATACGACATGTTACGCAAGTTTCATGATTAGCTAGTGCGTTAAGATTACACCGACGCGTACGCGTAAGATTTTATGATCGCCATTTGCTTGCAACTATGTGACAAATTGTCGCACGTGACGTTAAGATAACTATGAGATACGAACAAACAATATTCGATATAAAAAAATGTTTCTCACTTAATATTAATAATATGCAACTTTGTATTATTTTTCAATTAAAAGAGATAAGAAATAATAAAGAGAAGAGGAAATAAAAATTTTATGAGAAATTTTGATAATTTTTATCAAATCGAGGCAAAATAAAAATGGGCGAAATGAAAAAATTATTTTTATATGTTTAATGTTTTTTAAAATTATTTTATACTTTAATTATATCGCGGATTAATTGTGTAAGAGACATTAAAATTTGATTTCAAGTTCTTACATTGATTCCATCTGACTCATAATTAAGTTAATAAATAATTGCGTGATTAGTATTGCTCGCAAATATGTACGAACTGGAGAACAAGTGGGATTTGTTTTCTAGAAAGGCTGCAACGCATAAATACGATCATGAGCATTCAGTTCTATGCAATTCATAGAAGTTGACCTTAATAATCAAGATAATCTATGAATATCTCGTACATGCAGGAGAGAGATCAAGGTTAATTCCATTTGCGATCGAACGCAGCGGTTATTAGACTTCGGGATATCTTTTTAATGTTCGTTTAATCGTCAGTTTACTTTATCGTTTGCATCCCGATTTACATAATTCATTTTTTTATACATATTATACATCTTTTTCGATTTATTTTATACTACGTGTTTTCTCATCGCGCGTTGTAGAATTACGTTGACTTATCTTTTATCTCTATCGTTTCAGTATAAGTGTATTGAGGCGAAGTGAATGTTGATTCAGTGGGTGAGTCTAGTCAAAAATCTTGATATCGTAACATTCTTCATAAATCAATGATTGTTCTTAGAACGCTCTTTGTAAATTTTATATATATATATATATTCGTTCAAGAAAATAGTTGGGTAATTATAAATTTTTTTTTTTGTATAATACTTAAATTGTTGGGAATATTTATAAAGTTATAAACATTTTTTATTTTTATACAAAATTATTTCAAACAATGCGCAATTCATTTTTTGAAATCGTATATATTGGAAATAAAAACTATGATACAATGGTATTTTTTTAAGTTATAAACAATTGAAAATTAATAGATCTTTATAATTTTTAGAATAAAAAATATTTGGACAAAAAATATTTTAGTGGAAAATTGAAAAATTAATAAAGAAAATAGTTTGAAAAGATTGTAGTTTGTTTGATCAAATTGCTAAAAAAATGTATTTAGACATTTGTCAAATAATTTGTAATCATTAAAAAAATTTTTCAAACTTTGTCTGTGATAAAAAAAAAATATTAAAATTTATACTTTTTAGAACATAATATAATGTTTGCATTATTCATCTTGTAGTCTCGATGTGATCGAATCACTTCGAATCACAATGCGGAAATATATCCATAGCAATAACTTGTAATTTAATAAGGCAGTGTGTGGTCAAAAGTTTGGTGCAGAGAAGCACGATGTTAATTCGTCATTGCCGTTGGGTATCGGTTTCGAGAAGCGTTTTCATGGGGCGTTGGACCGACCTAACCGATGGTATAGTTTGCTCAGAAAGAAAGCGCATGGAATTGCATTGCAATAAAAGTTTGCGTTATATTATAGTTTGAGAAATATTTTGGAAGAAATTTTTCTCTCTCACAAAATGATTATTTTTCAATAAATGTTGTTTATATTATAGTCTTTTTTTTCTTATTTATATTGGAATTGCATTTATAGAAAATATTTGTTTGGCCCCTTTATCAATCTTTAACAAATAGTTTTTTCGCATATACTTTTAGATTGACTAATTAAATAAATTTCATTAAATTCCTGTTAAAAATCTGTATAAATATTTATCGGTTAATAGTCAATGTAATTTATGAAAAAGCGAAAAATAATTATATGTATATTGAAAAAAATTATTATATATCTATTTTTTCTACATTATCACATATAATTTTTTGATATATTTATCATAACACGAAAGCGGCACGGATTTCTCGTTTAATAGACGATGTAATACAAGTAGCATTTGCACACGTTTATCCATATGTTACATCATGCACGCGATATAACGCCTAGAGGGATTACGCAACGTGGCGGGGCCGTACGTTAAATTTATGGAAGAAAAAGAGCGAATATTATAACGTGCGTGCAGCAAAATGATGCTTAAAGCGAGATCACAAAGCGACTTTACCAATCGCACAACGAGACAAAGTAAAATAAATTATCATGCCAAAAATTTTGACGATCGAGCCAAAATCATAGTTGTATAGTATAAATTTACAACAGAGTTATGCAAAGCGTATACATTTATATATTCGTATGACACTCATCGAATGCAACAGAAAATAGCTATTTCATATTATACAAAATTCAAATAACGTAACGCAAGAGATTCGCGAAGATTTCGCATTACTCGCGCTAAAACTTATCTAAAGTTACGCTTGTTTATTTTATTAGCATTCAAGTCATATAACGAAGCGAGGAAGGGACAAAGAGAGAGAGAGAGAGAGCGCGTAATGTTTAATGAAATTTTGTTCAAATTTGCGGAACAGACGTAAATGTTTGTTGAGCGTACATAGAGAATGCACAACGTGTGTGCGAGTTTGTTTGTATTATCGCAAATTGTCAAACAATATCGCGCGTTTGAGATATTAAGCTTAACTTTGTAATATCGTTGATTGGCGGTTAAATACTGCGCGTCTTTGGGAATTACGTCAACTAAAAAAAAAAAAAAAAAAAATTATACATATTATTCTTAACTGAAATATTTGCGAAAACTTTCCATTTTCTTGAATAATTGTATTTAATACGTTGACAATTAGGAAGTTTTTCAATTGAGCAGAATTGTTTGAATTGCGCGAAACGAGAACTTTCCTCACCGTAATAAGCTTGCAAAATGGACTTCCTTACAGATGGCAATCTAAACTTCGCTTTTACGTCAATTTCTACGAAACATTTTTAAGATAGAAAATTAATTATAAAGCTTTACTAATGTTATATTAGAAGAAAATAAGATTTATTTATAAATTGTTTTACATATCGATATTTTCGGCTACGATAGAATAAGAATACAAGTTATATACGAAATCTAAATATCTCGTCTGTTTGCTTTTAATTAATAAATCTCTTGAATGTGAATACTTTCAAGGATATATTTGAAGTGATCAATATGTCTGAAAAAAAAATTAATAGAAATATTCAATCAATAATAAATATAGTGTACTATTGGAATACTCTATGAGAATTAGTTCGATGCTATTTGCTAGAATGCGGCGGATTTAAAAAAAGATGGAAAAGAAAAAAGACGAGAGATTGACCAATTACTACGCGAATCTCAGAATACTCGAGATCTTTTGTCTCATGAAATCCCCTTTATAGTCTCTTTCTCTCGGTTCACCAGTTGTACTCTTGTCTTCTTTCGTCCTTTTTACTCCCACATCGAAATCATAATTCGTTCCTTTTGTGCCGAGATACCTACCGCTTTGAACTCGTCCTTTTTTACCTGGGCTCTGAGCCTTGTTAAAAGTTACAATCCCTTTTCTCGATGCAAGAGGAAACTATTGTCTGCTTCCGCAGACAGTGAAGCGATAGTTTTATGAGATGGTTCGAATTTTTGGGATGTTATGGGATATTCGAATATGCATTCATTCAAGTTTTTGATCATTTTTGTTGATTTAAAATTTCAAAATTTTTAGTTTCCTTTCAAATTTTATTTGGTTATTTTATCTGTATCAAATTATGCATATATTTATTATTTCATGAATCTTGTCAGAAAGATTGTTCTTTAAAATAATTGATTAATTTACTTTTTGAGGCTCTCTACTATTTTACGCTTTATAATTATTATTAGTTATTTTATTTGTTTATTTTACTATTGAGTCGAGATAACTTTTACTTTACGTTAGTAAAACATTATATAATTTCACACTTCTAGTCACGTTGTTCATGTAAGAATGTATTCACCTTATACTTCCGTGATAATTAATTTCGACGACGCAAAGAAGCAATTGTTTTAATCATGAGGCCTATCGTTTGATATTCTCCGCGTTATTTTCTAGGAATCGTGAGAAATTTGTCTGATTGCGATATCGTTCTATTACAAGGCAAGTTCGCCCTAAATCGTAAAATTTAATTAATCAGTCGGTGGTTAAAGTAAGTTCCCAGATGAAATTGACTTCTGGCTGCCATCCAGAATTAATACGCATGCTATGATGTTTCTATTTTCCTTTTACGATGAGTTTCGATATACATCTATGGGTATTTTATGTCGTAATTGGACCGCGCACGATGCTTTCTGTGCAAGGCTAATTTTCCATAATTATCTGTATTTATACCATACGATAAAATAACAGTCTTTATTACATATGAATGGAAAGCTCACCTTTTTATAGTTTCTCTATTTTTTAGGATTAACTCTATAAACTCCCGTAAAGTTTACAATTGCATGTTTGTATCCATTTTGGAGAAATTGTGCTGAAAACTATATAAAATTTTTTTTAAAGTCTTCTTATAATAACTGAAAGAAAGCGAAGTCTGGTGAAGTGGAACAATTTAATTAATCGTTTAACGAAGTCCTTGGCTTTTTCTTGAGAAAGAAAAAATCTTTTGCCGGAAGAAGAAATCTTTAGTGAATAATATCGTTAAAGTGCTTCGAGTTTTATAATTTTCCAAAAAATATAATTTTTTTTCAGTCTAGATGTATGTTCGCCAAGATAGACAAAGCTTGAATCTCGCTTTGTGAATCGAATGGAGAGAGAGACGCGTTGTCTATTTTCGGTACACTTGTTCATCGCGTTCGTAAATGTTCGTACGCACAACATTTACATGTTTGCCGTTGTGGTTGATTCGTTGTTCTGTATATGCTGAGGATCGGCAACCTCTGGAAGCGCAAGCGATTATTTATATACCAGCCACTTTGGCGCGCCGCCTCGTTTCAAGCCCCGTCCGATATTCGATTATTATCGATTATGTGCAATTAACCGGCGGTTCTTAGATGTCCGTTCAAGATCGTCCGTCGGCCTCAATTTGGCGTCACTTTCTTTCTGCTTCCCTTACGCTTTTTCTTATTGAAACTCGATAGCATCTTGATAGAATCATAATGATATCGTAATAATTTTTGAGTCGAAAATTGAGTTTTAATTAATTTTGCGATAATCGATAAAGACTTTTTTTTATAAATTCGCTGATAATTATTTAGAAACTATGCTTTATTACCGTATTTGTTATTTTTAATTATGTTTTATATGCTGAAACAGAGAGAAAGAAACATTGAATTAATTAAGACAATTTTTTGTCGGACTAAAAACAAAAGAATATTGCGAAATCTCTGACTTCTGGCTCTGTTTTCTGTAAAGTTAATTGTGTGTGAATACACCCTTAGCCTCGCGCAAATTTTACGCGCGAATAAGCGACAGTCGTGCGAGAGAATTGTGCCAACTGCCAACTATTATGTAAGACATCGTCCGACTCCTCCGTCTACTTCCTCTGGCTCTCATATTTTTTTGTCTCTTCTTTTGCTGCTTGTATTTTGCATGGTCGCGTGTGTTTCTGCTACGGTATTTCAAACAGAATATTCCGACAAGTGTCTTTCGCATTAAAGATGGGAAACATGGAAAAACTTTTAGAAATAGACGATTATAAAAGTTTGATTTTTAGACAAGCAGTGATGATTGACCACTAAGGGGATTAAAATACAATGAATGTATAGTGATAAAAGTTATTTATGTAATAAAAAATTAATTTTCTGCAATTGAGAAAATTTTAAACTTTAGACATCTTACTTCTCTTTCAGTTATAATTTTTTATTCAAAATAAATATAGTATGTTCTTTTGGTATTTTATTTTTTATAGATTCTTTTCTTTCTTTACATTTTTTCTTTTCCATTTGATTGTCTGTTGTAATCCGAAAACCAGTTCATTGCCAAGGGACACCGTCATCAACTTTTTCCTTGCATGTAGGATTTTGTTACTCCTACGTAAAGAAGTACAAACGGTAGTTGTGCTTCTTTCCTCTATGTCATTCTCTAAGAGTATCGACCCTGTCTACACGCCCACGCATTTCTAGTTCCTAGATATCATAGAGATTGTTTACCGTTGTGAATTGTTCTTCGTTTCGTCTTTTTACCAGATCGTGACCGGTTTTGTCAACACTGCCACATAGTTTTGATTGAAAAAACTTTTATAATTTTTATTTCACGATATTCATAATTTTTGTATGAAATAATTATATAATAATAAGCCAAAATATTAAAATATAAAAAAAAACTTTAAGAATCGAAACTAAAGAATAAGAATGGTATTCAGAATTGCCTGAAATTAACATTTATGAAAAATTTACAAAGTATATCTATTATTTAAATTATTATATAAAACTTTCAAACATATTATTATATTGTTATTTGACAAAATTTTATTTTTATTATTCTCATATATTTTACTATACGTAATTTTCATAAATAAGTTGTAAACATGTTCTAACACTATAGTAGTTCAGATGTAGAATTTTCTTTTTATTGGATTTTATTTTTTTATTTTCTTTCCGTTTATTATTTAGACTGTTTTCGTATTGTTGACCGATTACGCGCGCAGTTAAGAAACAGACCGGAAAACTACCGGTTTCAACCACACATTTCGTCTGTTCGCATTTCTCTCGTGGGCGCATAATCGGATCTTAAATCTAGAATGTCGTATTCACGCGCCACGCACACGTGTGCAAGCGAACGAGACGGATCGTCAGAGAGCATATCACGCAAACTGGTTTCCGATCGAACGATCGAACCAGTTTAATAATCCAAAAGGAGGGCTATCTTTAAGTCCACTGAGAAATAGAACGCTAGGTCAATCCGTCTAGAATTTTCACGCACTTCTCTACACGAAATTTCCTATTTTTTACAATGTCTATCGCCTTCATTTTCTCTCCTCCCCTTCTATTTTATCCTGAACGCTCATTTTCCGCGGTCAGGAAGTTATCTTTTCTCGCTGGATGAAAATCTATGTAAGTTTTAATGGACAAGGTTATCTCGAGCTTTATCCGCTTGAATTTTTAAGTTTGACTTTTTTTTGCGTTTGTATGCTGTTTTAAGGGACGCTAGGTCATTTTGCCTTTAATAGATATTACTACGATATTTTTCTCGCGTTTATATTGCGTTTTATATAGACGTACGTACGTACGTGTTTTTCACAATTTTATTTACGGTTTCTCGCTCGCTTAGGCGATAATATGAAGATGAATCCGATTCTTTAGAATATTACAAAGTCGAGATACAGAGCGGATAGAACATTTTCTAGATGCGTCAGGTCGAGCTAGATTTACGTTTGTGTAGTTCTTTGTATTTTCGTGTGAGACTGTGTTTTTACCTGCCAATGCAAAATAACGACGCTCGTTTATTTTTGTACATAATGGAAACTTTCTCTCTTTTTTTCTCTTATGCAGAGATACTTTGATTCTTATCACACACAATGAAACTTAATGTATGATACAGCAGAGAAAGAAAAAAATAGAAACAAGTTTATACACGACAACAATGCGACACGCGAAAAATAAAAAGAATATTGTGAAGTAGCTTGTAATATTTTCCTTTCTTCCCAAGAGAATATAATTTTATGTTTTCTAAATGATTTATTGAAATTAAAATATTTTTCAAATTAGATGCTGAAGAATAGCTAATCTTTTAAAATTATGAAAAGATTGTACATAAGATATGAAAGAGTAAAAGTATATAAAAGAAAGATTGATTATAATTTTGCATTCATTTCTTTAAGTATCCTGAAAGTTTTACATTAGTGTAATAAACAAACTTTTGTAAGCATCTTTTCTTATCAAGCCACGTCAGCCGTAGACAAGTAACGAGACGAAACGAAATTAAAGAGCGGAACCAGTGGCGAATATGCTACCGATCGCAAATCAATTCCCGTCTTGTTTCCTTTATCGTGCCATGCATTCGCTACGAGACGACCATCTCCACTTTTGGTACAGTTGTTCTCTTATCGTGCGAAAACGTTATGATATTCGCGAAGGCTCGCAGTTGCATCGTGTTGTCCCGTGGTTGTCAAAGTGGAAGAAATCTCGAGAGGAAAGAGGTAGTGTATTTGCGAGAATTACGTACGCGCATACAAAAGCCGTTATGCGAAAGTAGAGATCTTTATGCAAAGAGCCAATCTGTAGTCATTCGTCGACCGGACAGAAGCTGAATATCTTTATACTGGCCGTTAACGAGGTTTCCGTAACGAGCTTCGCTATGAAAGTCCAAGAGCTGAAGAAACTCTAAGTGAAAGTCCGTCTCGTTTGAGTACAAATGCATGATATCGTATCACGCGAGCTATTTTGTTGGCGACGAACAGTTTACGTGCATCGTGAATATTTCAAAATAATTTCGGTTTACGTTAGACATTCTGTTTTATATACAGTAAGGATATTTTGCTATTATAAATAAGTAGTGCAGTTCACAGTTATAACATCGCATGAATTATTACGACTTATAACTTAATTTTGCCGGCCAAATGTTTTCGTATACATATGTTACAAGACTTTCTGATTATATAAATAGATAAATTATTTTTTTTTCTTTTTTTACCATAGAAAATTAGGGAATCTTTATTTTAATTTTTTTAGAAGATAAAAACAAATTTTGCAAGAATATCTATTTATTTTTTAATTAAAAGAATTATATATTGGTTGTTAGTTCTTAAATGTATAAATGATACTCCTAATATATAATAGCTTTTGAAACTTTGCAGCATTATGCGTGGAGAAAATATTTATTTGACTATATTGAAATATGAGCATACAATTATCATCATATATATAGCATACCTGTTTTCCTTTTCTTCAATTCATCTCTCGCATAAAATTAAACGAATCTCTTGTTAAATGGGATATTCTTATTCTTATTATTTGCGAAACTCGACCACATCCCTTATCCCGTTAAAGTTCTCGCAAAAGGGATGACTCATCTCCGCGATCGATTATCTCAGTGCGACAAGATGGTCAAGGAAACATCTAGACCCACGCGTCTCCTTTCCTTCTCTCTTATTTATTCTCTTATTTTCTCTCGTATCTCGATCGAGGAAAAGTATCGACATCAAGGATAAAGAAAAGATGATTATGCACGTAACCGTATTTTCAAGGAAACCTTCCTCATTTAGACGTTTACATCGTCTTGATTGCTTAACAAGGAGAATGATCTTTTTTTTGTTATGCAATATTTCGACTTAGATTTAACGGTATTCAAGAAGAATAAATTTTTATAAATATATAATTTTGTTTTTTCTTTTAAATATATCTACGCCTTCTGTTCCGTTGTACTCTAAAATACCGATGATAGTTTACCGAGGAAAGCGATAAAAAATGCACAAAATTGTCTGCAAGCTTGCACATCCGGAAGTAATCTTTTTCTTTTATTGTCTCTCTTTCTCTATCTTTCTGGTGAGAAGTAAATATATTTGTTTTACCGCATTGCCGAGCAATCTTGTTTCTGTCAAGCCACCAAGTACGTGCGCATTTCAAAAAACATGAAAGGAATGAGAAGAGGGGGTGAGAAGAGGGAGTGTTCGCGCGCACACACACACACATTTCTCGTCACTGTTTTTGGTACGTTTCGAAACTCCGGATATGACATCAGACCAAACGTGGAAAATCATCGAACATACCGGCAAGAGTCGTCGGGTATTTTACCGGGACGTGTGGAGGAGGAGGAGGGAGTTTGGTCCGGAATGAGAGAGGAGAAACCGGGCCGCGAAGGGGGATGTATAAAGGGTGAAAGCTGGCAGGGGCAGAAGTGAGATCGATACCGCTAGAGAAGAGAGTCTGGCGATTCCCGCCATTTCGTCATGCGAGTTGCGCAATTTCCATTCATGACCGAGAGAGAAGATTGGCATTATGTCTTTGAAAACTTTGAAAGTTTCATTTAATTTATTAAACAGTCTTTATATTATTAATCAGTTTATTAAATAACTGATAGTGTGCCTATCAATTATTGATTATCGAATGATCGATAGTAATACTCTATAGATATAAGATGATTATTAGAAAAGATAGTTAAAGTAGTTAAATACCATCGATGAACAATTTACTGATATATTTTGTTTTTGCATTTTTTATCAATAAATACCAAAAAAAAAAACTTTTCAGATAAATTTCTCATTTTCTTCAAAAGAAACTTTTTCATAAATTTTTTTTTTAAATGTACTTTGCATGGGTAACCTAGTGATTTGATAAATCATTTATCCCATTATTCTGAATGGATCATTATATTCGATCTTGACTCAACCAATAGTTATGCAGCGACGCACGCACACAAACAATCAGAATATTGAATTTCTCTATGAACCTGTATCATTTCCCTCTCGGGAAAACATCGTATCCATTCGCGATCACCGATATATTGGAAAGGTTACTACAAAATAATCGAAAAACGATAATTTCTTCCATATTGACATTCCCGGTAAAAGAACTGACACGATCATCTTCTATCGTAATTTTAAAATCGAGTCAACTTGTATAAATGCGAATTTTTAAGTGAAAAGAGCGTTATTATGCTACAATTCCAACAATATTTTAAAAAAATATCGTATTTTTTCGATTTATAGAAGAACATCATATTAATCTATCATTTATAAATTATAAAAAAGAAAATCACCAATAATCTGTGAAATAAATGAATCTATGTGAAATTACATTTATCGTAAATTCGCGAGAGAGAATTATTCGCTATCTTGCGAATACATTATTTAGCAAAGCTTTACCAAGCTATTTCTCCAATAATGTTATTCTGAAACACGTATCCGATGATACTTGTAGAGAACAACCTATAAGCTGTTCCCCAAATAACTTCAGATTATAATTTATAAAATGTATACACGAGTACATTCAAGACATAGTCTTAGCAAGTATTAAATTTGCGTAGTTAATATTTTATAATTACAGCATTGATTTTTTAGATCTTTAGAATATGATTAACACAGGAAAGTATACAATTAGGGAAAAATTAAGGAATTTTTTTACTATTAGTTACTATTTTAATTGGTCAGTGTTCATTATTATTTTCAAAATGTATGCTGCGTTATTTATAGCAATAGATATTTGAAGCATATTATAAAGAAATCTAAGAGATCGCTTTACAAAATTTTCGTAAAGTAAAGATAGATCGATATAGTTTAAAAAAATCTCTCCTTTGCAACATGTTTAGAATCGAATGTAATAGAAGTATTTCCCGACGCGCGCGCACGCATGAATGCGATGCATAATCGCGAATAATACGAGAGTTCGATTCAATGACAAGATAGTATGATGACTATGACGGTTTGATAGAGTGGATAGAATGTCATCTCTCTCGAAATGAGTTCATGGCATGGATTCATCCATCAAATCCATCGTCGGCAAACAACATTTCGCCGAGCGATCAGAAACGGATGATCGTACTGCCAGTTTGCAGACGCTCCTCCCACACCATGATCTATCTACATAATTCATGAATCTCTTCTATAACGCCTGGGGCGAGACTCTTCGCGTAATTTCGGAGAGTGCGCTGCTTTTTATCCCAATGCAATCGCCTCAGAAAACGCTGAGCGAAAAGTCGTTTCGATTCGTCTCGATTGAAGGAAAATTTGTGGCATCGATCATCTTTGGTTTCCAATTCACGCTCACACACACACTTTCTATTGTGTTCTTGTTACATTATCGAGCTTCGAAAATTTGACGAATTCCATTTCCTCGCCAATATATATTTGCGTATAATATGAATTTATAATAAATGAAAACGAAGACATTTATTTTAACCAATTTTTGTTAAAAAATTTCGCTGTGATTTATGGAGACGATAAATCATTCATGTTTTTACGCGAATATCAGCAAATATATTATTGTTACTTGAAATTCTTTTTCGAAGAAAAAGTTCACGCTATGAAAACATTCCAGCACAATGAGACTTCTAATAAATCTTGTCTTTTTTAAAGAGGTATTATTGAGAGCTAGTAGAGAGAGGAGAGAAGAAAAAAAATTGTACGATTACAACAATTACCGGGATCGTATGGTTACGAGCGCAATTATGGCCGCTAGCTCGATCAGATTCGTTGATTCAGAAAATTTAATGATTACGGTGGTAGAAAGATGCTACCTACGAACAAAATTAAACAAAAACAAATAATAACTACAATAATTTTTATGTAATATATTGGATTGAAAAGTTTGTGCCCTTTTTTCGGTCTTCATCGGTTAGTAAAAACGGCGCTTTCCGTTCAACCCTTGTAAATTTTTTATAGTTATATTTAAAAAAAAAAACAGTTTTAGTATCAATAAGAAATTTATTTATAGATATTTTATGACATTCTAAAAATAATCTTTGGTTATAAAAAAAGTAAAAGATAAAGATAATACAAATTATATATATACTAGTTTTTAGTTTACTATAATTGTTTTTTTTATAATTTATTTTTATTTTTTATTTATTATATATTTGTTTTACCATAATTTTTAGTTCATTATGATCATATTTAAGTTAATAATTAAGTTAATTGTGATCATGTCGATATTATTTCAAGTGTCAGTCTACTGTTGTTCATGTAATTTCGCACAAAAAGTTTTAAAGAAATATCAATATTTTAATGTTTACTAGCAATATTTTTGAAAACTTTGATGATTTGAGAATTTTCTGGATCAACTATATCAGCTATGTGTTGTTTTTAATTTTCGCTAATGGTTCGGTCAGTTACATTTTTAGTGAGTACGCAGCATTCCAGGATTTGGATCGTGAAACCGAGTAACATCGAAATTGGAATGAGACTGTCAGTCGATCGATAGCTCGCACGGGCGTTTTTCAGTGAGGAAAAACGAGAAGAGCCGCGATTCTCGATGAACAAAATGAACGATTCGTTTCACGACGTATCAACATTAATAATTCGGAACGTTCGTCTAATGATCTCGGAACGCATCGTCCATTTGTCGGGGCGAATTTAATCGATAAATATCTCGCGAATTGACGTATGCGAGGATTCGTTTCGATTCATTAATGAGAAACTGTGTCTAATCGCTTTGCGCTATCGCGTGTATAAATATAGCTTCAGAGGATTACATGTATGTGTAATTAATTTCTATCGTCGATCAATTTGCTTAGCTAGCTCTATTGTGAGATGATTTGTTTCGTAACAACGATTGTTGACAATTGTTGTAGACACTTGTAGAGATAATTATGCAACCAGATGAATCGAGTAAACGTTTTTCAGCTTATAAAAAAGTCGGTCTCTGTCTGATATTGATATATATATATACACACACAAAATAATTATTATAAACAGATCTTTAAAAAAAAAATTTGCGATGAAAATTATATTATAATAATTCATAATTAATTATATATTATTATAATATAATTTTCAAGGAATAAGAATTGAAAAATATTTTTGAATAATATATCCGTACAAATAAGAACATAATATATAATATATAGAATATAATATATTTTTTTCTTGAATATGATAAATGATCTATGCCGGTACAAAAAAAGAAACCGTAGATGGAGTCGGATGTAGAAAAAACAGAAATTCGAGGAACATCTTAGAAGTGAGAGGAAGACTATATATTGTAGCTTACGGATTACGTCAGGTCCGACGTCGGCAAAAAAATTTGAGCCCATGGCACGGACTTAAACATCGTACGAGCGTATCTTTTTACACATCTTGGAAATATTACGTGTCATTTCGCATGTGTGATACGTATAATATCATGACACAAAGCCGTGGACAATACTCGCACGTGCGGAAAAAATTTATTTAACAAATTATCAACATGATCATATATTTTACTTCTATATGCATATTCTGCATCATCACTTGAAATCGTATCGTGTGAATAGACTATCGGCATTGGTGACAATTGCGTAAACACAATGACCGCACAGGAAATCGAATAAATGAAAACGTGAAATACGCGCGTTGAAATATACAGAGCTGAAATCGCGTATCGGAGCGAGTAATCACGACTTCGTGTATTTTTCCATTAAAGCGGTTTCCTTTAAAAAAAAAAAAAAAATTTTTTTTTACAGTATTTTGACACATTTTTACGACCGTTCGCGTACGGTCGCGTAATGGCTGCAAGGTGATGCAAGGCAGATAGAGTCGAACGACAACTTGGTTGTGGTCTGAGGTTGAGATGGAAGTGGAGAAATTCAATTTTCATTCCTCGACGAATCCATTCCTTGCAAGTTCGCGATTCCGTCAGTTTTCTTCCCGGACTTTCTTTACCGTTACATTTTTCATTTTATTTGCGCTGACGTGTCAACATGTTCTTTCCTTACCCGATGAAATCTCTTCTGTAATTTATTATAAAAAACGTACTTTATTTTGTTTTAATATCTGAGAGATTACGTTACTATTTGGGGAAACACGTTTATGTTATAGGTGCTGCGAAAGCAATTTTATTGCTACACAGATGGCGATGTAAGAACCCATATTAAGTTAGCCCCCCCACCAACGCCAAATTATATCAAATACATCAAATAATTTAGTGCTAATTATGTGCTAATTAGTTGCCGTAGTCCGAATTTTGTTGCTCAAACCGTTTAGCAGGAATTTACATTCAAAGTGGGGGGTGCTAGCTTGACATTAAGCCAGCCCCCCCCATAGTGAAAAAAATATATAGAATGCTCGAATCAAAAAATAAAATACACTAGAATTTGTTGCTATTTTGTTGCTCTAAAATAACATAAAAATATTTTTAAAAAAGTATATAATTTAATTAATACCACTATATACTCAGTCTCGCCGCGCCGTACCATTCACTTGCGCGAAGTAAAAGTAAATAAAAAAATGTATCGCTCGCATGTATTTGGTACTAAAATAATCTGTGGACAATATACTGTCGAAATATATGAGAAACTGAATTTGTTGCTCGTCTTAAAGTATTAAAAATCGATACTTTGTCGCCGCGGACCCTATACGACGCGCTCTTATATTATATAAATTAACTAAAAGAATTTGTTGCTCGCATGTTTTTGGTATTAAAATAATCTGTGGACGATGTACTATCGAAATATATAAGAAACTGAATTTGTTGCTCGTCTTAAAGTATTAAAAATCGATGCTTTGTCGCCGCGGACCCTATACTACGCGCTCTTATATTATATAAATTAACTAAAAGAATTTGCTGCTCGCATGTTTTTGGTATTAAAATAATCTGTGGACAATATACTATCGAAATATATAAGAAACTGAATTTGTTGCTCGTCTTAAAGTATTAAAAATCGATACTTTTTTTTCACTATGGGTGGGGGGCTGGCTTAATGTCAAGCTAGCACTCCCCACTTTGAATGTAAATTCCTGCTAAACGGTTTGAGCAACAAAATTCGGACTACGGCAACTAATTAGCACATAATTAGCACTAAATTATTTGATGTATTTGATTTAATTTGGCGTTGGTGGGGGGGCTAACTTAATATGGGTCGCCCGAGGACCGTGCGAATCTCGGCCTAAGACGAAATTAGAGAAATCGTTGATGCACGGGAGTTCGCTGATTATCCGAGAGCATCAATGACGATATTCAAGTATCCGTGGATTACTGAGTAAACATATACCGAGATCGATCCCCCGACAATTCTACGCTACAATAATTATTTTACGATTCTGAAATTCATTAGACGATGAAATGAGAATTGAATAATTAATTCGAGGAGATCATAATTTTTCCACGCGGCATTTCGATAACTTTTCGCGCGATGAGCTCTTTAATCACGCGAGCAAACGCGAGTTTTCGCTACGGATGAGTAAAGCGCAAAGGGCCCGCGTGCGTTCATTCCCGACAAAAATGAGAATGAGAGAGGTAGTTACCCCCAAAATTCACTTTCGATGGATGAAAAGATGCGAGAGATACGGAACGCGACCGTAATACGTCTCGATAATCGCGCTTGTGCGAAGAGCGTTACGGAAAATTTAGGCTGGACGGATAGGTGGGGGGAGGGGAGGGGAATGTCGTCGAATATCTCTTGCAAGAACAGGAGCGAGCGAGTTTTTTGCGAGAAAAAAATCGTGCGCCAAAAAACCTTCGCGATACGAACAAGGATAAGATAACGAAGCTCGAGCGATACTTTTGCAATCTCGCGATTATTTTCTGGCGAAATTATACATATAATTGAAGAAGAATCATATATTTTAAAAGAATATTAAAGTATATTGAAATACGAAACGTGTGAAAAACGCGACGCGAAGCTTCACCAATTGTAAAATTTCTCATTTAGCTGTTGGTACTCGTGCTTTCTCGCGGCATTTCAGAGACATCGATTAACGTTGACATGTCACCCTTAATTGGATTTCAGTAACATCCATAGTTTTAAAACTAACCAATCACCAATCAAGAATCGAATGACCGTGATTGGTCAATTTTACAACCATGAATATTATTAAACCTGACGTGTAAAATTAGTCGACTAACTGTCGACTAACCGAACACATTTTTTTTTTCTCTTAAATAAGAATATTTTATTAGGAATGTTCATATGTGGTGTGTGAGCTGCTTTTCAGATATATTCCTCCTTGAATCTTACACATTCTATTCAACGATTATTCTCGTTGTATTATCGTTTCGCCATGAAAATTGATCGAGATTTTGTAATATAAGCTCTCTCTCTCTCTCTCTCTTTCTCTCGAGCCGCGCTTCTTTGTTTATATCTGAATGTTTTGATCCAACTTTTTTGAACGCTTCTGTACCGAGTTCGGCGACGCGGTCCTCCCCTCTCCTCATCTATCCGTCCAGCCTAAATTTTCCGTAATCGTGTCAGTCTCTTCACACAAGCGCGAGTCTCAAGACGAATTACGGTTGCGCTCCGTGTTTCTCGCGTCTTTTTATCCGTCGAAAGTGAGATCCGCGTACGAACGAGTGTCGGGGGGATCTTGTATCGAATAACAGGCGATTATCCGAGTGTAATATATTAACCCGTGTAATCGTGATTAAGACATCTTTCGATATATATATACTCGCAAACGACAAGATTTTTCCCACGCATCTTTTATCTATCGAAAATGAATTTCGCATCCGAACGAATATTCGAAATATCCGAATCGAGAGTAATTTGTAGTTTTGATATATCGACTTTATAATACGATACAACGATCGATGAATACATTATTTAACATATTTTTAGGCGCTGAAATAATTTACTCGTTGTCGTATATAATAATATTGCGTTGAAAATATAAGCGCGTCGCGTTCCACACGTTTCTGCTTTAATATTCTTTAATATTGTTTTCAAATGTAATCCTTTTTTCAGAGTTATATTCACAATTTCATAAATCGAGATCGCAAAAGAGCGTCGCTCGAGCTAATTTGATTTATCTCGCTCAGGATTCTTCGCGTACGGTTTATTTCTTGGAAGAGACGCGCTCGCTCCTTTTCCTGGAACGGATATTCGACGACGCGTCCCCCCCTCCCCATCTACTACTACTCAACCTGCCTAAATTTTCCGTAACCGTTACAGTAACCGTCGTATTGCATTAGCGTGCGAGATTGAAATATTCTTTCCGTATTTCTCGCCTTTTTTTATCCATCACAAGTTTATCCCGTGTATAAAGTGGATGTCGTGAGTATCGGGAATGTCGATTAGAATCACGGAAAATCGTCTCCGTCCATTTATTAATACGCGATTATATGTTCTTTCATGTTTATAATCGGCATGGAAATAATTTTACCGCGTCATTGCATATGGCGGATTTTGGACTACGAGTGAAATAGTGATTATGAGAACAGTGATTATGCACGAGTGGACAAATTGATAGACTGTCTCGTCTCAATTTGAAGCGAAGGGAGCAACCGGAAACGGAAAGGATCTCGCGATGACCAGATGCGGAAAGAAGTGAGACATGCAAGGGCGGTGCATCGGTCGGTCAGTAGAATTTATTATTAAACATTTAAAATTGTCAATATAATTTTTAGTTTATGGAAACAATAGTATTGAAAAATCGGGGTTTTTTTTTTTTTTTTATTAATGATTTATAGCTCATGTATAAATATTTAGAATTATAACTGACCATATTATCTTTGCCTTGATTATTTCTATTATTCGTCATTGATGATTACTGATGATTTCATAATTATAATCGTTGAGCGCATTAATTTTACTATTTTATTAGCATTCGAAATCATCATTAATACGATTACATTTTATTTAACTCTGATCACTCTGTAATCTTAACATCTTTAACGCGTCATTTTTAGAGAATGAAAATTATCAAACATGTGCATTAACAAAATTAATCATATAAATATTTAGAATTAAAACTGACCATATTATTTTTGCCTTGATTATTTCTATTATTCGTCATTGATGATTACTGATGATTTCATAATTATAATCGTTGAGCGCATTAATTTTACTATTTTATTAGCATTCGAAATCATCATTAATACGATTACATTTTATTTAACTCTGATCACTCTGTAATCTTAACATCCTTAACGCGTCATTTTTAGAGAATGAAAATTATCAAACATGTGCATTAACGAAATTAACAATATGCGTGTCAATTTATTTTTTAATTTATGGAAACGATGATATTGAAAAATCGAGTTGTTTTTTGATTAATTATTTATAATCTGATAATCATATAAATATTTAGAATTAAAACTGACCATATTATCTTTGCCTTGATTATTTCTATTATTCATCATTGATGATTATTAATGATTTCATAATTATAATCGTTGAGCGCATTAATTTTACTATTTTATTAGCATTCGAAATCATCATTAATACGATTACATTTTATTTAACTCTGATCACTCTGTAATCTTAACATATATCTTTAACGCGTCATTCTTAAAAAAGCAAGAGGAGCAACAAATTCAGTTTCTTATATATTTCGATAGTATATTGTCCACAGATTATTTTAATACCAAAAACATGCGAGCAACAAATTCTTTTAGTTAATTTATATAATATAAGAGCGCGTCGTATAGGGTCCTCGGCGACAAAGTATCGATTTTTAATACTTTAAGACGAGCAACAAATTCAGTTTCTCATATATTTCGACAGTATATTGTCCACAGATTATTTCAGTACCAAATACATGCGAGCGATACATTTTTTTATTTACTTTTACTTCGCGCAAGTGAATGGTACGGCGCGGCGAGACTGAGTATATAGTGGTATTAATTAAATAATATACTTTTTTAAAAATATTTTTATGTTATTTTAGAGCAACAAAATAGCAACAAATTCTAGTGAATTTTATTTTTTGATTCGAGCTTTATATATATTTTTTTCACTATGGGGGGGGCTGGCTTAATGTCAACCTAGCACCCCCCACTTTGAATGTAAATTCCTGCTAAACGGTTTGAGCAACAAAATTCGGACTACGGCAACTAATTAGCACATAATTAGCATTAAATTATTTGATGTATTTGATTTAATTTGGCGTTGGTGGAGGGGCTAACTTAATATAGGTGATATAAGATTCATATCTGCAGAGAGGCTGCTAGGAAAATTAAATCGAAATTTGAGGCGGATATTTGTTCTCAGATTTGCTGAAAATCTTACAGAGTTGATAGATCGAAATATTTTGAGAAAATATTAAACATTATTTTAATATTTGATTTTTTGGTATCTGGTAACGACCTTTTTTTAAAGTCAATAACTTTTCTTGTTACATTCCAAGGAACACATGAATCTCTAGACAAACGTTCGGCAAATCTGTGCCAAACCTAACAAACTCTTGACCTGTTGCATGTCCTTCTCCAGTTCGACAAAATTTACAGACTGCGCAATCAAGACTAGGAAATAATTTCTATATATTTCTTCTAAAATTATCTTCTGTTTTTCCAAAATTACTTCTTGTTTCTTTACAGACTAATTTATCCAAGTTTGAAACTCAATTTGAAAATAGCGAGTATTATTTTATCAAGATACATTGATTTTTTAATTGTAGAAAAAATGTAAAAATGAATTTTTCGTTACGTGTCACAGTAATATATTTTTGAAATATACGTATAACATATTTTTGAAATATTACGCGTCACATGACACTTCATGAAATGATAATTTAAACTAATCTGATTTTTTTGACTCATTAGGCATGATCAGTCAATTATATCAAGGCGAAAATTAAGATGAAATTGCAAGCACTATTATTATTCACATTTTTAAAGCATCATCACAAAGTGACAGCACACAGCCAGCTTTGCCGCTGTTTTGTCTGACGATGCGATTTCGCGTGTCTATAAAGTTTCTATAGAAAAGTGCGGAGCTTTTACAAAGCTTCTTGAGACCGATGGATAATGTTATGCTATGACGATAGTATCCCTCTTTTCCTCGCTATCCTTTCTAAGTGGATAGCACCCTAAATTTACCCCCGCGTTCTCAACCACAATAAGGCATATCCGGGAATGCTTTTCCAATTCTTGAAAAATATGAATCATCCAATGGAAAAATAATCAGATTTATATCAAGTTGCAAGCATGAACGTTGATGCTTAAATTATATTTAATGATTACACAGAAAATATTACAACTCTGTAACTTTTTTATTATTTTTGTCTTCTCGTAGATTAGAATTTCAGATTTAAATGTATTAAATTAAATCATTCTTTTAAAACATTGATTTATATTATATTTTGAAAATTATTTCATTATGTTATAATATAAAATATATATTTGATTGCATATAATTTAATAATAAAGTTCATATTTATGAATAATATCATGTTTGACTTTTATATAGATGACGGATGACTCGTTTGATGAGTCATGACTGTGTAGGGCGATCTTTCGAGTTAAGCTATGACATTGGGGAGATTGGCGAGGGTCACATTACAAAGAACGTATATCGCGAGACGATATTGATGTTTAGAATACTAACAAAGTCTGGTATGTGGTTTCTCGACCTAGAATAAAAATTAACGATGATTGCTTCGGCGTTTAATATTGCAATAACATTTCTTGTTATAATAGTCATTCATTATAATGGACCGTTATATAGGTTTGCGGAGAGATGGGTTGTTATATATTTTATTTTATATTTCTATTGAGTAGAAAAATGGAAATATACAATCTGTTATACAAATAAAAATTTAAAAATTTATATAAGAGATTTTAATGCGTTTTAGATATGAAATCTTTATACAAATTATTATTCTCGATTTATATTATTTTGTATATATTATATCACATATAGTTGACATTATTTTTGCAATAATATTATTAAATATAATAATCTAAATAATATTATTAAATAATAATCTTTCCAATTAGTCGATCGGTAATATTAGCAACGTGATCGTTCCCTGAAGATGTAATAAATTAGATAGTATTGCAGCTGTGACGAGACAATGTAGCGATATGGTTAACCTCGACACAAATTCGGTTAATCTACGTAATTCCACTTACATATGTCACCAACGAATTCGGCTTTCTTTCTCTTTATGATCGTGTTCTCCTTTTTCCTTCCTATTCTCCTTGGAACGTGATTTACGAGGTGCGATCACATAAAAGATGCGCACAGTAAATCGACACCAGCTGCATAAATTTATGAAAATAAATGTTTAATTAAGTCATGATTGATAAAAATGGAAAAATTTTTTTATGCATATTGGTTTGTTGCAGTACTACAATTTTATCTTTGGTAATTATATACAAAGTGATTTTTTATTATATTCATAGCTGACGTTATTTTTTTTTCAATGAATTTATACGAGAATTTCATAATAATGATTATTGACTTTTTTGAATAGCAAAATATTTAGTGATCTACATTCATATTAATCACTGATTTAATATTATTAATATTAATTTATAGTTGAATTTTTTGAGCCTTGGAATATGTGATTAATATTATTTTATCGTAAATAAATATTTTTACGAATATTTTGATAATTTTGTATAATTGATGCATGTATGTGCACAGATACATGTAGTAATTGACCTTATGCATTTCTCTTTGTCTTTATCTTGATAAAAGCTTTTTATCTGATAATAAAAATTTTATGCAAATCTTTTATTTGTTCTTTAATTTAAATTTCAAAGTTTGTCTTAAAATTCTAGAGATCTATTTTCTAGATATCACGCGGAAAATATTATTAGAGAATGATTTGAGTTTTAATTTTCGGATGTAAAGTTGATTTGAATTTCGCAATGAATCATTCCAGATGATCCGATTGATATCCTTAAATCCTTAAGGCGATGCTTACATTAGGAATTTCGAGAGACATTGCGAGAATTTGCCTTGAACATGACATTTCATGTGCTTTGATCAACATCAACAAGAGAATATTTCAATGGTTCCTTCTCGCAATTGTCTCTCACAATTTCCCTTTGTCTCGTCGTTCCTTTGAAACCGCGATTCAAGTAAATTTTGAGGATCATAATATGCGAGAACTTGCTTCCCTGCCGTCGTTGTTATACACTCGATTGAGTTATCGGTAACTAGAAGCAAAGGTGAATGTACATAATATTATTCATTATACTCTTTGTAATGTTATCTAAAATCTTGATATCTTTTTTCAAAATTACTGAATTTCTCTTTCTATATTTTATTATCTAAATAAAAGATTTTGTATAAATACAACGAAATTTTTATAAAGTTAATCAGTATACAAATATACATATATATACACACATCAATTATATGAAGTTATCAAAATATTCATAAAAAAATCCATATCCGACAAAAAAAAAATTAAAATTTGCAATATACAATAAATAAAATACGTTTCGTAATTTTTTTTTTTTTTCATACAATTGAAACGTTTACATTTCGGAATTGATTTAAAATTTTATAGAAGTATGATGAAAAGCAGAGAACAAAAACCGAATGACGGAGTGATGCAGACAGATGAGGCGAAGCTTTTGATAGAACATTGTGTTAGTCTTTTCCGTCAGACGTTAATTAATGTTATGGTTTCATGATGATGTCGAGTTAGAGGCGACTATAGCTAGCAAAATTCCCTTTGTGACCGAAAGCCCGATATTGCGCGGCTTAATCACGCTTAAATACGCCGTCCTGGCTGTCCATCCTCGGGCAGATCGAACGGTCTGTCGCTCATATAGTTCACACCGTGTTAGTTTCTGTCTCTTGACTGGCTTGCGGTACCTCTCATATCATTATTAACGAGCCAATTAGCGTTTTCCATTAGCTACAGGCCTAGACATGATATTTCTATGCACTCGAGCATCTATCTTTATTAATAGATACTCTTTCGGGATCCTTTTAACTTCTTCTATTATGTCAACATTAATATCTAAATATTTTTTTTCATATTCTCTAATCTCAGCAAATATACATCGTATTTTGTGAATTGATCGAGTAATAATATCATAAGAAATTATGATAGCTTACACGAGATGGAATGTGTCTCATTCTATCGAAATATTTTAATTATTAATCGCACATAATTTCAAATCTAAAACTTACTATTTCTCTCATGTCGAAACAATCGCTATTTTACTTACAATTAGTTTCGAATTAGCAAAGTGCCTTCATCGATCTATCTTTGTTATTTTTTCATTCGATATATCGACTTGCCGCAGCGACGTGCGTAAACGCGCGTGGATACAATTGTAGTCGGCCATGAACGGGAGGGCTCGTGATTCGTGATGTATGGTCGACCGCTAAATCGTTTTCGACCGTTCCGACCGCTCGTGCGGTCGATCTTTACGCTCGGTAGATGCATTCGACATATTTTCGACGATGGCCAGATACAACCTTTGTATCAGCCTCACCATAGCACTGTTTTATGCGGCTGTATTTTAATAACGATTTTACTGCAATGAGTTTCACAAAATAATCATAATATAGTAATAATAATATAAATTAATTAACGTTAAGCTTGAAGTTCCGATAATTCTGTATAATATGATCAACCTCAGGCTATTATGGCGTGGGTTTAGCAATATTTAATCATGTGCTATTTGCAAGTTTGCTTAATTAAGTTGCCTGATTAGTTCCGAGAGAGTTTTTACGCATGCATGCAGCCTCCTGAATTAAGCATTGTGTTCACGCCGGAGTACGGTGACGCATTTACATATATTCGCGGAACTTTGAATCACGTCGCGTAGCATAAAGTAGCAGATGCGATTGTTTGTCCAACTTTCCTTTTCACGAAGCTTCATTCTCCTCAAACTCGTTGAGAGATTTCCCATCTTCGTCCATTGTGCATGCTCTAAAGAACTTTATATCGAATGGCGTATCGAATGGATACATCCTTCATTGAAGAGCTTATACTTTGGGCTTAATCCAACTTGCATTGTTCGCAGCCTAGTCTTATAAAAAATCTCTCACAGCTCGCCATCCGCGAATCGATTTTCCGTCGAGTCTTCTCATGAAAGACTCTCATTTCAGACTCTTTCGTGTAAATCCTGTTGTTTGTGAAGTTGTTTTTCTTTTTTGATTTTTTGTTTTTACTTAATGAGGTATCATGTCCATCGTCGTATTCGCAATTTCGCAGATTCTTGAAAAATAAAAAGGTAAAATAAAATAAAAAAACTTGTACGACACATCATTTTACGATATTATTAAATATTTTTAATTTTTTTTAGTAACATTTATATGATATATTTAAATGATCGAAAAATGCTTTTAATTATATTTACAAAGAAAGTTATCATCTTCTCTTTTTGTATAATGTGATTAAAAGCGATCTTTTTGATCAATTTAATATATTTTATTATAAAACATTTTATATAATTAGGTTTCTTTTCATTATTTGTATATAAGCAATTCATTTCTCTGAAATATGTATTTTTTACACTTTTCTTTTATATTTATATAACTATGTTTCTTTGTGCTTGAGTCACTTTTTTGTGAATGTGTAACTAAATAGTTTACTCCTAGACTGACCAGCAGTCTTCTTTTTCCTCTTTTGAGGGATCTCTTCACAGATAGTTCAAAACATTCCGAGAAAAATGTTTCCTTATACGCAATTAATTGCATCAAAACGAATAATGATTGCGCGTCGAGTTTATCATTTAAAAATATTTATTATTTATTTTTCTTCGAAGATTTTTTTTACATTTCAGATCTTAGAAATATCTTACTGACATAAGAAATTGATGTTATGACGAGTGACCAATTAGCGCGTTCTTTCTTGGTCAAAGAGAAACGGTGTAGTAGAGAGAATGTTATTTTAAGGTCTCGTTTGAATTTCTAAAGAGTTATTTCTTGGTTCATTCGGAAGAGCATACGAACTGTTTCACAAAGGATGAATACATTTTAATCAAAGTGCCATTTCCACTTTACTTCCAGGTTTTTATTGGTAATCCTTTGAATGCGCTATCTGCGGTAATAAAGTAGAATAATTTCTCTCTCGCTTTCTTTATCGCTTTTGGCGATTGATTGATTTTAATGATCCTTTTCAATTACTTTTTCTGACGTTAATCCTAATGAAGAAATTATTTTTATTAAATTGCTTTTCGTTATTTTAGTTAAAACGTATTTAAATATTTAAAATAATAATTACGTATATAAAAAAACCGTGTCGGAAAAATTTAATTTCCGGAATCAATCTAATCGATTGTTCCACGGCAAAATTGCATTTGTATGTTTCTTAAATTTTTATGCTCTTATTATTTATTTATTTCTTTATTTGTTTATCCACTTTGGCAAGACTTGACGTGCGCATACGCGATGTCCATGGGATCGATACCGACCGCCATTCCAGCCTTGTTGCAGGCAAGCAAAAACGCGAATTCTCTAAAAAAATTGAGATACAAGAAAGAATGCGGAACGAATAAATCAAGTTAACGCGGAATTAATTAACTTTTTGTTTCTGAAAAATTAATTAATTAATCGCAGCCGATTTGAATACAAACACTTACCGAGATTAAAACCCAACTTACTTCGGATTTTCTGTGCAACGCAAAGAAATTGTTTTGATTACTATGTTTTCTTTGCTGGCTAACAGTAGAGTGTGGTTTAATCGAAGGACATAATCGTGCATGCTGAAACGCGTGGTTCGAATTCGAATTAGTTAGTCGCTTTATATTGCAAACTTTGGTTTCTTACGAAACATGTTGAAATCACAGAGAATTCTTTCCTCTGTTCTATACGAAGTACATTGCTTGTCTCGCATTGTGCGCCGGTAAGGAGTGTCCATAAAGATAACAATTTCAATGTGATATCATAATATAGTGATGTATTTCCGAATTTATTAAATTCTTTGATGTAATAATTAAAATCATTTATTAGAATTTATATTATTATTTATTATTGTATTTACATAACATTTCTTTTGACTATCACTATTAAATTATGATTTGTCAATTATATTATTTGGTATTAACAATTTAAATAAAGATCAACAAAAATTGGAAATAATTTAGATTCGATTTGTTTTCTATATTTTAGTGTAGCGTAAGTTTAAAACGAGCTATTCTAAGGTTACTCTCTCGTCTGAATTTGCGAATTTTCTTGTGTTTTCTACGTTGACTCATATCGCAAGCAAAATCATACGAATAAATCGAGTCACGTATAAAGTGAGCCGAGTCATTAGCGAACCTCTGGACGCGATATGGCAATGAAGACGCTTAATTAGACAACCTCTAGATCTATTTTTTTTGTAGCGCTATTTTTGATTTTCTCTTTCTATACGCTTAGATCCTAAAGATTGGAATGTTATAAATCGAATGATATAAATAATAAAATCCGTAGAGATACATAAAAAATAATTTTTAAAATTTTTATCATTATTATATTTATTACTCGCATGTTTTAAATAATATAATAATTTCTGATTTTTATTTTTTATGGAAGCAACAACGGGCGTAATATTAACAGAGTTATTAATATTAGTTACGAAATGTCTAATTTCATCCAATTTTAAAAGTACGAAATGAAATGGTTTATATTCTTTTATAATGTTTTGCGTTTGAAAAGGGCTTGGCAGAGAGTTTGATTTAAATTATGGCCGGAATAGACGTGATACAGGAGTGTCACAGGAAGCCGTCTGTATTGTAACCTTTCTTTTAACGAGAACCATCGGTGATTATGCCGTCGAGTTTCTGATTGACGTGTCGGTTTTCATCGACGGTTTCGATACGGAGATATTTGCTATATATATTGTATATGAAAATTTATTACAAAATTAACAATAGCAGCTGGGGTCGCTGTGTTGCTTTGTTCTTTAGAGTGGCACACGATCGTAATTTAATTGCATGTTTTCGACCATGACGACGCGGCCGATTGATTTCTCATCAAAATGGCTTCGGTCGACGGCCTTTCGCACCATTACTTTCACATGCATTATTTGCATGTTATTGAATCTAACAGCCCTTTCAAACAGCTTACATTTGAGGTGACTTGAAAGATTGATCTAAAGCCATACATCTTTGATACCGATTGAATATCGGAACGTCACTGAGATAATGTTATCAAAGACGAAAATGAACAAAGGAGAGTGAGTTTTTTAAAAATAAGTCATCGACGCTTTGTCTGCTATGTCTCTTTCGCGAAATTGAAATGTTTCATTGTTGCGAAACCATTGCGATTTTCACCGATATCATCTGGGCAGCGAGCGTGAAGCCGAGCCCGTTTCCTGTTCAGAATCAACGAACCGATTTTGCCCGATCGCTCTTGGGCACGTGCGTACCATCGTCTCTCGTGCGCTCTATCTCCTATCACAACTCGTTGTATTATTTCAAATTCTATTCTATGTCTGCAATCTCTGATGCAAACATTGCTATGTTACTATTTGTACGAAGCTGCATCAGATTTACATTACATTGTTTTATTTATTGTTTTCAGAGTCAGTAAAAGCGGGAATTGCTTGGCTGGATTTCCCAGCCAAGCTAACTAGTAAATCCTGCTTGGACATAATAATCCGCGATCAAAATAAATGAGAATTTCAAGAGAGTAACTGTTGAATCGTATAGATATTATATTTCTCGTATTTATATACATTGGTCGAAAATTTATTATGTTGATTTTTTTGAAAGATTATTTAGTTGTTTAAAGAATTATATTTTTTAGTATCGTAAACACGAAATACAATAACTATTTATTTATGTTTTTTACACTATAATTATTAACGAGAATTATTTCATACAATAATTATAATTTAATTTATAATTATATCGAATTCTGTGACATCAATAATAAATTATGACATTGCAGTAAGATTTGGTACTAGTTGTGTTATGTTTGCGTAAAATGCATTAAGGCGTGCCAATCTGGAGTATCCCGAGAGAAATGCGAGCGATAATGATCATATATGAGAGCAGGATTAATATAGCTGACGTGGTCGTGGAAGAAAATAAAGCCTATCTTGTAACCCTGTGGTACTTTCTAAACCTTGGACCAATTTCAGGCCTTTCGAGATTGCCAAGGCTCTCGGTAAACTAAAAGACAACATCTTACTATTAATGGAAACAGCTTGGAACAAGTCAGATCGGAAATTCGTAGGAGAAAGTATAACAATAAAATTTTTTATGTATATATAAGCGATTGTGAAATAGCTGCTGTTTCCTTAGATAAATATTAATGTTTTTTTTTTTTTTGTTTAAACGTTTATTAATCTAGGAGAAACTAATTTTATACAAAATAAACGGAAAAAAGTTTACAAGAAAAATATTAAAACGAATAAAGAGAAAGGAATGCGAAATTTCTTTTTACACTACTTTACAAAAAAGATTAGTGACAAATAATTACGTATTTATTGTATAATCCCGGAATATAGGTCAGATTTAATTCTCGTTACTCAATGTCTCTATCCTCTGTGTCTTTTGCCCCTTATGTCGAAAGCGGTAGCCGTCGAAACGATTTTCACCTCTCTGTGTTGTTTTAGTTACGCATGCGAAGAACATACGACGCGACAAAGTGCTCCCAAACAGGGTGCGTTGAAGCGATGCAACAGAATTCATGCGCACGCATTATGCGGTTCAATGATACATGAACATGAGCATAACTCGAGACTCTGACGAATCAATGAGACTTGTT
The DNA here is from genome assembly GCF_030449975.1 of Polyergus mexicanus. Lineage (NCBI taxonomy): Eukaryota > Metazoa > Arthropoda > Insecta > Hymenoptera > Formicidae > Polyergus > Polyergus mexicanus. Next base: position 10,523,276 of record NW_027223321.1, on the reverse strand, counting down.
CACGCGCATGCAATTGAATATAAATTTAAAAAGAGTACAGCATATACATATATAGATATATATCTTTTTCTTGCATCTATCAAAGTCATTAAAACAAGATCGTGACATCAGCGTAAAGCAGTGGCAATTTTTGATCGCGGTGAAAGATAAATCGCGAAAGCCATATCAGAGAATCAACGGTCGTATCATATAAAGATTTGTTGAGTATAAAAAAAACGCATGTTAGTTAATTCACTTTAAAATGTTGACGGTCGTACATAATTAATTTATGACAACAATAAGAAAATAAAATATTATATTAGAGAAAAAGAGAGAGAGAGAGAGAGAGAGAAAGAGAGCAAACATAAGAATTTATTAATATAAAAATGTTACGACTCGCTTTTTTAAATAAAAATTATATACATATACATACATGCGTATGTATATTTATATACGTATAATATATTCTCGTATTTAAAAACCGCTTGCTCATTTTTTTCCTTAAGTAATTATATCTAAATTTAAAAGGAAACAAATTGTTTGCCGTCTGTCGCATCATCTTGTTTCAAGATGTCGACGACGACTTTAGCGGCAAAAAGGAGCGTCGATTATTGATTGCGTTGAAAGTAGACACGCCAAATGCGTACAGGCGACTGTATTTGGTATTGGGTATTTCTTGTAGAGACTCACGCGCATCCGTGCAACCCCTATGTCCCCTATATCCATCAGGTTGGTCAGCAGCGTAGAAACGGTGAGATATTTCGTAGGCATTTGCGAGATCGCTGAGCACGTTTTGCTGCTGAGGATTCTCTGTTACCACAAAAGCGATAATTATGATCCTCGATTTCGATAATTTATGACAGTAATTTGGCTGGTTTAACGCTACACGCTGAAATCTCTATTAAATCGGGTTAACCAATGGCGTAGAAACGACGATAACGGAGAGTATTGTGAGCGTTCCGTAGGAAACGTATTGCTCCTGCGAATCGACGATTACTGTCGTTGTAAATTGTCGTAATTACGGCGCTCCCCTGATTACTTATCGCGACAATTGGACCGATTGTGTAGTGTAAATTATGAATCTCTTGTTTCGGTAGTTAAATTGACGAGCAAAAACAACGAAATCGAGGAGAGGGATTGTAGTAGACGAATGGATAGCGGATACAATAATTTATTACAAATTTAATAATGGATGCAGTAATTTATTATGAAACACTAATTAATTAATTAATCTAAATTATAATCGTTCTTTACAGATATTGAACAAACAATATCACAATTATTAAAAATGAATAGTGCTTTGTAATTTCATCTGCTTACGTGTTTTTATTCACGGTCTTCATTTAAAAGTTTTAGTTTACTGCAACTATGCATATTGCAACTTTGTTCAAAACACGATAAATTGCATATTGATTGTTTATTTCTCTTTCTTTTTTTTTGTCTTTCAATTTTATTATTTTATGTTTATTCGAACTTCTTATTCCGACAATAAATATGTAATTGATTCGATGTAATATAACATCGTAATATAAAATCGAGAAGAAAATTGCACGAAAGAGATTACATAATTGCAAATTGAAAGTTCGTCTTTGATGAGACAAAAGTTTTTTCACGTAATATTTGATGCATACTCGATAAAAGGCATTCTCTTTTTACTCTTATATAGTTTGTTCTCTCTCTCTCTCTCTCTTTTTCGATTCATATATATTACAACCTTGTGAGTCGCTCTTGTACGAATAATGGTACACTTTTATCGCCGTATGTTAGTATTATTTTAAGGGGAGATTTTTTGAGGTGGTAGGACGGCGCTTACATACGGATCCTCATGTACCGATATAATGGGGAGAGTATCGATTTAGACGTTCACGGGTAAAGGATTACATCAATAAAGACAGGTTGTGTGTATGTTGGGAGAAATATAGAGAATCTGGAAGTATTATATTATTAGAATACTGCTTAAAAATAATTTTTTATTAGAACTTCTTATTATTTATATAGAAATCTATTTTGTAATTGTACTTAAAAGTTGTTGTTAATAACATTTCAATTTATTATAGTGCATGAAAAAATGTATATTGCTTATATTATTATTGGCTCAAACATAATTATTATTAGCTTAATTGCATGAAATAAATGACTGCCAGAAATTATACAGCTGTTTATGCAATAAATATATACGATATTTTTGCTAATGAATGCAACGAGGGAGAGGGAGGGGGGGGTTTAAAAACAATGAAGTATACAATAAAAAACTATGAATAAGCTTTGTACATTGCAATCACGTAGCTGTTGTTTGTATTTGTTTTTTATTGTTTACGCGATATACTTGCATGCACGTACCAACTGACAATAATAACGCGTTTACGCTTACTGAGAAAAAAGAATAATATAATGTGCAAAAATAGACAATCTTGTTTAAGAAATTTTTCCTTCGTTCGTTGATGACGCGTGCATGGAAATGTTGACAAAAAGGACACGTGAAAATAAAAGTAATGTTTTTATTTCAATATTTTTATCTCTTATATATAATTCTTACATGTAAAATGCGATATTTTATCGAAAATTTATAATATAAAGAAAGAAAAAGTGCATATGATAAAAGAAAGTATAAGTACACATTTGCGTATGAAAAATGTAAAGGAAAATGTAAGAACAAGCGTGGCAAATGAAAGAAGAAAGATTATATTACCATAAATGTGTAGGTATAACATACAAAAAATTTGAGGAAAAATGCTTTATTGATCGTATATATTGTATAATCTTTTGGAGAAAATCTTGATAAAGATTACGTTATTTTATCAAAGATAATTTTATCAAATATTACATTTTAAATGAGAAAACATTAATGAATATCGATAACGAATATTAATTTGATAATTGATATCACAAAATCTTATTTTTAAAAGAATGGAAGAAAGCAAGAAAAAGAGAAAAGGAGAGCAAGAGGAAAAAAATTTAAAAGATATTTATTTTATAAATTAAAACGCAGTTCACAAAATTCACTTAATCATTTAGTATTTGGCGCGAAATTTTCATTTAATTTCAATCATATTTGTCGTGTTGGCATTTTCTGAGTCAAAATATTTTCATTTATATTTCCATTTAGTCTTCAGAGATTCGTCACAGATACATGCGCAAGGACCCCTTCTTGATATTATTCATGTATGATTATCTTAACTGCTTCAAATACATTACATCCCGTAAGATGGTTGCTTAAATGCGTTGCTGTGACAATTTTCATATTGTTTATTTTTGATACCAATTATTTGACATATTTAAAATTATTTATCTTATGATTAACTTATAATCTTGGCTTATTTTCCTTTAAAATTTAAATATATGCTTATAACAAAACATAACATAATATAATAGTTATATATATAAATAAACAATAAACCAATTCTGTTCTTATTTGATATATTGGATATATCTTTTTCTCCTCTTTCTCTGATCGTGTCTTTATACATATAATTACGCAAAAATATTATAAAATATTTTTTTTAACTTTTATTGTTAATTAATGCGAATAAAATGTAACTTTTAATATATATTATATATATATATTTATGTCGCATGTATTATATTTTGATTTATATTGTTTGTGATAATCTCATTTTTACTTTTTTGCAATAAATCATATTGGGCTGCACTAGCAACATACCGAACAAGATTAACACATTTTCCACGAAACAAACCTTGCTTACAAGTGCAAGTTAGTTGTAATTCATCGTTTCACAATTTCAAAGGCAAATAGGTATTCTATAAACTTTACTTAACATCACTATTCTCGCAGCTAGGTTTTCTAGTCTCAACGATTTTCAAACAGATTAAAATATAGTTCACAGTTACCGAAATAATTGAATTTTGACTTACATTATATACATATACATAAAAAATAGAAATCAATATGTGCTTATAATCCCAAGGCATTGTCGTATAAGGCACAGAATGAATGAGTTGAAAATATCAATATGAATGCGTTGATAATATCAGAGAATTAACGAAGAATACTGAACAATACAATACAAAGTCGAATATAGGTGAATTTTATACGACTCGAACTTTAAGCTCAATTGAATTAATGTGCAAACGAGAGGTAGGCTTCTGGTCCGTCGGAAATGTGATGATCAGTCTCGTTAACATTGCAAATTTTCTTCATAAGCGCTTTTTACCTAGGTAATTTTACTCTACAATGCAAATCTATCCCTTTGTATTCTTCTCAGTTTGACGCTTGAGCGTCGCGATGGATTTGCAAAAGTAAAGGAGGATCGCTGACAATGTTGGACAACAAATATTTATTTTAATTTTTGGCGCACGCACTATGTTTATCAAATTTAAAGTTAGTTCTTTTAATTTGCTATAAATGTACATTCAAACATATATTTAGGCTAAGTAATTAATTTTACTAGATTTATTAGGCGTATTGGTTTCAGCGGATTAGCTAGTGATTCTGTACATCGTTAACAGACACGAGTCGAGAATCAAAAAAGTAAACACAGTGCATAAACAACACGACTGATGTTCGTATATATAAATGGAATCAACACTGTACTACATACAGTAACTCTCGTTAATCCACGAAACAAATAGGCGGGTAGACTTATACGTTATGATGTGGATTAAGGAGGTAATACGTTCTCAAATTATGCAATTCTAAATACACGTGACAAATAGTTGTTATCGTTAGGTATTTGATCAATTGAAATATTACATAGGAATCACATTCTACGTAACGCCCGTAAACAATACGACGTAAACGATTGATAAATGAAAATACGATATCGTGCAAATTACGATATATTGTGTATGTTTTTTTATTTTGGCAGCGTATGCTGATGTTATTAATTTCAATCTGCAAAATAATACAAGGGTAATAAATTTTTAATATTTTTTATTTTATTTTATTTTATTTTATTTTATTTTATTTATTATTTTTTTTTTTTTTTTTTTTTGAATTAAAAGTTCAGCGATTATATTAAACACATATAATTCCTAACGAAAGGGTAGATGGATCTTGCTCTCCTTTTCAAGTTGATAATTTTCGTATCACGCTATGCAAGCTCAACGATTCACATAACTCATTTATTCTGTTACGTATTTCACATGGATAATGACATTGTAACGAATGCATATAATAAGTCATTTATAATACGTATAAGGAATTATTTGTAACAAAAGTTTATTAACTTAACATTTATACGTTTATGTGATGAACATTTTTGATACTTAATCTCATGATAATAATGACAAGCAGACACGTTCGCATGATGTGCGAAATCATATTCTACAATTATTAAATCAACTGCATAAAAATGTTTTCGCAACATATTTATAAACTAAAATATTCCCCATTTTGAGATTTTTATTAACATTTTATATATATTATATATTCTTTTATATAAATTTGTGTTAAGTTTATTATATGTTATACATATACATATATAAATAAATAAATAAGAAATAAATGGTACAAAAACATTCATACGCGATATTAACATTGACCATGAAGACTACGTTATATTGCCCTTGATATAACAGCTATTGTTGGCGGATCTCTTGCGAATAGCATCTCGCGTGTTTTACGCAAGTTTCGTAATAACGCACGTCAGTTGCCATTTACACACAATCTCTGCTTACACGCTCTTTATCACGCGAGATCTTTCGTAGGACTGTGCACGAGCTCGTTTAACTCGTGTTTACGCGATAAAAGTCAGCCAAGCGATTACGATTAAATTCTTCAAATAATAACTCTGATTGACACATCGCACGACGACATTTTGTTTCGTGCTTTAATTAATACGTTAGAAGTTAGTTAATTAATACGCGCAAATTAGTGCTCGTGCCGTTTAATCGCACGCGAAACGCGACGTTTTATTTGAATCTTTTGCTCGATTAATCATTTATTGGCGCGAGTTTAATTTTGCACGAGTCAACGGAAAAAGGTGCGTCTTGTTAATTACTCCGTGTTTGGACTGTGTCCAAGAAAAATCATGATGATACGCTAGCGGAGTGAATTTACTTAACGGATTGTCGGTGGACTTACATCTATCCGCAGCTCTCCATGACGGACGCGTTATCATGATGCTCGCCCTTAATTGGCAGCGACACCAGCAATTAATTAGTCATCTCTCCCCCACGGGTAAACGTACTTTGTTCGTTCACAGTAGCGTCCACTCCGCCGTCTTGATATATTTTTCTTTGGCTGTGCGAGTAGTCTTGTTAGAGCTAAAAATAAAGGCGTCGTCGCGCCTCTACATGGCAATTGAGACGACGTCCGGCATGCGAGCAATGCACACCTTTGGATAACAACTTTGTTTTGCGTTTTTCCATCTATCAAGATTGAATTATATATCGGTAATTGAGCTCATTATACCCGTTCAATGAGCCACAAAAATAAAGCTATGCTATTCAAAGTGTAATATGAATGACTCTTGTTTTAATCTATGAGAGAAATTATTACTTAAAATTTTATTTCAAGAGTATGATGAAGAGACTAGAGTATTATTTAAATATAAATTTGAAATTATTAGAAATATTATTTAAATAAATATTTTATAAGACTATTTTTATGTGAAATTAGATTTTTTTATCCAAATACGTATATTATTATCTATATGAAAAGTACGAAGAATTATGATGACAATGTGTATTTACGATAAATATTATTGGTCATTCTAATGGATTTTTCAGTCACATAAATAATGATAATATTGATAATTTCTAGACTCTATTTTTGACGTATTATTCGTAGATTATCTTTGTTAGTACATTCCGTTGATGTAACTTTATTGATGTAACAACGAAAAGTTTATTTATCAAGATTATATTCAGATTAGATATATAGAAAAGTTCAGAGAGTATTCCATTCTATTCTAGATAATATATTTAATAATAATTGAGATGGCATTCAAACGAAAATAGTTTGTATTCTTAGTTTAAAGTCTTGTATGTGTTCGCATCTACATATGTTGACGCAGATGCGTGCAGACATTTGAAGGATGCAGAGACGCCATAACTTCTTCGCAAATAGCCTTCAAAGTTCTTGAGATTCCCCGTGGAGTGATGAAGTGCTTTACAATCTTCGACCATATTTATCACATTGCTCCTCACATTTTATCGATGCGATGCGGCATAAATAGCTATTGTTAAGAATAATGCCGTCTTCAACTTATTTTATATCACATGTAAATATTTCTAATGTCATTTGAATCGGTAAAACTATCCGGTTCTTTAAAACTATCTCAAAATTTGATTTTAAAAGACCACTGAATATTAGAGAAACAGAAATCATGGCGAATAAAATTATTACAAATAAGGCTTTTTCCAACAAATATTATCTGTGAAATCATTTTCAGTAAAATAAAAAAAAAATACTGTAAAAAACAATAAAATAGATAATAATACGTATAGTATAACAATTTCACAAATGTATATAATATAAGAATTGTTATTTCTCTTATTATTCATCAATTCTTTATTGACTACTGGCACTTAGATCAGGCTATAACTTTTCTTACTATTCAGTTGTCGGTTGTTACCGCACAATACTTGGCCATCGTATATCTTGGCTTACGCATTTCGCTTTAGCGTGAAGAATTTCTAGTCGGTAGACGCTTGTTTGGCGCTGCATTGTAAACATTTACTCATCTATCGCGAAACCGTCGTCGCAATTTACATCGTAGCTGTATATCTTGAAACTCGCCGACAGAGAATCCTTCTCTTTATCTCCGCGTTTCTAGTAAACCCATTTGTTTAAAGAATGTACTTAGGAATCAAAACGAAACGCATTTATAGCTCTCCGCATACTCGTCTTTTGTCTCGTCCGCGACATCGTTTTCCTGAAGATGTGAATCATGCGACGATGCATTTATCTATGCGTACAGGGCGGCGCCGCGTACTGTGCATTGGAATAATGCATTTCTCGCATCATCGACCACCGGCGTTTTCCACTTTGTTCATGACCTACGTTGCCGGCAAAGTTCTTGATTTATGTTGTAGCATGCTTGTTAGCTGATTATTGATCACATGAGAGAGTATTGCTCACGTAGCAAATGTTTATTCGCGCATCCGTGTGTAGTATGATAAAAAAGTGGAATATTATCGACGTGTGAAAAAAATTGTACTGACTTGTATTATGGCTAATTAAACAAATAATTAATTTGTAAAAAAATGTGAATAATAATAGAACTTATGTACAATGATTTTGTTTAACGATTTTAAGGAAAAATCGATCTCTACAAGATTAAACATTCTATTCTACTTATCCGCATTACATGATATATAGAATTTAGAAGCGATTATACGATTTAATACTTTAAAATCTTTAAAATTCTTTATAATAATGGCTACGTAATCATTTGGCTTTGTAAAAGCAAAGATTATATACAAATAATTTGACGAGAGAATTTTTTTTTTTTTTTTTTTTATCCAATTACTTTGAAAATCTCGGCAACATTTTAGAGGAACTTTATCTCATAGAGTCAATGTGTCTGTGCAGGTGTATAGCACCGTCAGCCTCAGGCAGGTTTTGTTGATTCAGGTTAGTTCAGGTGACAACAGGTATATGTACAGGTGTTCGCCCTCGATTGTAATTTCACAAATCGCTGAAAACGATAATATCTATGTGAGTGGCGTTATCATCATTATCGCAATTTATTAAAATTTAATTATATAAAAAGACTATATATAAAAATTATACATAAAAAATTATTAAAATTTAATTATATATATATATATATATTTTTAAAACCAACTATAAATTTCTCTAAACATCTGAAATAGAATTAAAAAAAAATATTCTTTAAAAATCGGAATTATAAAAAATCTTCGCAAATATATCTTTAATATTGACCCTAAAAAGTTTGTATATAAACTTATAAATATAGAATAAAGTTTAAATATTATTGTGTTAAATTCGCACGAGATATCAATAATGAGAAAAAAGATAGTCAGTACGAAGAAGCTTACGTTCTTAGGAATGGACGACCACGAGATTCAATCCACGGTGGAGTCTATACTTGGGCCCGATGTCAAGGTTGTGGACTGCGAGAAAAAGTCCTGCGTGAGAGAGGAGGAAGTCCTGCTGATAAACGGTGTACCGATCCCCCTCGAGGGGCCGGACGGAGTCGCTATACGAGAAGCCATGATAACCGGCCAGGTCCCACCGTGCGATCTTCTCAACCAGATTCTCGTCAAGGCTGGGATTCTAAGGTAGCATTGTGGATCTTTCCCTATCGTGCATACGAATATACTTGTATTTTTTACCTTCTTTCCGGTCGAAACAAACACTGGTTTCCGACAGTTTTGCATTAACGTATTATACATATCCGCTGTTTATAGCGTAGGTCAAATTCTTCATTCATCGCGTTAACTATAACAGTTTACTTCCGAATGATAATATTGATGCTAATATATGCCACGTTGCTGACATATTTTTAGAAATATTACTATTTATTATTCGCGAATTCATGTATCGAAGATGCACATTTCATACAAGATCCACATTGCTATCTTGTAAATTGGCATGGTTCTGAAGGGCTCCGGTGCGACTCGAGACATCCTTGAGCGTGAAATCGTCCATCGTGACGAAAGAAGAGGTCACCGTCGCTCGTGACGGTAAGGTCGTCGATGAGAGAAGTCGCGAGACCAAAGAAAACAATTATTATGCATCGTCGACGAGCGAGATATGGGAGCCGGTGGGAATCATCCATCGGCCGAGGAACATTAAGCCATTCGACAGCTCCGACGATTCCAGGCCGAACTCGAACGCCAGCTCCGATCAAGGTTACACGACCAGCAGCAATCATGTCCTTAGAGAGCGAGGCGGCGCTTCCACCACGAGATGTCCCATCTGCGAGGACAACGATCCCGAATGTGCCAGAAAATGTCTGGGAGGACTCGCTGGTCTCGGAGGGAAGAAAGTTCCTGGTGTTCGGATAACTACGTCGACGGTAAGCTAAGTCTGAATCTTAAAATCGAGTGATGTCTTGACAAGCATGGGGAAAAAAAAAAATTTGTTTGCGCGTTTCTTTCGAAGAAAATGTGAAAATTATCTTTTGTTGGCAGGTTTAGAACGAACTTTTAACTACTTAGAAAATTTCATCTGCTCTTGATTTCGCTTTAAAATTAGCACAAGACAGCCCGGTATGGGAAAATAATTAATTAATAAGTTGCGATACTTATGTAGCCTAATTTGACAACATTTTGGCTATAAAAGTGATTCTTTGCATTTTTATTTTTTTACCTTTCTTCTGTCTTGCTTCGTTTCTATTGAGTAAGCATCTCGATATAGACAAAACATGTTGAAACTTTTATATTTCCTGGGAGCGAATAAATCGCGATAGAAAACTGCTTTTTTGAAACGAGTTACCGCACAAGTAAGCCGTTGCCATATAAGCAGCTTTACTCGATAGCTATGTTTATCTTTGTCATTGCTTTCTTTAATCTGTTTTATTTTCTATTCTTTTATTTTCTTTTTTTCATCATTTTAATGATGAAAAATTTAATATATTTGTTAAAAAATTTTATGCTCCGACATTCTTGAAATGCATCTGACTTTGCATTTTTAATAATGTGACTCTCTCCTTCTCTCTCTCTCTCTCTCTCTCTCTCTCTCTCTCTCTCTCTCTCTCTATTATTCGAGAATTTTTTATTTAATTATGTACGTGCTTAATATTTTTTCCTTAAAAGAATATAACTTTATGATCACGCGCTTGAACACACGTGGGGCAAAACGTCACTTTACTTACTAGAATAGTAACAGTCGATGCTATGAAAAAGTCAGTGCGCTTGTTTGTTATTCGAGGTTCATGCGACAGGACTTTAACGATCCCGGGTTACTTCCCGCGTTCTTAAAATGCAGAGGTGACTTGATGTTGGGTAAGAAGTAGATAGGCAGTAAAGAAAGATGAGTTAACTCGCGTCTTAATATTATATCCAACAAGAAAACACCATGATCGTTATGGGGCGCTCATGATTTGCGAATCGAATAAGTCGCGTTGTTTATATACAAAAACGCAGAGAAGCGTCAAAACATATTATTTCTCATTCGCTTAATAGTCATCAAGCAAGAACAGTGAGCTGGTACTGTCATTCAAAAAATTCGTTTTATCCCTCCTACAGAAGATTCTTATAGAAAATTTATTTTGTTTTTCTTGAATTTTTAAATCAATTTATAATTTTTTTCGGAATGTATAAAATAAATTCGTCAAAAAATACAAAATCTATAAAGTATAATTATTCAAATCAAAAACACATAATTTTCTTCATGTAGAATACTAGAAACCAATGATTTGTTAAGAAATCTGAATGTATAATACTATATCTACGTTATTTTTTACAGTGAGATATTATATTTACTCCGTTTTGAATAATTAGTTTCTTAAATGTATTTGTTCATATACGCTAAGAAATATTTGTGTGCATTTGCGATCAATAGTTGTAGGATATGATAAATGATAATATATCGACATAATGTAATATATTTTGAAATTTTTGCTGCATTTTTTTTTTTTTTTTTTTTTTTTTTTTTTTTTTTTTTTTTATTTGGATAGAATTGATTTTTCTCTTTTATTTTCTTTTTCAATTATATTTTCTATATCTTTTTTATCTCTTTTCTAATTTTATTGTTTTTAGTTAGATTTTTCTTTTTATTTTCTTCTGGTTATATTTTTTTAGACAATATTTATAGAATAGAAATTTAAAAATTTATTTTTCTGAAAGGATATATATAAAAAGAAATTAAAAGAAAAGGTCTTATTTAGTCTTGTATATAATTACAAGTCTAAATGTAGTCAACTAATTAAAGACGTAAATTGTTATTTTTTATTATCTTACATCATCTATAGGATATGGTGTGTGTGCGCGCGCGCGTGTGTTTGTCCTTTACTCAATTGGTAACTAATGTTTAAACAGAAGTTATTTTCCGACTGACAGCATCAGATTTTGCCACTTGCAGTGATCTGTTTTACCTTTCGTAGTTCTGATAACAAGTTGCTGTAGATGGTACAGCACCGACTATACATAGGACAGTCATCGGTTATGTCTGTTCCTTCTCTGTTTTCAACAGATAAGCTGCAAATATTGTTTCTTCGATGAATGTTAAATACGGAAATATTCTTATCTACATTTGAAAATTTAGATATCAAAGTTCTTTTCTTTCTCTTAAAAATATTACAAGCTAACAATAAGAGTTGGAAAAAGAAAATATATATATATATAGCTACTATCTTTCAAATAAAACGTAAAGTGAAATTTTATCTCTTCGATTTTTAATGTATTATTATATTAAAATTTCTCTTAATTAAAATACTGCATAGTTTGTTATACACGTAAAACAACTTAAACGTATATTGTATTTTAAACATATTTGTTTTATTTTACGTTTGTGTTCGGTGTATAGATATATACATACACACACACACACATATATATTTTAGTTACGTCTCATCATTATTGATTCTTTCAACACGTCGTCTTCACTAGACAGGCGTATCACGAAAATTTCACACATATGACAGTTTCAAATTTCAAACTGTCAGAAACATAACAGTGGCTGAAACGTGATCAGCCTACTCGGCATGACCTTATATAGGATTTTTGTCTACTTTTCAGGACGGTGCAATACATCCATTCCGACATCTTGACATTCTTTGCATTTTCTTTGAAATACATGTCCGCGTCCATGATATTACTGCTGCATAAACAGAGATATGCGCATTGATATTATTCATCCACCGCTTATTGGTCTTTCTCTCATATCCTAAACGTGATTGCGCATATTCCTAAAAACGTTTTTTTTTTTACATATATCAGTTTAAAAAAAAAACAGACACAAAGCAGTTTGTAAGAATAATTCGTTGTTTTTAACTTTTAAAAATATGCTATCGAATTATGAACAATCATAATAGCTACATTTTATGTAATTAAAGGAAATTATAATAAGCCACACATTGGCTGTGAATAGGAAGGATATTGTTGACAATTTAAAAAAAATTGAATATGCTTCAAATAAATACACAATTTTCAAAAAAATCGCACATATTTCGGATAAATATAAATATATCGAACTTTGGATATTTTACTAACGGATTTGCACGGATTTGGATAAGCGGATGTCGTTTGTTACGCGACGAACTGGACCGGGCTGTTACATGATGGTCTTTATAGGCGCGCGCATCTGTGGTCGGGCGAATAGAAAATCATCTTGTTCGTTGGGCTTACAATGTTGATTACCGATTTGCCAGTGGATTTTCGCGTTGGTATCTTGCTACCGATGCAATGGCGTCAACGAATCGCCCGGTAACGGGATACTAGCCTCTGATGTCTGTGCGGGAAATGGGAATGAGAAAACCGATCGATAAATCCAATTAAATTTTGTTACGCCGCCATCGATAGTAGCGGCAACATCAACGACACAGTAGCCGATGGTCATGACGGCCTGACACACGCCAAATTGCATTTTATGCGCGAACATAGATCTCGAGCTCGCAAGATCATCTTTTGGCCGTAGAGAACTGCGGCTGAAGGGAACATTTTCATCATTGACGAATCTGTCACACTTGTATGTAGTATGTTCTACATGCGCGCGTGAATTTCTATGTATAAATAATTTATTTATATATACATATATATTATATATGTTTAATATATATTTTACGAGGTGAAAATTTTACTTATTTGCACATATCGAATGAGTATAGTTTTCTCGAATAATGATGATTTTAGTTAATTAAAAATTTAAATTGAAAAGAAGAAGTTTGCGATACATCTCGAATGTTGTGTCAAACATAGAATTGGCAAATCAAGATGGTATATATTGAATAAATTATTTGCAAGTATCTATACGTCATCATCGACAAACAATATATAATTATTTATTTTATTATTAAATTATCTGTTCAAAAAAGAATTTCGCGGCGGTAAACGACTATACGCGGATCATGTTCATTGTAATTGAATTTGAAATGGCATTTTCATTATTAATCTTTCTCCCATTCGCGTTCATCGATATTCGCTGCGATTATTCTGGTAGTGCTTGAATTAGATTTGAATCATCAGAGTGTTGGCAATGCGATAAAATAATTTTGATAATAAATATGTAATTCTATTCTATTGTATCGCATAAATTTACATATCTGCATAATATTTAATATGTTCGCATGTAAAATGATAATCTAATAATTGCATAAAAATTATTACGTTTTAAATTACGAATTTATCATTTCAATTCTATAAAGTCGCATGATCGATACTTTTCTAGTCTTTTTGATATTGATCGATACCGTTCGTACGTTTGTTAAATCAAATGAATCGACGTTGAATTCATCTTGACCACGGACATCTTGCACGTTTGTCTATAACCACCATCGGTGTCTGTCTGCTAGCCGTTTCTCTCCGTACATTTTGACCACCCAGATTCCGTTTCTCTCGGACTATTAATACGCGTTTCCGCGTCCAGTGCGTCTGGGAGCGACCAGAAAGGCTAGCCAAAACTAGAGACCAGTGGCTGTCCGTATCTCGTACAAGGTGGAATTTCCATCTCGGTTCTTCAACCTCGCGTTTTCCTCGCCAATTCAGTGACGGTGATCGACCGGCTTTGATCGAAGCTAGATACGAAGGAAACCATTCGTCTCGCTGCCAAGCGAACTTTCAAATGTCGAGAGTGAGAGAGAGAGCTTTTCTCTTCGATATCACCGACGATTCCTCGAGATGGATGCCCGAGAGCGACTTCATCGTTGAAAACGGGTCGCGGCATCATTGGTACAAAATGACGCGGACAAGTCGTTGCGATTGAATCAGTTTTAATCTTCAACTGACAAACGGTCTGATTCGTTTGATCTCAAAGCGTGAATTCTTTATTCACTTAAGTAACAATTGGTATTCTATTAAAGACGATCTCATAATTTTATCAATTTTTATGTTTAAATGATATTTAGGCGGTTTTTTTTTATTTACTAAAAACGCGTAGTTAAAAATTATAGTATTCTTTTATTTTTATATTATATTTTTATATTGTTTGCGCGATTGGTTTGATCACGCGAAAAAAAAATTTGAGATACGTGCTCGCGGTGTAATGTTTTTATCTAATCTAATATAATATATATTTTCAATTTATATAAGTTAAATAATAATTAAAAATTATATACACTTTTTGGGGGGAAACTAGAATTGAAACAAGTTTATGTGTAATATTCAATTTTGCAAAATTGAGGTGTTTACGTAATCTCATAAAATTTAATAATAATTGTTTTATCAAAATTAATGCAAACAGTTGCACCGAAGCTTTATTCTTAACCATCGTTTTTTTCATCGATATATATATATATATATATATATAGAGAGAGAGAGAGAAGATTTAAAATTTTATAATTATAGAACCCGATGATGTGAAAAGATTCATCTTTTTTATAATATAAACAACAAAAAGAAACAGCAAATTCCGCAGAAAGTGTAGTGTAATTTGAACAAAATGCTTGTTTCGCGATTTTGTAAATGTCCGAGTATATCCTGCGTTAGGAATTGCGTTCGATAGGCCACCACCATAAATCTTCCCTTGGAGAACTCGACGAGAGCCATCTTGTTTCTTTCTCCGTCGCGTCTTCTTCTCTTTTCCCTCTATCCTTCCCTCCTTTCCGCTTGCAACTCTACTCGTGTTTCCTCGTCGAACGCTTTTCCAGCGAATAGCTGCACCGAGCCAGATTTATCGATATACCCTTACAACGGGCATTTGGGTTCTTATTTACTCAGAGCGAATGCTTCTCCCCGACAAAGGAAATATTCGAAGCTAAGACGATCGATCGATCGAAATTAATACGACGTATCGTCCTGTGAACTTTTGAAAAAATCAACATGGAGAAAGGACAGTGCATTCAGGATACTTTACCTACGATGTACGGAATTATGATAGCATTTCTTACATGTTTGGTTGGCTATGCATTATGGGTGAGTTTATTTATATTTAACAATTATTTCTTTGCATATTTATCTTTAGTATTTAATCTAAAATTCAGTATCCATTCAATGATTATGTTACATTATAATATTCAATTTTTTCTTTGTTTACATTAATAAACTAAAATAGTCTATTTAGTTTTGTTTTACAAAATATTAGTAAATTTGGTGTCAAGTCTAGATATTTGTTGTAAAATAAAAGCTTTCGTTTATAAAAATATATATATATATATGTATATATATAATTGTTAAAATATCATTATAATAGTATCACTAGAAAAATGTCAGAAACGTTAATATGCAAGTTTATCTCTTCAAACCATTTAGCATTTTTGCGAAGAAAAGAGTCGTGATATTTCCAGCGGAAAAATGCTAATCTCCTTGAGGCAATAAATCCTGAGTAATCAACTTATTTTCAAAAGAGCAAGAGCGCAGTGTCTTTTTTTTTAAAGAAACGTTTTTTCCCAACTGCACGATGACGAACAAATTTATTCGCATAATTAAGCAAGCTTAGCAATGTACCGTGCAGAGATAAGGCACGGCATCGCCAGAAAATGCTATCGTACATAATCAAAGGTAAACGATTCACTATGTACATTCGTGAACGACGCACGTTGACTCGGAAATAATTTCCGCGTTTGAAGGCAAAGCGCACAGTTCTCTGTTTCCGCTTATTATTAGAGAGAAGCAAGAGCGGTGCGCGAACAGGTAGTTGTCATGGCACTCGATATCGCCGGCATTGTTTGCCGTAATCGCCACTCGCAGGACGAACTGTAATCCACAGACTCGCATACATTTCGCGTAGGTCGAATGCCTGCTGGAGGACGCGCCGACTGCTAAATTATGCTCGAGTAATTAAGATGCGAGCCAATTGTTTCATACGGGTTAGTCCGAGCGAAGGGGGACGACGAGCTTAACTTACCTCGTAATATGAACGCCGGAATATTACCTCGATTCTCGTATCTCTGCTATTCGTGATATCACAAAGTTTCGCATGTGACTCCGATAATAAGAAGATTACAATCTGTTTAATTAAAAATTAAAAAGTAGAGAGAAATGCTTCATTAAAACTATGGAAAAATATAATTTGGGAACAGATGTTTTCTTCTGCCAAACAAACATATCATATTCAATATCATTTCTCTCTCAAACGTATATTGAATTTGTTAAAAAAATTGAAATTTATTAAATTATTGAATTTAATAATGCAACTAATAATTCACAATTATTTGATATAAAACAAAAATAGAACGACAAAAATATATCACATTGTTGTGCCGAAGAAATTATTGATAAAAATATTTATTTTGTTTCATAATATTTATATCAAATATCACGTGTTTCTCCTAGCCTGTAGAAATTACGTGTATATAGAGAGAAATTATTTTCTTTAATCATTATGATGTAACATTTAGTGATGTAGCGTTTTATCATTATAATGTAATATTTAGGATGGAGCCTAACCATCAATATAATATGTTGCACTTTGATTGTTACTATAATGACGTAATGATGCGATATTATGGATGCGTTAGGAATCGATCGTTTGCCTGATGTAATTACAGACCGAAGCATTATCAGATGCACACGCAAGATATGATTATTATCGCCGCAGGTGCTAGCACAGACAAACGTACAAAGCATCCCGATAATGGTTGGTCTACAACAATAGACACAGGATGTAGATACAAGTGTAAGCACGCAGACATGTAGATGGGTTCTTTCAAAGATTCAGTTGTGAATTTAACTTTCTTTCTCCGCTCTTTTTTCTGCCGTTTATGCATTGAGACTTTATTCTGTCTATAAGAAATAAAAAAAAAAACTATTTTTTATTATTTAATTGATCTGATCATTTTTATTATAACGACATTATTAATAGTGTGTACGTTACATTATGATACATAGCTCACTCACGTTGAGTTCTGATTGACTAATACAACATTACTCTGTCAGTCAACAATTCAGCCGCAATGAAATTTGCGCCCTGCCTCTATTATAGATCATAATACGGCGAGAATAACGGAATGTTGTTGGCGAATATGATGTTTGTTTTTCTGAAGCGGTTTGCTGCGCCGCGGGCAAATGAGAAACGATCGTTTGCGGTGCAATTATCGCGTTAAAACGCAAAAGCGAGTGGTTAATGTCGCGTGCAAGTCTTCATAATTTACTTGCGTATATACGTCCAGTTACCAAGCATTTAAAAAAAAATAAAAAAAAAAAACGTAATTGCATTTTCAATTGTACAAGACTAGCATGTAAAACGAGTATTTTGGTTGTGTTTACTTCGACATTATATCGTTTATGATTATGACGTGAATGTATATAGGATGTGCAGTTTAATGTATATATGTATAACGTGAACGCGTAAATAGACCCGTGCACTTATATGACGTTGAACATTATCTATCTTAAGAACATCTATTTTCAGATGCTGTCCAACAGAGAAATCGTATTTTGTTAAAAATTTATTTTTATTATTTTTATTTATTTTTATCGAGTATTTTTATTCTATATTTTTCATAGAGGGCTACTTATAAGCCGTGTTGTTGGGAACACATGATATATCGTTTTCTGATTTAAAGTATAGGAGTGAATATAATAGGGAGATATGATAGGTAAGATTTATTCTCCGATGAATTTCTCGTACTTGTATTGTACAATACTTGGTCGATCTGTTGAGAAGAGATCGTTCTATTTCGCGATAGAACGATCGCTTTCTGGTACTTCTCTGGACTGTAAATAGAATACTTGTAGAACGACTTTACATAATCGCGATCTCTTCTTATATAGGTCTTCTGGTGTTTTTGAAGCTCTTGAAATGTATTTCAGATATATTGTACATTTGTTGAAGATATCTTTTATAATTGGAATTTAAAATACAACGTTTTCTCTCTCTTGTCATTTAAATTGTATTACTAGCGATATATAATAATTACCACAAAACACTGCAGCTGCTAATTTTTTTTACGCGTCGTTGTAACATTTTGTGTATGCCACATTTATTGTTTGTCATTTAGTGTTTTATTATTGTTTTTATTACACATTCACAGAGCAAGTATAGTTCGCGTTTATACGTCTGATATTACTTCGCGAATATTTTCGTTGTGCGTGCTTGAATTCGTAAGCTAATCGAAATTGGTTTAGACGCAATTGGCAAGGGGCGATATAAAATGCGAATCAGCGACATTTCGATATATCAAAAACATATTTTAAGAGAAGCTGTTACGCGATGCCAAAATGCGGTATCGCAATCCCCACTTTACGATCGAACTTTAACGGTGAGAGAAGATTTATTTATTCTCTATGGCGTGGCATAAAGCGATGATACTTTCCACCAATGCTCCATTTCATTCTTTCTGCGCGCTCTGTGGCAAGAATCCGCCTTGAATAATTTGCTCCGTTTTCTTCCAATCTTTTCTATTTGCCTGACGAATTCCTTTCTCGCGAATTTTTTGCATGAAAGATAGCTGCGGGTTTTCTCACCTGCTTGCGACGGCATACGATTTAGAATCTTTATTAGTTGTGCACAAATATTTTTATGATAAATTATTATTTACATGATAAACTCTGTGCTCTTTTTCTCAGTGCAATAGAAAATTGCGATTTTTGATACGTATGCGCGCGATTTATTTTAATTAAAAAATTTTAACAACGAACTCGGGGAGCCGTATGTCCTTTCATATTGAGATTCGTCAATTTATCGAAAATTTTACTATAATTTTGATCGTGTTAGCTTTCAGTTTCCCGCTTAAATAGGAACTCAATGAGTTTTAAAATTTTCTCTCTCGAATTTGAAAAATAATTCCTTTTTTTCACGTATTATTTCGCGACTACAATTTCTCGACGTTAAACGATATAACTCTCTTATCTAGTTTTGATTTAATTATATATATTCCCTTTCTTGCGCTACGTCAATCAACGAAGATTCGCGAACACCGCGATGACCGAATCGTAATAAAAAGGGCTTCGGTGTAATTTTAATCGAGGAGCGTTCAGGCGATAGCAAAAACTTTTTGCGAGGAGACCGAGAATTTCCCAGATTTGCCCTTTCGTTCTTGTCGTCTTGTCCGTTTCTCTTCTACGGGGTTTTCCTTTATAGTCTCTGCGTTATTCTCTTAAACGTTATTCTCTTTAGCCTGCATGAACAATTAAGCAATTTACGTGTCGATATAGTGACTCTGCAGGAGATCAGTTCTTTAAAATAGTTAGACCGATTTTTAGATTATTATTATTTTATTCAAACTTTTTTTTTATTAGATAAAACTTGATATTTAGACAAGATACACGTGCATTAATATTGACACAAATTATTAATTTTAATAATATTAATTTTTAGTTAACTTGACGATAGAATTGGTTTTTGTAAATTTTAATTTTACTTTTAATTTAAAAAATTGAATAATGGGAATATATTATATATCATATACTTGTGCGTTAATCACTATCTTGTATTATCTTAATTTGGACATTTTTCGAGATATTGATCTTTGCATTGAAATATATAGTTGATAATTTTCCGTGTCAGAACCTAATGCTACAACTATCATTGTGGTGTAGTCGATCCCTTTTGTTAGTTCATGTAAAAGCTCTGCCGTCACGTTTGCTGATTCGCAGCAGCAAATTTGTGCCTTTGAATAAAAGATGAATCGCGGACTAACATTTTATACAATGTATGAAGATTGTAACTGTTAATTCAATGTCTGAATTTATTCTCGATATTATCTCCAACGCCATATTCTTTCTTCTCCGTCAAGCGAATATATTTTTTTACCTCGAAAGAATGATCGTTTTTAATTTGATTTGACTTTTGAGATTTTTATTTTATTTTTTATCGCAAAAGTCTTTGGAAATTATTTGTGGGATTGAGAAATTATAGCGACAATTTCTTAACAATACAAGTGCGAATGAAAATCAATAGAAATAATATCATGCATCAAGTATCATATTTGTACAAATATTTGCTTTTGTAAAGAAATATATGCAAAAAGATGTGTATTAAATATTAAGAAATAGAAGGAAAATATTTTGTAGAGTTATATAGGATTTGTACAAATATTTGTGCGGTCATATATGATGAAAAACTTAAGGGCGCAATCTGACGCGTGTTTTTAATGTCGCGAAAGAATTTATTGCCATGTCTGAGGATTTCTTTTCCAAGAATGTTGCTTTTCTCAGTCTTACTCTAGTAGAACGTCGTTTTATTTCCTGCGTGTTTTCTCTCAACAACTTTTATATTGCCTCGTTGCAACGAGGGTTGTGCGACGAAAAAACATTCCCGCGACCGCAAAAAGAAGAGTAGACGATAGATGTTATCAGACAAACATACCGATTTGTACAATTAATATGGGTACAATTACATGGTTACATGCAAAATGCTTAATTAGGTACCGCGAGATATAACATTATCATGAAATATCAACATGTTGCGTTAATAGAGCGAACAAAACAATTGTTTATTGTATTCAATTGTATATTGGTTTATTGCTGTATTTAGGAATTCTCGCTATTGGATTTCTCACTATTTCGTCAAGAAATTTAACTAGACGTGAAATGCCGTAATTTTATTTGACTGATATAATTTTACTAGAATATTATATAGTTTTTCTATTATTTTTTACATCAATAAGATTGGAAATATTTTTGTATTATTCTATCAAGAGGACCTTATCCTCTTGTCCCATCCTAGAAATTATTTTTGTGCTTTGTGTTCATTGGATGTATAATGTTATCATATTATTAGTAATAAATCAACCGTTTATTTGACTTTCATGATGGAAATTACAATTTCGTCATACGACACATAAGTACAATCATTAAAATGCATTTTATGATTTCGCGTCGTGTATTTTTAATATAACTAATAAGAAAGAAATTATTTAACAATGTCCAGATATACCAGAAAAGAATGTTGAATAATAAAATTATTGCATTTGATTATATTTTTTAATTATCTGCGTTTTGGCCAAATAAAAGCATATGAAAAAAAAAAAAAAAAATTATTATTATTTTGAAGGAATGGGATTTAATTGAATGACATTTAAAATTATTTAATTTTCATTAAAAATTAAATAATTATTATTATTTGAGTTTTTATTATTATTATTATTTGAATTATTTAAATAATAATAATAATTATTATTATTTTTAATTTCATTAATCAACTATCTGAAGGAATATATCTGATTTAAAGTATCTTATTTGAAATCTTCAGACGATTATTATTTGGCGATTAATTTTCATATAATTATTTAATTCTAATATAACAAAAATAAGATAAAGTAAAAGCAAATTAACGAATAACTTTTTTTAGATACGGAATGGGACGTATGGGAACTTGTATAGGACAAGACATTGGTATATCTACATCATTCTGTTCAATGTACGATTGCAAAGCTTGCGTTAGAAATTTTAGATTTCTTAGAAGCAGGCGATTGTTAAGATCAATATTTGTTTTATAATTGTTCCAGTAATTGAGTTTCGGATATCGAGAAGGATAAAAATCGTTTGGAACTTTTCCGTACGAAGTCTCAGCTAGTTTTTTATTATGCTCGTCAATTATTAATCGCTGTATCGGGTTCGCTTGCGAATTCTGATAGCTTGGGTGAACTAATGATCGATGATCGGAAGATCCTTTGATTTGGCTCGGCCTTGATCCCGATTTCATGATCAAGTGTCTAACTCCGTGCAAGATATCCTCGAGAAATTCCTTCGGAAGTGAGGTGACACTCATGCCCCATTGATCAACCAAATCGTGCTTTTCGTCTTTCTTGCCTTCGGTATGCTCCTTATTTTTCATCGATAGTCGGAATATATTCTCTAGAAATTCCATAGGCGGCGACAAAATGCTCATACCCCATCTACCAGGCTGAAACGATCCTCCATGATTCAGCGGTCTCCCTGTCGCATCCTTCTCCCCCGCATCGTCCTCCTCCTCCTTGCTCTTTCGCGTCAATGGTTTCGTCGTTACGATCTTCTCGTCATGCCTCATCATACTGTCTTTGCTGCTTTTCTCTTTATCATTTTGAAGGAGATTGGGTTGTCTAGGATATTCCTTCACAGGAGATTCTTTAGAATTATTCTCATAATTTAAATTCTCATTGCTATTTGAATATTTCTTGATATTTCTACGCATATTATCAGAACTAGATTGAATTTTCGATTCTTGTGAGATCAATTCTTTAGAATGCGAATCTATTTTGGAGGTGACCGAGCGATCCTCTTCAAGTTCGCTTCTCGCGCAATCCGCCACAGTTGTGGTCTCTGCGTCGAATGGATCTTCCTTTATATCAGATATTTCGTAGTCCTTATGTCGTTGATGAGACACAGCGTGTGCCTCTTGAATAATTTCTGCGGACGGATTCTCTACGCTCGTATTCCATAGATCGAGTTTTCTATTTGATCCATCGATATTTGTATCCGCAGATTGTAACAAGGAAGAATCGTGGAGATCTTTCACGCTTGCATTGTCTTGATCGATTGAAGGTTGTGCGAGTGTCATCAGAATAGTAGGATCAAGTTGCTGTTACAAGAATAATTATATATATAACAATTTTTTTTGTGAGTTTAAGACTTACACATGTCTTACTCTTATGTTTTTTTATCTTTTTATAAAGTCCGTAAAGAGCACTGCTTTTATGATTTTATACCTGTGTAAACAATTTTTAGAATGATGTTTAAGTTATGAGAAGAGTTTTGCACAAAGCTAGTTTTACATAAAACAGATTTATGACTATATATTACAAATAAACTCTGAAAATACAATATATTGATTAACACTAATTATTTTATTAATTGATTAGTAATTTTATTTTTCTGTTTAATTATCTTTAGAGATATTCTAATAATTTGAATTTTTATATAATTTTGTTCTCTTTACATTTTCATCATATTCCGCATTTTTCCTCCTAAAAAAAACATTGGTGTATAAAATATATAAAAATTATTAATAATATAAACACATTATAAAAGTTTATAATATATATGATATTACGTCATGATACGAGAACTATGAAGTATATCAAAGAATAATTTGTCTTTGTAGTCTTCTTGGATACTCTGTATCACAGTATAGTAACGTTAAAAGTACATGTGCATTAACGTAACGTTATCTCTATAAAAAGAGCAATTTCCTTATGTTCTCACCGTGATCGATTCATCGTTCGTAATTTTGTTCGCTCTCGTAGTTTCTTCGACATTGTCGAGGGCAAGTTTTTCGTTCTCGTTTCTTTTGTATGGTACCCATTTTTCTCTCTTCTGTCGGCGGCTTATCTCTTGCATTTTCTTTATCCACGGATCCGCTATCCTGTGTTCTGGATTCTCGGATTTTGTAAATTTCATCCCTGCTTTTTTCTCCATCGATTCTTTCCTGTTCGAAAATAACTAGCTCCGTTTAATTTTATTTGCAATTATCTATTATTCCATATAAATTGTCTCGTTTAAAGATTTATTTATTCATAATTTATAATTATTATTTCTCGCTATAAGCGAGAAAATGAGTAAGTATATATCGCGCCTCTTTTCATGATCGTTATAAAAAAAATGATTTGTTGAACAGTTTTATGATTTATCTAATTCTTGGAGAAAGAAAGAGAGATTATATTTTTTATATTGTTATGTATTTTTTTAAATCTAAACCGCAAGATCTTTTAACAGAATAGGAATTAAAATGAGAATTTTATAAATATTTTGTGCATTGAATGAACGCAGTGACTGATCGCGGTTTACCGGAATACCTCAGGCCATAATGCTCGGGTGGTTTCCAGTTGTAATTCGGTAACCACTGAATGTTGTTTCTCTGCCTTGAAACCGCGAGGTTCTTCTCGAGCTGTCTCGAGTCAGTATAATCTGCAAACAAGACAGTTACTGTATACTTGGCCCTAAAGGCGAGGGTTAATCACCGCACTTGGTTACACTTCGAACATATAATACGAAGTAAATTGGACCATTTGAAGAGCTAGGCGTCCTTGTCAAAGAGCCACTTAATGTATCTTGCCATGCGTCTCCTGGCTTCTTCGTTCGTCAAACTTGAAGATATGTTAATTTTATGCCAAAGTAACTATGCACTATATACGTTTATTAAACTTTAATTACGTCATTAACAAATACATAAATATTAATTTACTATAGCAATTACATATTCAATTTGCAATTTGAATACTCATTTATTATCTATCACAAGATATTTATCAATTATCATTTATTTATGTCGCTGAATTTTTATCATCGTTTATTTTTTCTTCTTTTCAATTTATTTTATTTATTTTTTTGCCACTTTAATTTTTCAAAAAATGTGACTATATGCATTCCAATATTTCTGGATTTAATTTTGAAATCTCATTGATTAAATACAGTGTTAGTATAAAAAGATTGTTTGCGCAGCAAAGCGTGAAGGCGATAAATACGGGAGGGAGAATGAAATTCGCGTAACACGTGCTAGCTCGTAAACGTACAATGAAACGAGTCGCTTCGGCGATATATAGTCAGGTCGGAGCTGCACGTTCTCAGCCGCAATCGGAGCACAGTTTAACGATATTTAATTGCCAGCGAGGCACGGATGGTAATTGAAAAGATAAAAGCGTAGTAAAGCCGGGACCATCGTCGTTCCCCCTTCCCCAATATAGAGTCCATTCGCTGGTATTTACTTTTGATTCGTCAACTGTGCTCGACACCCGATGTACACGCGCATATACGGATGCACGTATATCATTTCTACGGCTATTTTTCATCGTATTCTATTTCATTTATTTTGTTTTGCGGGAGAACTCTAGCTATCAAATCACTTCGATGTTATAGAAATATTTATTCTTGTCTAGTTGATTTTAACTGAAATTAATTCTATATTCGACAGAAAAAAAAAGATGAGTTTAACTCGGAGGATTCATGTTTTTGTTTAAAACGGAGTGACATCGTTTCACGCTATACTATCATGTTAATTTTTCCACTTTTTGCTATTATTTTTTTCAATAATTTTTTAATTACACATATATTTATATATATTATAAATTTTATTTTATTACTTATATATACTTATATAATATTATAACTTTATTATTTTTTCCAAGAGGCTTTAATTATTACCGGTAATTATCTAAAATTACTGGTAAAGGTGATTATTTAAAAATTAAATTTATCACATAACCATCTGTGTTAGTAATTATGTGTATAATTATCGTATAATTACACATAATAACCAATTAATTAAATTTGCAATGATATAAATATGTATATATGAAAATATGTTTATACGCGAATCTTATAAAAGTATTGAAAATTATATTTCAACTACAAACGAGAGAATTGCGCATGGTAGTGTAAAAAATATAATTTATAGATATATTGCCCCAAAATATTTCCAGGACAAAGTAGAGAGCGCTAAAAAGATTTATGGCGCTAATAAAACGCAGGCTAGTACGAAACTCGTGCGATTTCGACGTAAATTAAGAATGGAAAGGAAATTATATAATCCGCATTAACTCGCCAATAGGGGTAGCACTTTTAGCAGAATTTAATTTATTTCGTGACACATACCGAACGCTCCAGTACTGGCGGTAGAATTAGATTTTGGGTGCGCCAGCTTTTGTTGGGGGAAAAAGCAACTTTACCCTTTGATGCTGGACTACGGCACGGAGTAAACTGTAATCTACAAAGTTAGCACCGTATTTTGAGCGGATCGATATAACGAGCTGAAAGTATCCGATAGCTTTTATCGGTGCACGAAGATTGCATTCGGCCGCGACTTTTATGCGAAACGTTCCGCGATTTTGGCCGGCGCGTTACGATCGCGATACGATTCGCGCCGGAAATAGAAAATCGATGCCGTCCATTTCGAGCGGATTTAAGTTTATCTGCGAGGTTGACGTCATAGAGCTTAAGTTTAATTGTCAGGAAAGATCTTTGTTGGAAAGCAGTGAATGTCAAATAAGTAAATGAATTTCGTTTATCGTATATCGAAACTGTCAAATAATAGTTATGTCGAAATAATAGCTATGATGACTTTATTTGTATGCTCTATATTCAATGCTAAATATTAGCCATCTAATTAATAAATTTGCTACACACGGTCATCCAATTCTGATTTTTTTTTTTTTTAATGAATATTTACAATCTAATGCCAATTATAGGCTATTGATCAATTTAATCTCGGTTTAATGAGAATTGGGTTAGATATCTTCTCTCTTCATCACTATTTAATAGTTATATAATAATATATTTATTAAATATTTTTATATATCTGATTATTATAATTAAAATTCTATCAAAATAAAATTTATTTGAAGTTAAATGAAAAATAAAATGTTATTGTGTCTGTCTTTATACATATGAGAAAATTTTATATTTTTACACACATTAACATACGTAAACAAATGAGACAGACATGAACAAATTATAATGATTGATTTATAATGATATTTTATACTGATCAAATCTGTAGTTAATGCTGCAGAAATTAAAATAGAGAAAGGAAATCAGCGTACGCAAGCGTTCAGAGAGATAGCGAGAGATCGTAAACTTCGAAGATATATTTAGCTCACGGAACATTTGCTACGGTGTCTGAGAGAATGGAATAAAGCGCAAACATATGTTTATACAATTTATCGTATACAGACAACACGCTTTCTGACAATTCTTTGTGTCTCTGTGACAAATAATCTGATCAAGATGCCAGAATAAAAATGGCAATTTCTGGTGTGATTCAGATATATATAACAAGATAAAAATATTAAATTATCATGACCGTATAATCAGCGTACTCTTTATACCGTACCGATAAATATTATCAGCCATATCGGATGTAATTCCTCTGGATAACAATGACGTGAAAGGATATGGAAAAAAGATCATCGATAATATTATCGTGAAAGTGAGAAAAGCGCTCTGTCCTCTTTCCGATCTTTTGCCTCTGTAATCACAATGCGATCCTTGATCGATCCGTCGAAGCGGATAAAGATAAGAATTTCGTGTTACGCCAGTTACATGGCTTGAATCGATTCTTGTTTTTTTTTGTTTGGCTTGTCGCTATGTCCAACTGTTACGTCGTAAATCACAGCGTAACGATATAGCTATGATCGTAATCCTTTTACCGATTCTTTCCATCTACATGTCTACGATAATTTTAATTGCGCGATAATATAATCTTGTTTTATAAAATCTGTCTGCGCAGATTTATCTCGAGTCGAATAACTTCTGACAAAAAATTTTCAGAATAATATTATAATATTTGGGGATGTGTTACATGTATATTAAAATATTCACTAAAAACCAAAAGTGATATTATATTAACAAATTTTTGATACTATATATCTGGCACAATTTAAAATAATTTGTATGATATGTTTCAAAATAATTTTTCCTGTTAAAAAAAAAACACAGAATTTACAAAAATTTTATGATTGTTGAAAAAATTATACGGTTACTAAGTTTGTTATTTATTTTTAATGTGTCAAACATGATGTCTTACATTTCCCATACAGCAATAAAACATTGTAGCAACATTGCGGCAATTCTGTGCTATATGGATTTTATTGTTAATATTGGTATTATTGTATTAATCGCGCGCGGTCATATATTTCTTTTGCTCTTTTCACGAAACAAGACAGTACTTCTTTTTGTTATATGTTAAATTTTATCTAACATAATAAGATAAAATAAAAAGTTTAATATATATATATATATATGTATAAAGGAGATGTGGTGCTCACCTTCCGAATTCTCAGCCTGAACGAGTAGCGATAGGAGACAGAATACAAATACCGCAGGCACGAACAGGTGGTTACTATGGCTGATGGCCATTTTGTCCGGTAACATATGATATACACATCACGTATGTACATATACCGGTGATCGATTGGAATGGTGGGGCTAAATTTATTATTCATGAGCGAACCCCGTTACGATAATTCTCTCCACTTATAGTTATTCTAGAAGTTTTCAAAGGACGATTGGTATCTATATCAATTAATCGCGATCTATTTGCGAATTGTGAAAAGATGATGCGAAAAATTTATAAAAATTATCTCTCTTTAAAACTTTCTAATTAGTAAAAATAATTATAGATAGTCTTGAACAAACTATTTATTTGCGCGAGGCATCAAATAAACAAAATGATAACATAATACGAATTATTCTGTATTTTCAAAACTTGATTTACATATCATATATACAAATATTGACAATTTTGGTAAATTATCTTTCTTTATTAAGAATGTGATTATTATATTTATTATACGTTAATTTGATTATACGATAACAAATGGTTTCAAATAATTAAAAAAAATATGTTTATTATCTTTTTGTCTATTGGAATTGGTTATATGTTATCGACGATAGCATTCATATCAATGCAGGGCCAATATGATCTCGCAAATGGTACAGAAAATCAAAAGCGCCGTATCTCGTTTCGATACGCGTATTGCTTGACCGCATTTTGTATGTCTTAATAAACTATGCGTTCGATTAAAATAGAATGCTTTGTGGCCGAGTAATTTTCATTTTTCTTCGCTACATTTAAGCGAGACACTTCGTGATTCGATTTTTGTAAATATCATCGAGATGCAGATAATGTATTGCTATTTTAAAGGTAGCGATAAACATATCAACAGAAACTAACCGTAAATGGCAGGGGATGCAATATCATGTATATCAATTTTATCGAATAAAATCTTTATTTACCAAGACAGTAATATTTGTGCTGCAACAGCATTGTACATAACAAAATATTATTTATGTCTATTAATGAATATTAAATTTTTTACTATTGTAAACAAAAAAAAAAGTTTATTTTGTCTTTTACATTAATTTGAGACGAAGAAATAATGTTCCTAATTTTGTGTATTTATACGTCAAGGGTATGTTATTTAAAAAATATAGGTTTTCTCTCTTTCTTTATCTCAACAGACCGACTATTAGAATTGATCGAGGAATTAGACGTTTGTAAAGTATAGCAAAACTTTAGTGATGCTATCAATTGAGGTATTTATCGAAGTTGATCCCCTCTCATTGTTTTTCGATTTATTTCGAATCATTTCACATTTCTTTATTAAAAAACTGTTGTTCTTTGTTTCATTCAACTGTTGCATTTCGAGCATTTTTAAAACGATTTGGTATTTTTTCTGCCATGTTTAATTCGCTTGTTTTGCTTTAAGAATCACATTTTTGCCAATCGACAAATATTTTTGACGTCGATTTTTAATTTTTACCGATTTTTATTGGATAATTCATGTTTAATATCACTACTGTTATCGATTATTTTTCCAAAATTGTTATAATTTTTAATATCTATGTCATCCTTCATTTTATGAAAGCCTTGTTTAAGAATACTTTTGTTTTTATATTGATTGCCACCTTTTATAATTTTGAAATTTAATTTTGAAATTTTCTTTTTATTATTAATATTATTTATATTTTGTCCAATATCAGATTGATTTGTCGTTGATATACACTGACATAAATTAAAGTCATTTTTAGTGCTCTTAAAATGTAATTAAAATGTTAGAATTTATATGTCTGTTAATATGCGGATAATTATCTCCGTTTGAAATCTCTTCCGATGAGTGTAACAGTACGTTTGTAAAAGTACGATTATCTTTTTCGTTTTTATTGATTTAATTTTTTAATTTAAAATTATTTTGAGAAATTTCTTCAATTTCTTCAGAAACATGCTTGGATTTTATGTTTGGCACAAAAGAAACTTGTGTCTTTTTTGTATTCTTTGAAAATTTTGAAAATGGATATATATTTGATTTTGTATTAACATTTTCTTTGGTCTCTCTTGACGTCTCAACTAGATTCTCTGTTTTGGATTCACTCGGTATAAAAGCGATTTCGTCTTTTTTACATTAACATTTCTGATTTCTAAATCATCACGATCTAATTTATTTACATTAGAAGTTGTGCCAGCATTAGAAATTAATATATCTTTTTTCGTTTGATATCCCGATTATAATGAATCCTCATATGATTTTTTAATATATGTGCTATTTTCTCCTACATTATTCTCCTTCTTGGACGATGTCTTCTGACTTTCAAGAGAGTTTCCTCGATGCTTCTCGTAGTCAGGCGATGTGAGTTCATGCCTGTCACGAGTCCATTTCTTGTCTTTTGCTATAAGCTTTGCGATTTCGGTCGCATCCACGTCGATATCGATAACAATTTCCTGAAGTGGGTTTTTATAGACTCGACAATCCCATAGCGATCTAGTCCTGAATTTGATCATGTCAATTTTTGCGATTGCCTCCTGAATTTCGATGATCAGTGCACGAAGATGTTTTAAAGAAATTTCGTTGTTGGGAAATGTCAAATCGAAACTGACGTTAACTTTCGGTTGCCAATTTGATGATGAATATTTACAAACCGCTATATCAAATAAATTAGTATATAAAATTTTATTACGTTTATAAATCTTTTAATCTCGTAAAACATAATATTGTAATCTAACATGAGTGCGTAAGTGCAATTTAAATGAAGCTTGTCAAACATACGCAGATATGCTTTATTACTTGAAGTTTTATATATATGTAACATTAGAACATTTTTTTTTCTTTATTACTACATATATTGATATTTTAATCCGCTAAAAAATAAAAAAATAAAATGATTTTTTAAAAATAAAATTTTATTTTGTTTATATTGGAAACATGCGCGATTTCGAAGTACAATAGGAAATTGTCTATGTGACTAGTGAACCGAAATGAGTTTGACGTACTTGATTTAAACAATAACACTTGTACAATAATTTCGAATATTGCAATATAGATAATGAATATAGAAATTAAATAATACTATTATTCTTAAAGTTAATTTAATACTAATTTAGTATGTAAATATATAATTATCGTGAAAGAATTTTATTCTTAATTCCACACAGTGTTCAACTTTTAAATCCTATTTTACTAGAAACCTCTCTTGTGAAGTTATATGAAGTAAATTTAGTTTAGAGAATAAGCTGTCACACTTTTCGTTTGATTATTTACTACGATCGAAGGGAAAGCCCCTTGCGCGTGAGCCGAGTAATTTTGCTGCCTCGATTTTTTAGCGAGATATCGGAAGTTTCTACTGCTGCTGTCGGTGACACTCGATTTTGTAGAGGCAAACTTTCTATCTCCGCGATGCAGGAGACCCTGCAAATTTAAATTGGATTTCATTGTAATGACACTCATTGAGCCTAAATAAATTAAAAATCCGTAGAGACTTTTAGTAGTGCAATTAAACGAGGAATTAACGTATAATGAATCAGTATATATTGTCACGCGAAGATAAACTTGTATATACGAATTTGATGAGGGACACGATCTGTGCAAATTTTAAACGTATGTACAAGATGTCATGAAACATATTACACGTTATGAAATGTAATATTTTATCTAATTTTACTAATTTTTTTTATATAATTTTTTAATAATATTAAAAATTTTATATAATTTTTAATATCCGATATTTGTATAGTGATACATTGAGCAGAATTAAGAATAAGATTTTACAATGTATGAATTATTTATTAAATAGCAGAGAGATAAAGTTTTACTAACCTTTAGGAGAATCACTGTAATGTGTACTGCGATGGATTGATACTGCAAATGAGATTATATTATATATTTTAAGAAACAAGAATTTTTTCCTTGCTAGATACAACATATTTAATCTATGGCGCTATGAAAGAGTTAATAGTGTTTAAATGTAAGACGCGTATATCCGCGAATATTCAATTTATGAATTATATTTAAACAAGCTAAAAAACAGTTTTTATACTTACTATCATCAAACAGTCTGTCTCCGGCAATATCTTCGTCAGAGAATTTATTTAAAGCTGCGCCATATATTACTGAAACATAAAAAAGTGTTTTTACCATCGAAGATATATATGAAGAAAAAAAAATTAATTTATATATATTATAAAATGTGTAATATGCGCACATTTGTTGTGATGCAAAATATTTTTGCATTATAAAAAAATTCATTAGTATAATTTATAAAAACAATAGACTTAAGAGACGGTCCACTCGGAATATCTGTAATAAAAAGTACAATATATTTTTATATATTTAGAAATACATGAAATTTTATTTGAGACTTTACAGTGTGTGTATGTGTGCGTGAATAATATGCTACCTGGAATTATAAGATCAGCGATCGCAACAAGCGCCAAAAAATAAGCAACTGCCATGACAGTATAAATTCATACCACTACGTGTATGATACGATTTGCTACGATTCGCTACTTATATTCCATCCGAACTCACAATTTTTTATTGTCGCATGGGGAGATGCATATTTCATGAAACTAAACCTAACTATAAAATTAATTTATGAGTGCAATTTTTGTCGTCTAGCAATAAAAATTGTCGTTTATTGTTGCAAGCGATGATTGATACAAGATATTAGCGGAGGTAGTGCACAATATTTTTCTTTATCATGGGATAACTCATAAGTATATATTGGCGCATATGGATATTTGATTTTTACGAAGAAACTCAAAGTGTCACTTCGTATGAACGATTTAATTTCGTTGCGACAGACGATGCATTAAAACTCGAGGAGAACGATCACTTTTATCGTCGGCCGGGTATAAAAACCAGCTTTGCCTTTCAGTGCCGTCGTCTCGTTGACAGTTTTCATTAAGTCTCGTAAAATATTGACTGTGGTTTGGCCGATCTGAAATTAAGCGAGTCGATCGAGTAACAGTCGATGGGTCATTGCCAATGTAACTCGACGATAAAATTTGCAAGCGGTAATCGTGCAAAATATGTGGCGCGCTAAATTGTCTAATGGGATTGAATGTAATAATTTATCGAAATTAATATTGCGAGATGATTCGACCGCGAGCGGCCAAATAATTGTAATGATGATATGTGATATAATTTTCAGGAAATTAACATTATCATTACACCAGCGACTGTTTCAATATATTACAAGCATATAATACCATTCATACTATGTTAAATGCAGTTATCTCACGTTATATTATAGTGAAAAATATAACTATATACATAATGACAATGAAGCATATAGCGTAGAACGCGTTCGAATTTTAACTTTTAAATTTATAACACATCTCTAGAGTTAGCAACTAAATATTTAAATTTATTTAAAATAATTAATGGATGTGTATGGATGAGAAATATGTAGATCTGCATAACTTGTTATTAATATATATATATTAAAAAAATAATTACATATGAAAGTAAATATAGTTAACTATATATTTTTGCTTTAAAAATGACGTGTTTTTGCGAGTTATTTAATCACAGTTCTCGCAGTACATTTACAAACAAGCATTTATTTCTTTATTATACATTGTGTCACGTTTAACTGTTGTTTTATTTATCATAAATACCGTGACTCCGATACGCTTTATCTTTTGGGAACAAGTAATGGTCACCATATGCAACTACGGATGAGATGTCATCTTGGATTTATGAAGCGCCGTGATTTTACAACGACATTTTGAAATTTGCAATTTTACATGACTGCGCAATAACGTATACGCCTCGATAATTTCGCTTAAAATATACGCTTGTCGTTAGTTTCGGACAGTTAACCAATGTTTCGTACAACCAGTTGCAGTTTTGTACAACAAGATGTCTGCTTGTAATGTCCCCAATATAATTATAATTATATTTAGAAACCGAAAAGCAAAAATTACTTGTTTTATAGATTTCAGGGAGAGAGAAAGAGGGAGAGAGAGAGAGAGAGAGAGAGAGAGAGAGAGAAAGAGAGAGAGAGAGAGAGAGAGAGAGAGAACCTTCTCTTTCACATTTGCTTTGCAAGCGATAAAAGATAAATTTAAGTTGTAATAGTTTCGCGACGTCATTGATGAAGTACCGTATTAATTATCGAGCGCTCATTATATAAGAATTCCTAGCTGGAGGTGAAGAATTACACGAAACAGCGATTGCAAATGCCGTTTGTAATTAAATTGAAATATAAGAGAATTGCTACGAGATTAAATTTAACACAAACAATTACATTTAAATTAATCAATATTTGATAATTTAATATTATAAAATTATGATTGTTATTATAAATTAATACCTGTGTTATTGAATAATCTAATTATTTATCAAAACAAAGAATTGAAATTTTATAATTTTATCACAATATTCAACTTTTTAAATATTGGTTTCTTTCTTCCTCTTTTGCGACATTAATTTTTTTATCATTTAAAATCGATGACCAAATTGATTTTCCCTAATTTTTCTCTTAATAATTATATGAGCGCTCATAGCGTTTTTATACTTTTAACACTAGATTTTAAATGTTTTACCATGATGATAAATCAACTAACGAATGCTACTATTTCTTTTTCAGCCGACTATTTTCGGAACAGTAGCCTCGGATCTGAACCCCAAGGATGGAAATAGCCGAAAGGTGAGCGTTAATTTTTGAATTTTCCTTATTATCTTATCAACTGCATTAATAATTATCATCGCAAGAGAGAAAAGCATTTAAAGAGCGGTGATAGAGAATAACTCCTCTGTTGGGCAACGTCTGTTGCCGAGAAGGATTCTCATCTTTTGGATTTACATCATCCCAGAGGGAACCTTTCCGGAAACCTTAATGAGTAAAAATTGCTGCTAAGTTGCTGGCTCCGCTCTGCTAACCATTTCGAAATAAAGCGGCTGGCTGCGCTAATTAAAAGTAACAGCGCTACTAAGTGGTTCATCCTAGCCGGTAGTTCTTCCTCTCGCGGGGCTAACACACTAAACCTTGCAAACTTTCCCTTTTCCGGCCATTTGCGCGGCACCCTAATCGTAGAATCATGCATAACGAGCACTCATAACTATGTTACTATTGAAATATTTAAGTTAAACAACTTGAAATATGTTTAAAAAATTTATCGCAAATATTAATGCAACGAATGTTTTAAAATTTATAGAGATCATAGAGTTTATATAAGATTGATTATTTAATGAAAAAATAAAGTTTCGAGAAAGGGAAAACGGATTACATCGGTGTTTGATAGAAAATAAATTCTTTTTTGCATCGATACATTACTAGACGTATTTTTATATGTAATGAATATTCACGCAGATGATATAATAACTCCCTATAAAAGATAAATAGCAACTAATCGTATACGCATGATCATTAAATTCTCTCTAGGCGATACTATTACCAGATGAACCGATAACGCTGTGTTAAATACTTGCACGTATATGTATTTTAATTATGTTATCAATTAGCTATTAGCCACCAGTGATTGAAAATTTAGAATAATTTTCGAATGATTGGAACTGTTTCGATTTTTATAGACACATGTATCGAGAAAATAATCTTTAAGTATTCATCACATAAGGCTTATAAAAGTCCTCTTTTTATCTCTCTTTCGAAATGCATATATTGCATTAATTTATTGCTATGTTAAAATTTCTATCATTTCAAAGTTGCGTCGCTTTAAAAATAAACGACTCATATAAAGTCGTGTTTAAGTATAAAAGTGTATATAATAGCTTTTGCAGAAATAGTTTGTAAATACAATCACTAAGAGTGTTAAAGAGAATGCATTATATCGAAGATTATATTGAAGAATTAATTAGAGCAGGCTTCTGACTGCTATTCATATACTGAAAATTAATTACCCATTGCTTTATTAGGAAGTACATGTTAATCGCTCCGTTAACCAGATTCTGGTCCGACATGCCATATTTCTTCGAAATAGGTCTCGAACATTTCACGATGTCTGCCGGAAATCATAAATACTCGACTATGATATTAATAGATATTTCCCGGGAATTTCGGAGGATTGTGTACGAATGCAAAATCGTAAATTCGAAAAAAAATTTCACCGTCACGATATTCGCATCTCGCACCTATTAATGCGGTGGATCGTTTTGGATTTACATGTTCGCACACTATGATTACATCCACGACACAGTAATATACCATGTAGCATATTTCGGCGCGATGTGTACCGCGTGATGGAAGAATAAGCATCACGGCGGTCGCACGCGTGCTGCGTGCAACGCGATTAATATGGAACCGCCGAGTAATTTCGGTCGGATTTAATAACGCAGCTGTCATGCGGCGTGAAAAAAATTTCCGCGCGAACAAAAAAGGATCATGGTAGCCACGCTTGGCACGTCTGAAAAAGCAATGCCACTTTATTTTTGCCCGCTATTTAATTGTGCGTCTCCCCCTCTCGCGCCGCTCTGCGTGAACTCAATTTATTAGCGTATAGGGAATACTTTGGACGGGTAATTGATCGCGTAGCCTCTGTTAATGCGCCTGTATTAATGTGTATGCCAATTAGATTCGGTCGTGTGGTAGTTCGATATATACGTGTATATATCACGGGGCGAGGTATAAATCTACTGTAAGTTATGGAGTCCGTGTAATTTTCAGGACACTTTCGAATGATTTGTGAGCGATACGAGTCGGTATTTTATTGTCACGTGAATTTAGAGAATTATGCCGTCTATACGTTAGAAAAAAGTAAAAAATTAGAGAGTGTGTGAGAGAGAGAGAGTTATTTAAATTTGATATAAATCTAACGAATGAAAAAGATATTCGGTTTTTAAAATAATTTTTTATTATGATAAATTCTCTCTTCTTTACATTGACACACATACGATGAAAATTATTCAATTTAATTATATATTAGAATATTACCGACAATGGAATATTTTCAAAACCGCTAGCATTTCATTTTCACGCAATTGCAATTTTTTCTTTGCGACCCACGCAGCGAATTTTCGTTGACGATTCATCGTGCATTATTCAATGCGTTTTTCTATCGCGATTGCACAAAAGTCACCAAGTGTCGTGAGAATCATGTCACTTGCAAGGAATTTTTCTATCTGTGCAGTTATCGACATAAACGAGATTGTCACATGATGTTAGATGAAAATAAGAGCGGCAGCAGTGTCGAGAGAAGAGCGACGATAGAGATGAAAAAAATAAAAATGCATATCGAATGAAGTAAGAAATTCAATGAAAGATTTCTGTCGTATTTGCTGATATTAAATATTGCTGATAGCGCAAAAGGAATACCGATTCTTGTTTGGTCATAAATATTAATATCTCTATTGCTTAAATATCACTTTCGCATGCGATAAATAGAAAGACAGAGAGGAATAGTATTTATTTATACATAGATTTTATAGCTATGTAATATGAACGGCTTGTTTCTCATTTTCTAATGGAATATTAATTTCTTTTGAAACTTTTGATAGCAACAATCATTATATATATATATATATGACAATATTGTGAAATATAATAATTTTAACAAAAATAAATAATAATAATATATTATAAATAAATAAATTTAATATTTATCTGACATAAAAAAAGTATATAAATTATTCTTGTAATAATATATATATATATGTAAAGAGAATAAAAAAAAAAGGATAATTTTTCTTTGATATTATTATGTATTTATCATAAATATTAAAATTGAGAGAGAATTTTAATAATAGAGAAAAAAATTAAAAATAATTCTTTTTCTATTTTCTATTATTTAAATTGATAGAAGGAAAATATTGGATTAGAGAGGCAAATTGCATAAAAAGTAAATAAAATATTAGAAAGAAAAATATTGTAACTTCCAGGAATATTGCCAGCGATACAAATCGAAAATTTGATTCCTTTGTCTTTTTTCATATTAGTATATTACTTCATCCATTTTTTTTTTTTGCACAGTTTCTGTTTTTCGTGAATTTCAACATTAGGATAGCGAATTGGACGAGAATAAACTTTCATAAAGTTAATTAGTCTTAACTGTAAGTTATTAGTATGTTTAGTAGTATTTTGATATCCGTGCAATTACGCAATATGAGCTTATATAGACGGAGCTATTTAGAACTTTAGTTTAGAGCGTTGAAAAGTAGTTTTAGCGAAAGCCAGAAAGTACAAATAGATTAAAAAGAGTAAACATGATATCTCCGTTAATTTAGCCAATTTACTACTTATATCACATCAAATTTGTCATATAAATTATCGGTTCGTAATTATATTTCATATATGGTATAATTATTTTTGTAAGATATAATTTTTTTAGCAGACTTGAATGTCAATCGGCGGGGGACGTACGGAGATAAAAAATAAGCCGATCTCTTCGTAACAATTATTCCGTTAATTTAATTTAATACGCGTTAAAATGTCATGTTAATTATTAACACAATAAAACTTTTTTTTACAATAGTTTACAATACCCCTTTTGTATATTTACATATTTACATATGTTGAATAATTTTTTTTTTTTTTTTTTTTTTCAAAAATTTGCATTTAAATGTTTTTGATGATTATGCATTAGAAAAAAAGTGTACGGACAATATTGAAAAAGGATGAGAATATTCTCCGACTATTCCAATCATGGAGATGGATCATAAAAGCCGCTATTGTCCATCGAGATCCTCGAGATTCTCGCAAACGTGCGGCTGGCTGAATTATCTTTATCTCTTCCATCTAATAACAACTCGGAATGCTCAGGAATTAGAATGGTAAACGCATTGGAAGTGGTAAAACGAGCACTTTAGCACGATGTCGATGAAAAATTTTCTGTGACCATCAGGCTTGGGTTACATTGTCGGATGGCACACGCGAACAATAATATGACCATAATGCGTTAAGAGCTACCTTTATGATCCGAAGCATAGGAACCGGATAAGCCTGATGCTTAACTGTAGTAGTAACAAGGTTCCCAAAATTGCTCCTACGAGATAGTGGAATGTCCTTTGGTGTTTATCAGACGGTTTATAGCTAGAATGAAAAAGTGAACAAGTAACGAAAATTTTGAGAGTAAGATGCGATTTTTTGTTAATAATGATCCGTTACAATAGTCGCGATTAGCGAATATTGATGAGATTAATCAATGACATCGCATAGAATTGCCGCGTTTATATAAAAAGAAACGGGGGTAGTAACGGATATTTTCTCCGTACATATTGTTTCATGCTTTTATCGCGTAATAAACGGACGAGCGAAAGATCGATGCGCCGATATGTTTTCGGCGTTATCGCACAGACAATGGCCCGATTGGAGGGGAAAAAATATGCAGCTTGCT
The DNA here is from genome assembly GCF_030449975.1 of Polyergus mexicanus. Lineage (NCBI taxonomy): Eukaryota > Metazoa > Arthropoda > Insecta > Hymenoptera > Formicidae > Polyergus > Polyergus mexicanus. The sequence goes on along the minus strand of NW_027223321.1, from coordinate 10,483,345 downwards.
GGAATGGTCGTGCGTACCTGTAAATTTTCACGCGAGCGGTATAAATTCATGGGACGTCGGAAATGGGTGCAGTCTCGCTGGCGCTTTTTTGTTCGTCTCGTTGATTCTTATTTAATCTCGACTACCTCGAAAGGAATACGCGTGACTTTTTTGCATGACAAAGGCATTTTGTGCGAAAATACTTCGTCTGCTCTCCTAAATTGAATCGGTGAAAATATCATTGATTAAGCAGATACAAGACTTTACTGAAAATCAGTGAAAGATTTATTGATTTTCGATGAAATTACTTACATCTTGTTTCTTCGTCTTATGGTTTATTGATTATGGCAAAGCCTTTTATTTATTTATTTTGGATTGCTACTTTTTGGAAAGAAACTCCCACACACACATATCTGGAATAAAACATATATATAATTATAGTATTTAAATTCCAAATTATATATGTATATATTTTTTTTTAATTTTTAAGATACGATAAATTCACTAAACATGAACGAGATTTTTGTCTAACTTATATAAATATCTTTTGAACAAAATATATATTGCTATTTTATTTTATATAAATTATTATACATATATATAAGAGACGCATTGTTTAAAATATCATTAACATGAGTGGAACAGCTACTATTACTCTTTAATCAGCTGACAGAGCTTGTACATTTTTTTTAAATAAATAGTGTTTAAAGAGAGAGGATTTGCAAGAGAAATTGACATCAAGACATCGAATTATGATCTTCAACTTTCAATAACGGAGAGTAATGTAGAGCCCCGTTATGATCCATAACATTTGATTTATAATCAGGATCAGTCAAACAACGCGAATATCAGTGGGGTGGAATTGAATCAGTTTTTGATCGGCCATTGACCGGTATAATCGGTATACTTCCTTTAACGCACTCGCGACACTTTGGATCAACGCCAAATTCGCATTTTGAATATAGATTCGTTTCACGTTCGCGCGAACGGGAGACCGGAAGATTCGTTCAGACTTAATCGCGCACACATGTATATGGTGAATAATGCAGCCTCTCTATACCGTTACGAGCGCGATGCGACTGCACGGCGTACGATGATGATGGCGACACGATGGCGATGACGATGGTGATGGTTGCGCCGGTTTAACTACGGGGAACGGGAATTGTTGGTATGGAGAGCGGAGCGTCAATCACTACATTTGATATCATCATTGCCGGCGGTGACCTAGGCGCTAGTCGACTCATAGATTACAATATGCTACACATATTGTATCCCTGATAGAGAACCGGAGAGAGGTCTGTGGCGCGATACAGAGCGAAATCGGATGAGAAAGGGATGAAGAGGGTGGGAGGGTGGTGTTCTCTGTGCGCATATTTCGCACGACAATAACGTGCGCCTCACAGTGTCGCATGGCATGCATATATATTGTATATATTGTGACAAGAAAGTTTTAATCATTATCAGGAGATAGCCCGATATTATGTGTGCCTTATCTCAGTGTGACTAATGTGCGCTTCTCGTTTGTCAGCGTATTGATCGACAAATTGTATCGTGTATATTCAAGAATGACGGCAAGAAATAAAGCGAGAAGTAAAAAAAAAGAAAAAACGGTGGAAGAAAAAGATGGATGAGGTTGTGCTAACATACTGTATATCATACACACCCTATTACTACGACCCTTTCGTGCGCTAAGCGCGCGATCATTTAACGGGCAATTACGTACAGCTTCGTCATTGCGATGCTCATTTGCAAGTGTGTTCTTGATGAGTTTTACCCCAAGTGTCCAATTATACGTATACATTTCTTCTAATTGCTATATATGATATCTCGTTAAAACCTCTTTTAGTGAATTCTATGGAGGATCTTTTTATAGAATTTTACTTTAAGCATGCATTCAATATTTTTAAAAGTACATAAACGATATAATAATATGTAATTTTGAAATGTTGGATTTTTAATTCAATATTGAACTTTGATATTTGATTGACTTAAGAAAAAATTATTATTGGTAAATAACATATTTATTTAAAAAATTGCTAATGCTATTTTTTATTTATATATACTTTTGAATATAGTGCTATTTATCGCTATCGAATTTCATAAAGTCTCATGTATCTTTTTTAGGTTTTTTTATTTATCATGTTTGTAAATCGCACAAAAATTTTTTACTTTGCTATTTTTTATGATTGCGCTTATCTACTATGTATATCTTTGCGTGCTCTCTATTTATTATTTTCTTTCTTTTTTTTGTTTTATTTGATACATTTGTTTTTAGTAAAGAATATTACTACTATAAATTATTAAAAATTATTATTTTATAACTAATTAATAAATAAATTAATTAATTAATAAGTTTTAAGCTTTGCGGTTTGCGCTACATTTCTGAGAAAATTATAGTTCACGGATCGCTCATGATTACATAATTCTTTCTTGCTTTTCGTGCGAGCGAGAACGTTATTTGTTCACGAAGAATTCGTAAACGTCAGCACGTAATGTCTCGTCCTGTGGGAAAGATAGATCTCGGCAGCGATATAACTTCTCCATCCGTCAGTCTCTCCATCCAGCTTGGAGAAACGAGCTTTCCCATCACCCGAGTAATTACGAACTAGTCTAGTCGTAACAGCAGCGGTTCTCTCGCGATACTAGTGGGTGGCGGTGATGATGGTGGGCAAGTGATAAATCGAGTCTGACGTAGAGAGTAGTGTCATACGTTGCATACGTAGCGTTTGCCAGCTTGCGCATGTAGACGCGTACAACACATTTATACTCGTACGAATCGGAACATTGGAAGCATTCGGCCGGAATGCAGTCATCGTCGAAAGGTTATCGTTAGTCGCGGGTAGCTAGCTGGGACATTTAATACGACGAAATTCCGATGCAACGATCGGGATAAAGCTTATGTCAGCCGCGAACATGCTGGACCTCGCTCGATATCGCCATTGTTGTAACGATCTGTTGAAGCTTTTAGTGCATCGTTAAAAGATATCGACGATACGTTGTGACCAGCGCTCACCCACAACCAGTGTGACAGTAGCACGTGACGTGATATTCTAGGCGGCTTTCTCTGCACGATATATATATATATATATATTTTTTTTTTTCAATTGATTTTGCAAGTTAATCGCTTCAAGCTCGCAGCGATATTCCGCTAACTATTTTCCCTCGAGGGAAAATGCGTCGATCTCGAGCCGATCAGTCGCCTGCGAGCTGCTGCCATTCACTTTTTTCGCAGCCATAAAAACTTTTCATTATATCGAGCACAAATAAAAAAAAATGTTACAAGTATCGTCTTCTTATACGAAATGCGAGTCTTTCATTTCCTGGCGCTATTTCTTCGGAAATTCAATCGGATCGAGGAGATTCCTCGGCTATGAGATCTTTTGATCTTGCTTTTCTGGTTTCGACGTTTTTATCAGGTTTAATAAAATTTCACGAATATATACTGGCCGATTAAAAGGAAGGTTATAAAGTATCTGCAATTTTATCGACCTTGAAGCAAAATTCTCGTCCGCCATCAAATACAAAAGTATCATCGTTTCAACGCTCAGCTCTGTCGCCTGTATTCGCTTGGCGGGCTTTGCGGACGGATATCGAGACGAATTTGCATAATCTCTGGTTAAAGCGGTCGATGTTTCGACCTAGAAACTGCGCCACACGGATTTCATGTCAGTATCGACGATTTTACTGATAGCGTTATCGGGTTTGCTTTATGCAATATTGTTGTTTCTTTATATAATGCTCTCGCATAGCTCGCTTAATTCAAGAGTTATAATACTTAATGATATTTCAATTTATATTACATATCTTACATATTTAGTAAAAAATATTCTGATTCTTTTGCACAGAAATAGGAATAATTCTACTAAAAAAAATAGGTATTGATTAATATCATTTATTTCGATAAATTGTTTATTGAATCGTAAAATCTCGATATGTTGGAAAACTGTTCGAATAAATGTGTGTGTGGATTTAAACATAAATTTTTGGCAAGTATATTTTTAATTTAACATATTAGATGTTGGACTTATATTATATAACGTACACGCAAATATATATTAAAAAAAATTTAGTTAAAAACAATCTCTATTCGATATGTTTTTGAAGACAGAGATGAAAGAAATAATCGGCAGATTGCATAGATGTACATTAATAGAAAATGTATTTTATAAGTATAATAAAAATTTATGAATATTGTGTTCTTTCGTTCTTTTTACGTAAGATACATTTTTGATAGATATCTGATAAATTTGAACTTTTGGCTAAATAAAAAGTAGCTTATTTTATTGAACGAAATAGAATAATCTCATCTATCCGGCCCTTCACACATTTTACAATCTTATAACTTTTATTAGCTCTGTGATTATCGCACATTTGTCTTGACAAATAAACAAATCGACGAAAATTGCAAATTTTCATAGAATAAATATAATTTTCAAAATTGCAATTTGTTAAAGACAATTACAGCTTTGTCCATTATAACGCATAAATATAATGCTTTGTGTCTTTTTTTAAAATTTGCATTAAAAAGAGAACGTTTTATTTAACAAGCGAAGATTTGGTTTTGAAAACGTACGAGCAAAATAGTCGCTCCAATCTCTCGCCTACCAAATTTATCCGCCGGCCATCAGCGGAATCACGTCCATGGAAATTCGAACATCCGTACAACTTGTTTTGTTCACGCATGATACGGCGAGCGGAAGTTCCGCTCGCGGGCTTCGTCATCGGCCTGCGGATGGTACATACCGCAATGGTACACCAACTGTACTTGCCAAGCGTGCCGGAGCAGCCCGTGTACCAACTGCGTTCGCGTCTCGGATGCCGCGCGCGTCCAGGTAATTTGTCACCACCATCCCCGCGGCGACGATGGTGGTATCGTTCCTCCTCTCTTCCTCTTCCCCACCTCCCCCCGATGGGCTTTAGATTAATTACCCATGTCCGGGATGCGCGCATGGTCAGGTGTCACAGCTTACGCACGACGACTCGCGCCGCGTCCCGGACCGCTCGCTTAATCATCGGCGCCTCGACGATTCTCGAGAGCCGAATGAAGAGGAAGTTGTCATACACCGTACATTTGAGGGATACATTACGATTACAATAATACGAGAAAAAAACTCCCGGGCACGTTTATAATCATATATTTTTTTATTGTTGTTTTATATATATATATATTTTTATCGCAGAAATTTGTATCGATAATATAAAAAATTGTTTAATTGTCCACTGACGTGAGAGACAGTCCACAGTTTCGTAAAAAATCTTGTTTTTAGAAAAAGATAATTGAAGCTGAATGTCATTTATAAAGAGATTAAAATTTAAAGAGTATGTTAATAGAATCCCAAAAATCCGATTAAAGTCATTATCTCTTTTCTCCCTTTCTCTCTCTCTCTCTCTCTCTCTCTCTCTCTCTCTCTCTCTCTCTCTCTCTTTCTCTGTATCTTTTTGGTTTTTTTTTTTCGGTAATGTACTCCGCTAGTTAAACACAATCTAATTTAATCCTTTTAAAAGGTCTAATTTCGCACCACTGTACAAATAAATACACCATGGTCGGTTGCACATCACGCATCTATCCCTTCTCTCTCTTTCTCTCTCTCTCTACCTTTTCCCATCCCCATCCCCGTCAACCGCTCACGCTGCTAGTGGACACGGAAATTGCCCGATCTAATTTCCTCTCAAACGTGCTTCCACTTTCCGAAGCTTTTCGACATGCCGCGGTACGAAATGATTTTCCGCCAGGACGATAAATAAAGACCGATTCGATGAACGCTCGCTAACTATCGCGTTAAATGGCCGCTTCAACGAACGATACGCTATAGTTTAACAGTACACTATTCTGCATTGATTTTATATTAAAGAACTGACTTTTCACAAATGCAATAGTTACGATACTTTTGCTAATCGTAGTACTATCATTTATAATTAACATTGTAGCGCGTCAATAATGGAATCCGAGAGATTGTCAAATATATGTTTAACAACTATAAATTCAAAATAAATTATGAATTTTGTCAGAGAAAAAAATAATTTTAATTATTTATGTGTATGTATATAGCAAGAAGTTCTCATGGCAATAGATCACGATATAATTGACGCATCGTATTAGATTCAACTGACCGATAATATTACACGTTATCAATATGTATTATTATATGTATAATTTAATATAATTATTTATAAAATTATATTTAAAAGGATTATTATATACATGATTATACTAATTGTGCTGTTAATACATAATTAATTTATCGATATATTTATCATCATTTTTATAGATAGTATGAACATACATATGTTGATAACGTGTAACATTATCGGTCAGCTGAATCTAATACGATGCGTCGGTTATATCGTAACTTATTACCGTGAAAACTTCTTGCACGTCTTATGGCTCTTAAGCAACAGCGCAAAACTTTCCCTGAGAATTCGAAGCCAAAGTTTTGCCGTTGCAAGAACCAAGATAGAAGAGACATCACAAGTCCCGCTTCATTATTAACTCTACCCGGAGCAAAGTGGCTGAACTTCATTGATCCCAGAGTGATGCATCTAGTATATTCCTTTTGTCTTTATACGGCCGCAAATTGAATCAAAGTTATTTCTTGGAAATTATTTATTGCATTATTATAACACACTGAAATTTTGATATCGTATTATGATGCGACAAGAAGATTATTTTATATTGATAAATAAAATAAAAAAAATTTTCATTTTTCTACCGTGTTTTTATACAGTGTACTTCTATAGTATCTATGATTCTTTGGCAATTTAATTTTTTTTTTTTTATGATATAATTGCTTAATAAACTTGAAAAGACACACAGAGATCTATATATATGTATAATATTACGATAAAGAGGAGAGAGCGCACACACTGAAATATTTTGCATTTAAATAAATAAAAGACAATTATTTTGTTAATCACATGTACATATACATCCGATCGATCGAGACCCCGAATACGATACCTATGAGTACTTTTCTGAAAGTACGCGTTTACAAGATTAACTTGCTTTCAGACGCCATTAAAAATTTAACGTAATGGATGGTAACGAATTCGTCATTCGCTTCGTCCTGATATTACACTCTTGGCAGTCGAAACTTTGTTTTTTCCTGGCACGTTATCGTTTTGTTCTTTTTTTCATTTATGGGATCCGCGCCATGACACCAAGTAGGAAGGTCTGTCTCGCGTCTCGTGATGGTTTGCAACTTTGAAATGCGATGCATGATTGGCTATTGGGAGAATGCAAATTGAAAATCAATATTCCTCAAACGACGAGGTACGAGCGACGACGGTTTCGCAGGTTGAACGGTAAGCAGAACTTTCGAGACGGAAGAAGAACTCCGTGTACTTTCCCGCGTGAACTCCACCCACCGAGAAGAATGCCTTGCATCTGTTCTTGAAACCTCGCGTCTCGTCGTCCTGTGAAAAACTGAAAGACACTAGAAGATAAATAGAGAACTCATTCTTGACATCCTTTAATCGTATCAAAGACGCTAGATATTAATCAATAAGATATATTAATTATTTTAACGTAGTTGTAATCTGCTGGATTATTTGTGTTTATTGTTTTTCGAAAAGAAAAACTATTAAGAGATTGCTTTTTGCACCATTATATATCTAACTTGAAGGTTTAGATCTCGTTAAGAAGGAAGAAAACGAGCGATTTTCTATTGAGCACGTTCGCCGTTCCATTTTTCTTCGGCAATCAATTAAAGGTTAATCCCTTTGCAATCTCTTTCAGAAAATTTTTCTTTTTATACCTGCAAGTCTCTTTATTAAGTTCTGGACCCTTTTTGATAGAGCTTTCTTTTTTTTTTATTTTAGCACTAACGAGTTTAATATCTTTACACAGACATATATATATATATATATATATATATATCCACATGCGCGTATATTAGGTGCTTTCCAGTACTCAGTTTGTACTTTTGTCTCGAAAAATTACATCCGCGAAGTAGCTTCGAATTTTGTTGCTCGCCGCGGAAACGCCATCGAGACTTGGAAGGCAACTATCGATAGTTAGAACAAAAAGTTTTGAATCAAAAATGGATTCGATCTGCTCTCGGTATCTAAAAAGAATCTTCGCAGTTCTTTCCTTTCGCTGCTATTTCTCTTTACTCTCTGCTATCCTCTCTTATATTTCTAAGTTGATCAAAACTCTTGTTTCAGTTCCTGTTTCACATCGTCGCTGCGAAAGAGAGAATGTACAAATCTTTTAGAAAACAAATCTAATTATAGAAAACACGCTATATTTTTTATATCACCGATAAACTTTTATATGGTGAAATCAAATTGGAAAAGCAAAATTTAATACATGATTGACAGAATATATACACTTTAACATTATTGGTATCCTAATAATTGAAAAATGTTAGCTTAGATTAAAAGAAGGTTTTAGCGTATAATATATTGAAACACAGAATTATACAAATCATGATATTTTAAGCAGTTTATGATTGATTTACAAGCATAAACGACATAATAATAAAAATTATCGTTTTGCATATTTCGTAAAAAAAAAAAAAAAAAAAAAAAAAAAAAAAAAAAAACCGGTTTTATCTTTTTTTTTTATAAATCTATATTTTTTTTCTATTTGTAAAACAGAAAATAGAAAAATGTATAACTGAAAACTACGAATCTACCATGATTAATGTTTGGAAATAACATGAATTATATGATTTAATTAATAAAATGGATATATTCCGTAATTTGTGAGTCATAGATCTTGAGTACTATATTATTAAAAGTGCGAACGTTGATAATGTAACCATAATCCAAAGCTAATTAAATTAAAAATCGAGAAAATTGATGATATACGCTTTCATACAAAATTTAGTAATAACTTGTTACTGTAGCTTTTAGCGAGATTACATTCTCGAGTTTATTAATCGTGAATCATTGTTTTGAAACTTTCTCTTTCTGAATGACATTCCTTTTGACACTAAATGAATATTTCGCCGACATAATTTGCTTTATTAATCCGAGCTTTTATTAATCCTTCTTCTTAGTTTCTTTTTACAAGTTTGATTTTTAATTTGCACCTGCATCATTTCGAAAATTTATAACTGTTAAAACATGATAATTTAAAATTTCTGATAATCAAATTTCTGCATTCTTGTTTACAATATGTAATATTATAAATTCTCGAATATGTATATTTATGCACGTAAAAAATCTATGACAACTAAAATATTTTTAAAATGTCTTCTCCGTATTTTCTTTAAATGTATATGAGTATGATTTTGTCCCTATTGTTTTACTGAAACTTGCTTTGGATCCATAACATTAGATTATATCAGCAGCTACTATAAAATCCCTGACTATGCAAGACCATGCTACGGAATTCTAGATAACATCCTCGATCGAACTTTTCCAAGATCAGAAAAGCAGTTCGTCAACATAATAGAATCATAAACAGAGACGTGAGTTTCTGGCGGTACCCCCTTCGTTGTCGTACTTGTTTATCTCTTGGTTCCTTAAACTCTTCCCAAGTGTACCGTTATCTCTCCATGCATTAAAATAATCGACTCAAGTTTTGCCAAAAGTTTGCAGCACTGCTAGAATTTCACGCTCATTCTCTCTCGCACTATTTTCTTTATCGTATCCTTTGTGCCTCTTCATCAGATTGTCCGTTATATAATTTCGCTTTGTTGAAATTTGAATAAGTCCAGAAAAACATATTAGATATAAATATTATATATACGAAAAAATACGAGAAATAATATTATGTATAATAAAACGATCGAGAGAGAGAGAGAACGTACACTCTATTTTACAATAATTTTCAATATTTTTTTGAAAAATAACTCATGTGTAATTAAATGCGAATTTCAATCCGATTCTATTCAATATATTAACATTCAATACTAGATAGTATTGAATTTAATCTTAAGAACTGCATGTATATTTATTATATTATACAAAATATTGCTAAAATTATGCTATATCAAAATTAGCATAAAAGAGATTTGCATTTATTCGCTGAAAAAAACTGAAACGTACAAAAATCAAATGACAAAATTATCCTGCTTATTGTTAATATATCTCCAATTGTCAAAGAATCCTTTTTTCCACAAATACTACGCTTGTATTTACAATTAGAAGCTTCATGCTCGATTGATAAGAGTGTAATGATATAATTGGCAATATTATTACAAATAGTAGATTTTTACGAAAAAATTTATATACAGTTTGTCTTCCAATTTTAGTGCATTGGGCGTAACGACGAATCTAGGCACAGAATTGCACTTTCGAAAACTCATATTGAATTCCAGAAATAATCCTATTCCACAGAATACGAAACAATTTCTTCCGTTTTTCCGCGTTTTATATAAGTTTTGTATTATTCATGGCAATATGCAATGGGATATTTCGCGGTCTTACAAATTCGCAGTAGTTACGAAGATGAAACTAGATCCAATCCAGCTAAGTTGTATCAACACATTTACCATTGATAAATATTTTATTGTCTGCTAAGACATCAAATAGTCACAATTATTGCAGAACTAATATATTTCCGGAAATTATAAGAATTAAAAATGGATAATATGGGATGAATTGCACGATAAATGATTATAATAGTTACATTGTAAAAAAATAAAATTTATTTTACGGAAATTAATATATAGCGTATAACAATTAATCGATATTTAAAAGAAAATCAAAATTATTCAAGATTTCTTAATTATGTAAATTTTGATCTTTCATGACTTTTCACATTTACATTAATATAACGGTGAATTTGACTTGTTGTTAGTAATTATTATGACATATATTAAAGAATAGTTTGGATGAGACGATTACTTCAAAACGTAAAGGCCTTTAGAATAAATGAGAGAGATGAATACAAAGTTTCAGCCACGGATGGCCCCACAGAAATTTCAGATGCTCGATCCGATCTCAAGGGACAACAATCTCATCTCGGAGGTGCAAATAACTTTGTCCATTTTGTCACTAGTTCATGGAAGTTTTGTCACAATTCATGGTGGAACATCAACTCGTTTCTCCTCTATTGATGTCTCGCAATTTTTAGAAGCTAGCAAAAAATTTCGACTATCTTATTTTTGAATTTCTATTCGTGTGTCCGCAAATAAATATGATGGCTACGTACAAAAACGTACGATTAATCAGCAACATAAAAATTATTAAATTAATTTTGAAGCGATCAACTGGAGTATATTATTTTATTTTATATATTGTTTTGATTGAGAAAATTGTTATATAGTATTTGATATTTTTATAATTAAATTTTGGAAATTGAAATTTGTTTAATCTTTTTATGTTCATTTTTTCATATGCTTAAGCAAATCAATGTTAAAAAAGTATATATTCTATTTCTTTACGTGTTTTATTAAATATTTTATAAATAATTAATTATTAAAATAAAATTTTTAGATAGACACTTGTGATACATTTAAAATCTCAAACAATTGAAAAGAAATAGAAAAGAAATAGACTGTTGAATATAAATAACTTATATGCGGATCAGAAAAATGTTTATATTTTAGTGAATAAAAATTATTTAAATTATGTTTATAAATTTCATTTTGATATTTAAATATAGAAGTTCTTTAATTAAAATTAAAAGATCATATATATATATATATATATATATATATATATATATATATATAGAATATATATATCATATATGTAAATATGCGCGTGACTTGAATTTTTGAGGATTAAATCGCTCGAGTGATTTTCATCTTACGGGTTAAATCTTCTCGTCTCGTCAACAGTTTTTGCCCGCTTTCCCTGTGTTTTTTATCATCTTGGAATCTCGCCCGTAATAACGTCATTTCGCAGCGTGTTTCACACTCAGCCCGAAAAGACGGCTTGACATCCGCTAGGCGCCGAGACGACGTGGATAAAACGGCGAAGTTGTTTCGTCTAAGCCATCTTAGACGAAACGATGAAGCAGCCGACGTATTCACAGACGCCAAGTAGCGCGGATTCGTATGCGCGGAATTTTCCGCGTTAAAAGTAATATCGTGCCGATGTTATATCACGAATCCTTACCTCTCGCGGAGAGGCGATATTTAACTTATGAATATTTGCCGACGTACGATATGAGGTTTGCGCTTTTCAAGCGCTAAGTATGATAGGGGGAAACGCGGAATGAATACGGGGGCAGAGAGAAAAGAGTCTAGTCTATGTATTCTGCAAAGCGGAAATATATGTGCCGAATGTGTCTTCTGATGACGGTATACTACGTATAATTATATACGACATTATATTTTGAAACGACCCTCCCCCCCCCCTCACCTCTTTGTTCTCCAAATGCTGGTTCTGCGCTTTGGAATTTAATAAAATTTTTAGCATACAAGCTAAAATATATACGTCAATAATAATAAAAAAGTATTGGAATATCCAAGACTTTTGCACTTAATCCTAATTTTGCATGTATATGAAAATGAATTAACAATACGGTTGTATTTCAAGTTTCTCCTACGAATTGACATTTGTTTGTTTGGCCGCGAAAAGAATGCTAAAAGCATTGGAAAATATTTCATCGATTCGAAGGGTTGTCGGGGATGAAAGAACACGGGGTAACCGGAAAATTATGTCACCGATTATCGCGAGCGGTTCTTTGAGCCTATGGTATAACTCGCCCATAATCCTTTCAACATTAAAAATTACCCTCTATTCTCACACCGGCTTCTCCCATTTCTCTTCTTCTCTTTCTCTTCTTTTCCTCTACAACTTTACCTAGCATCGGTCGACCGAGACGACGCCGCGAACGAGAGACGGGGGTCCTTCTTGATAAAGCTTTTCTTTTTTTCCTTGCACCCTCCCGCGCGTTCTCCATTCATCTTTAAATTCCCTCTTTTCTGCCACCCCATCGCCTCGCAGCTTAACGGTTCGTTCTGCTTTTGTTTCTTCCGCTTTATACGTCGGGCTTCTGAAAAATTTCACGCTGACTTTCATGCTTGGAAGAAACTTGCAATACAGTGAGTGGAACTTTTTAAGGGAACTCTATGGGGCTTATTGGAACCACTTTTATAGAATTTTTCTCGGATATGTTGTTATATCAATAATTGTAGTTTTAATCAATCTTTTTTTCTATATTAATTAAAAGTATCTAAATTGAACACATAATACATTTTTCTTTTTATACACTATGTATTATTAATTTGTTCAATTTAATATAGTTCAACAATAACATAAATAATGGCAATAAAATTTTTATTCTATTAATTTATTTATTGGTATTGTTAAAAATAAACTATGTAAAAAAAGCTGCCCGTAATTAAACGCGGGATTGTATTCAATTGTAACTTTTATAATTAATGAATATATATAGAGCTCTATTTGATGTAAGATCAAGATTGACACAATCGTGACTTATTAGATTTAGAAATATCCGTACGACATCCGTTAAAAACGATATGACACGTTTCTTCTCGTGCGTCGGTCATTTTTTCGTATGCCGAAAAATTATTGTCCCCGTGAGATTACTCTTTCAAAAGGCCGTTCTTTATTTCCATACCAGGAGGTTTCACCAGTTGGTTAACAAGGTACCAGACAATAGATGTTAAAGTATTTATACGTATCGGCGTCACACAATGAAAGCACGAGATTTAAAGAAAAGTATTTAAATTCAAATTATTCTCATACTTTGAATATTCTTGTTGAAATAATAATAAATAGAAATGAATAAATTGTATGCATTTTCTTAGATGCCTTTTCACTCCAGTTGCCGAATCGCTTCATTATTTTCCCAATTGGCAATCAGATTAACATTACATTTTTTATGCAAATCTCTCTGCCACGATTTTTAATAATAATTAAATTCTATTAAATGTTAAAAGAAATTGCAAACATATATCAATATCGAATTCGTAGTCTGTTCTTGTCTTTCAAAAGCATTGACATCAATGAACTTTCTCGATTTAACAAGATGAGTCGGATGTTTCAGTTATTCCGTTAGAGTCATCTCTGAAAAAGCGGCAAGTACTCCTATAGTCCGTCAAGTGCTATTAAGCGAATCCGTTACATTTTTAATTCTCTTGGGCTATCGTTTTGACGTAATATCGATAACGGTTACTGTACTATTGATATATAGATAGACCGAACGAAATCCATTTAAACTGACTCTGCCAGTGAATTCGTATGAATGTAACGAGATATGCGATCGCGATTAACTCTCCGATGTGTTACTAATTTTATCTTATTTAATTATTAAGATAATTTATAGAAATAATCAAAATTATTTATATTACTATTTTACGATGTATAATATTATCGATACAAAAAATATAAGAGAAATACTAAAAAATAAAGAAAAGAGAATAAATTATAATATAAAAAGAAATTTATAAAAATTTATTGAAATAGAATAAACTAGCAAATGATGATACAGATTTGATACGTGTCAGACAAGCATTACAGTGAATTATAATTAGTGAAATATAATTATATCGAAAAATTATTAACACGATTCAGATTTAGGTCAGTGTCCAATATAGGATTAACGTTCTTTATAAAAAAATTAATAGAAAAATAATTACATCAATTTTTAATTAATATTTTTAATTAATATTTTTAATTATCATTTTTCTATAAATGGGTTTTGATGAGAAACTTTTAACTTTTATATGCAAAGATATGTAAAAATATAAATTTTAGACTCTCTATATTCTATATATAAATATATTATAAATATATATATATGGGGTGGGGCATTTATATCGAGACACCTAAATATCTAAAAAATAAAGCGAGATAGAAAGAGATGTTTCAGACAAAAGTTGTTCGGTTCTAAGGGGGTCATAAGATGATGCCATTATTTTTGACTTTGGGTGGAGGCGCTTCGGAGATTTCAATGTCAATCTTGTTTTATTTTCTTTACACCAAATGATGTCTCTCATTTTTTGAGCTTAAAATATTAAGGTAACATTATTGCAAAATAAATAATTTTATGAGATTTTATAGTTTATGTAAAATTATGTCGAAGTAAAGTAATAAAATAAGGTATAAAATATCTCGTAAACAATTTAACTTTTGGCCATCAAACCCCTATAACTTTTTATGCAGAATATTTCAAGGAATCGATTTGTGTAAAAAAATTGGGGTGTTTCCATTATTAAATAAATAAAGAAAAAAAAAGATTGACATTGAAATCTCCGAAGCATCTCCACCCAAGGTCAAACTTATGGCACCATCTTATGATCCCCTTAGAACCGAACAACTTTTGTCTGAAATATTTTTTTCTATCTTGCTTTATTTTTTAGATATTTAGGGGTGTCTCAATATAAATGCCCCATCCTGTATATACAATATGTATAATTGTTTTAAAAATCTTTTTATAAAGTACAGTTTTTTATTGGAAATTGGCTCTTTGTTTTTTCTCCATAATTCCTCATTGCTATAAATCATTTCTCTATATTAATAAAGACGATACCATGCATCAGGATCACGTAACACCTCGCCTTGTTTGAGTCTTTTTTCCCAACTAATCATCAATTTTAGTGCGTTAGTCAGCCGGAATAGCTCGAATAGTGTTGTTGCTTCACGGTCAATAAATGGTACATCAGCCGTGCCGGTACAACAGATAACAAGCTTCATTGCAGCGAAGCGAAGTCAGATTCTCCACTGCAATTCACCTTCATTCTCACGTGTTTCGTATGTGTGTGTGTGTGTGTGTGTGTGCATACGCATACGAGCGCGCGCGCGCGCCCCTCTACGTACAGATAAACGGAGCTGACCATGCCGACAGATCTGGAATCTAGAATGTTCAGGGGTGTATTGTTGATTGTGGGCAACGATCGGAAATGAACCGATCATCCGGTGCGCGGCGAGCTTGCCGTTTGGCCGTGACGTATCAATCGATAGAAATCCACCCGTCGTTGTCTACCTCTTTCCCTATTTGATGCGGCTCTTCGATTCTCTCCGTTCTTTCTTCTCTTCCAGTTCTTCGCTTTTTATCGTCCGTTCCTTGCGTCTCTCGGGATGCAACAAGCCACTCCGGATTATACCTCTTAAAGCGAATGGATACTGATAATATCGAGCCCATATACAACACATGTTAAGAAAGAAAATCCTGCGCATCTCGTACATCAGAATCGCTTAAAATTAAAAAAATTATTATTTTTCCTTAATATTGATATAAGCAGAGTTAGTTGCAACTTTCAATAACTTGTCTACAATTAAGTCTGATAAAATAGAGAACTTTAAGTATGTATCATAAAACATGCGATAAATAAACTGTATCAAGATAAATGTATTATCATTAAAGAGAATATTTATTGAACAATCTTGAAAATGAACATATAAATATTATTGTCATCAATTTAATACACCGTAAATATGAAGTTTTATTGTACATGAAATAAGGATAAATAAAGCGCAAAAATTATACACACTAATATTAATATTAATAAATATATAATATAATAAATAGAATTAAATACAATATAATAAATAGAATATAATAAATATAATAAATAGAAGATAACAATATAATAAATAAAATTAAGATAACAATATAATATATAAATAGAATTAATATATAATAATATTTGGTTACATTGCAAATGTACTTTTGCATAAAAAATGCTTACAAGATGATTTATCGAAAGTAAAATAACCATTTGATAATTGAAACTAAAATAGCATTTTTTAATAATAATAGTAATATTTCTCATTTAAAGTTTTATTACATAAAAATATATTATCACAAAAAATATTTATGATAATATACAATATACAAAGTACACATTTAAAATATTTGCACAAATTTATGATTTGTCTTATCTTTGATACAACAGTTATCTTATTTGTCCACCTTTACGATAAGAAACATACTCTAAAGCAGTGTAAGTACAAGACAATACAGGTTAATGAAGCGATCATGCAGAACACTGGCTACCTCATCCCTTTCGACCCTTTATCTTACCTAGAGAGAGAAAGCTCTCTCTCTCTCTCTGGATTTCTCTCGACTTATCTATCCGCCTCATTCATCTCGTGGGACTGAGTGCAGTCTGAAACCGTCGACCTTCCATTACACCCACGAGCATAATCTTAATCTATTCACCGATAAATACAACTTTGAGAGTTTGTGCCAGTCTTTGCTTCACGAGTGCGCTTTAACCTTCGTTAATTTATCATAGCCGCGACGTTATTCCGTTTTGCTGTTATATATATAAAAAACGGAACAGCATTTTATCTGAAATATTTGCTTCGCACTATAATCTAGAACGTTATTACCGCAATACGGTATACTTATCAACTGTCTATATACCAGTTTTTATTACACGTAACTTTTTCTCTTCCTTTTCCTCTTCTTATAATGGAAATGGTCAGACAATACAATTCAAATTATTGTTGTCAGATATTTTCGACGCACAAATGCAGTCTGTTGTGCAAATGAATATCATTTACTTTGACTACATCGGGATTAGATGTATGCGATTACTTTCAATCCAACTGCGCTTTTTATCCCGACGAAAAAATATCCGGCTAATAAAGTGACATCGGATTGGAAGGAAAAAGAACATTCTATTTCTTTTCCGACTTCTATTTAACTACTCTCGATACCTTCGAACATGGAGGAGGAAAGGGGAAAGGGAAATAATTCGCTTAAGGCGAGATTGGATAAAGGAAGTTCGATTGGAAGAGTAACCTCTTGTTCTCGTCGTCGTCCCGCGGCTGGTCGGCATAGTATACTGCGGGAAAATAATAAACAAAAGTTTGCACGAAACTTTGGTTTTAAAATGATATTAGCCGGCGGGTATCAGATGCGAGCTGTTGCGGTAATGCGGAGTTTTCCGATGTACGTGTATAAAGTAATGGTAAACTTTCGAACAAGTCCTTTCACCGGACTGTTTGCGGGTCCTACCCTAGTCTTTTCCAGTTCTTTCTGTCTATCCCTTTCTATGTCTTAATCCCCATTACCTTCCTTTAGTCTCTTTCCGTCTTCTTTTATGACGCGAGATTTGCAAAAACTTTTGTTATATATCCGCGGAAATTCGAAAATCTTTATGAAAAGAGGATGTATTTTCTTTCCACTGATAAAAGTTTAAATTGCCGATAATCGCTTTGTTATCTTTTCGTTCCGCTTTATTTTGCTTTTTTTCTAACAGTTGTTTTTTTCTCGACGAAATGTATAAACGTACAAACACATATGAGTATATTTTTATTATTATTATTTTTTGTTTACTTACGCATTGGCAATTTTACGTTTGTAAAAAGCAGAAGTTTTCTTCAACCCCCGTACTTTTTTACCTCGGCAATAGCAGGAAAAATTCCCCTAATACTGGGAGGATGAAACTATCGAGATAACAACGAAGAAACTTCGATAACCAATCGATAACTCTAGTATGACGACGACGACGACGACGACAAGATGTATGGGATTTTCAAACTTTCCTTGTGATTGTACGAAGCAGTGATAAACTTTCGAGCGTACTTTCCCGTCAGCTATCTGCGGATTTTACCGCATCTAACATTCATTTCCCGTATTTTTCTTTATTTTATTTATTATTGCTTGCAACTTCTCCTAATGATGTAACAAAGTTTCGTATAGTTTATAATATTGCTTGGATTAGAGTTTCTCTCTGGCATCTCGACATACTAATACATTAAAAACTTTATAATTTTGTAACATTTAGTATATAATTATAATTATAACTTTAGTAAAATAGAAAATATCGTAAATATTTATTAAAATAAACGATTCAATTTTTAATTAAAAAGGAGCGGTAAGAATATTTCTTTTTGATATCTTTTTTGAATTATTATTAACAAACAAATAATGAATATATGCAGTGTGAACATTGAATTTCTTCTGGCAAGCTTAACACTGAAAAAGTTTGAACTCTAATTTCATCTTTCCAGTATGAAAACATTTAATGTGTTATATTATTTATTGCGCATTTTTATTAAATTGTATTTGATCACGATCCAAAAATTATAAACTCTTTCGAAGAAACTTTTTATTTGAAAAAGTAGTAGTGTTTCAATTATTTGCCCTATCGAACTTATTTATACTTTAGGTGTGCAAAGAGCTTTTATCTCTCGAAACTCTCACGAGGTTGGTCAGCCCTTATAGGATTATCCCTACTGTATCCATTACCGCCATACTGGATGTTCGAGCGATTCTTCTTGCTGGGTTGCTTCCGCTTTCTCGAAATCCAGTGGTTACTACGAAGAGCTCACCGAATGCATTAAACGCTAAACATTTCATCGTACATGATGTGTGCACATAGTGTTATATGCTAATATAAAGAAAAAAACTTGATATAAATTGAACAAGAATTAATGGAGTTTATGGTTTTAAAAAGTACGGCAGTAATAGCATAAATAGATCCGCATAAATTAATGAAGCACTATATATAATTAGCAGACGGAAATGTAGTTAAGCTCCTTACTGTCGACATGAGCCTCATATTTTATCGCTAGCGTTTACGCTAACGAGATGCTTGGACGACGACACCTATTCCGGACGAAATTCCGTCAGACTTTCAATCATTAGTCGCGCATATTCGTTGAACGAATGTCGGCGACGTTGACAATATGTAATGAGTAATGTTCCTGGCACTTTGCTAATTGCATTGTACGGGTCGATAGCGAGTTCGCTTCTGTCGGCATCGTTTCCGCCAAGAACTGGCGTCGCTATTGGCTTTTCAGCAATGTAAACGATATTTTCACCCCCTTGTGCGCGAGATACACGCTATTTTTCAATGTTTCGACGATATTTGAACGACGAGATTTTTGCGAATGATTTGCATATGTAAATACATGATAAATGCAAGATAGATACGGACGATTGAACAATCAAGTTTGAATGAAAAAAAAATAAATAAATAAATAAAACTGCATAAAGATACGACGCAATTTCCATTTCGGTATAAGCACGATATAACGAATAAACTATTGTAATTGTTTCGCTAATTGAATTGTACCGTACAACGAGCGATCTCATCGGATTGTTGCGCAATATTGTTTCACTCGACAGTTTTTCTGTCTGCAAAAATTTCAACATCTATTACCAATTGTTCCATAGTTTAAAAGTGGAATAGCGGAATGTTATTTTTTTATATACATATATCAATCTATTGTGAATATATATATATATACGTAGTATTACAAGAAACTTCATATTTTTAATTTATTTAGAATCTTAGGTTGCAACATTGACCCTATAGTAAGAGAATTTTATTGGACAAATTCAAAAAATAAGTTGATTTTAATATAATATTTTATATAATGTAGTATTTTTTAATAATTAGAAAGGTGATTTTTTAAAGTAAAATTAAAAAAAGTAGAAAATAAATTATTATAAAATTATATTTTTTAATTAAAAATTAAACCATTGCCAATATTTCGTGTATAATATATTCTACCTTCTGTATTATTTCGCTAAGAAATGATCCGGTTGTTCAAGATATTGAATTTATTCGATCATCGCATTTCACTAGACTTTGCGAAATGGATATTTTGTCGTTGATTTATTAACAATAAACGATAAAATGTTGTTATAGCTTAAAAGTTCCTATAATAAAGTAGCTCGCGTTAACTCAATCTGAACGATAATTTCTTATTTCTCATAAATTAATCTTGAAAAGCTTACTTTATCGAAAATTTCCGCCATCGAAAATTGCGACGTGGTTTTCCAAACATCTCGTGATGTAAAGTGAATGGCATGCAGAGGCACCATATACTCAAGGGCGCTACTAATTAGGAAACTTGAGTGATTAAAGGTGGCTAGGTCGCGAAGACTGTCTCTGGAGGCGATCCCCCACGTGATCTGCTTTCGGTCGATCTAATCTATCGCGAACTCGTCCCAGATTCAGGCGATCCATTCGCTTATAATTTTGAATTACGATGTTCCGTGACGTCGCGGCCGCTACGTGACTGTGAAATTACCCGTCATGAATCATCCCATGCCCTGCCGCAATTCGCTAACTGCGAGTTCGAGCGTCGATTGGAATTATTCTGATCGATTTGTAGCGGGAAACTCATGGTAACACTCATTAAAGAGATCTCATCATACTCTGACACTCTCGCACAAATGATGCTAAACTTAACAATCCCAACCCTGTTTAATATGATTTTTATAACACTTAAAAATTGGGATTAATAATATATGAGACAAAAAAATAGAAAAGTGTTTCGAAAAAATATTCTTACGAAAAGTTGCGGTGAGAAATTTTTTGACTATTTAATTATTCGAGAAACTTGACGCAACGTCGTGCGATGTAGATACATAAACTTCGAAATTTGTCGTAACTTGAGCCGCAGTTAAGTGGCCTCGGTAGCAATATAAGTTAAAGCCACTTTTAATATTAAAAGGTCTATAAAATGATTATGAAACTGCCGCTGCACCGGCCGTCGATTTCATTCCCCTTCCGCGGATCAGTTCACGATTCGGAGGACAATTTAAAATTCAAAATGTCTCCAACTTGCATCGCAAAACGGGGCATTTTCTTGCGACGAAGCGCTCGGAACGATCGATCGCGGCTACGACCGCGTTGGATTTTTCACCCCTGCACCCCTATTGGGACGTAACTTAAATTGCGACACCCGAAATTCTCTCGAGTTCCTGCCTCTTGCATCCCGAAACTTTCCATCGATCAGTCTTTCGTTCGACCTGTGTACATGGCACGCCAGGACGATCATGTCGGTATATAACGGATGGAATTGAATTCCTGAAAAGTGCGAAGCAAAGGGGGAGAGGTATCAACGCGACGCGTCGCGACGAGGCGTCTTCGTGTTCCCGCGCGAACTCTCTCTCTCTCTCTCTCTCTCTCTCTCTCTCTCTTTTTCTTCGTGCCGTGAATAATATATCAGGGCAAACCTTATCGATCGCGGTCAAAATTGTGAAAGTTTTGCGATCGCACCCGCCCGTCCGTTTGCGTGCATGCACGCGCGTTACTCCGCGGCGTACGCGCACAACCCCCGCATATCCGCACGCCTGGTCGATAGTATATTTCTGGCTGGCATGCACACGGAGCCACGCTCTCGTCGACGTGAGGCGTTCCACTTTTCTACGTTTCCCACCAGCGATTCTCTTGCAACCCCCGCGCGCGCCATCCTTCCCGCTGGTTACCATCGAAATTTTCTGTGTCGTCTCTTTTTGCCGGGGCTGGCTCACCGTCGGTTGGGTTCCTCTCCGGTCGTCCCGTCGTCTCGCGTCGTCCGTTTCTTTTTTCCCTTTAAGCTCGGCAAACTTTTTCGTGGCGAGCAGACAGGATTGAACTGATAGAAATGCGGCTGGCGCGAGAGATCGATGAGCGTCGAGCTCGAGATATAGACGGGTGCAAAAAGGAAATTAGCAATGTCTCATTTGAAGCTGTTAATCTTAACTTTCTTCGATTCTCGTTATTTCATATGATATGAGATTGTATTTTCCTCGCTTCTGAATCTTGATTTTATCTTTTTTATCGCATCTACCAGAATATATTTATTCCTATTATTTTTACACATAATTTGCCAGATAAATAAAACAGTCGAAAATAATGAGTTTATTTAAGCGTCCTAAACTATGTTTGTTTTTACGATGCATGCTCGTTTAGTTGCTCCATTGATTCCATTATAATGAGCTATTATCGCCGATGGTCCGCCACGTTTGTGAGCGCTAATAAATCTCAATGGCGCGAACGTGACAAGCCAGCCAAGGCAGCCTTCTTGATCCCATACCATCGATCCCGTTTGATTGGAAACTCTGGGGCCTGTTGGCAATCTCGCCTTTGTTCGTCAATTCTTTGATTAATCGGAAACGTTGAGGACTCGGAGCCAACTCTTCGATGAGATTGTATCGCTGGCGATATCCCGATCGCGTACCCCTTAATTGTTTCGCTCGACAGTTCTCGGTCAGTGCAATAAGCTTCGGGGAGCGAAGCGCGTCAAGTATAGTCGGTAGAGTATTTTCGCGCTCCCTCGTATTTCGCGATGTTTCTTTCATACAGCTAAATAAACTTGTCGTACGTGACAGGACTCGACCATAAGTTCGTCTCGCAAAAAGCTTGCACGAAAAAACGGAAGGTCTTCTCGACGGACCGACGCGAACAATATCCGGTACTTTGCGATGCGACGTAATTGCGACCTTGCTCCGAGAAAACTGGCTCGCAGCTCATGAGAATGACACTCGGACTTTAATTAAAAATTTTACAAAAACCAAATTTTTCATTTTCTTTTCATGGGATAAAATTTGCGTAGCTGGAATAACGGTCAAAATCTTCAATGGCTTTCGTTGAGAATATTATACGAAAATTTATATATAGTTATTGATCGCATTGATATCATTCTTGTTGTGCGGCATAGGGAAATTTAGTAAAAAATCGATAGCAAGATCCGTAATCGGAGGTATCGCGAAGCCGGGACAATTCAAAGTAGCCGCAATACAGCGGTTGATTCATGATGGGTGGAGCAGGACATTGGTCTACCCGACGCACATATATCGTACGGCCTACATTTGCACTCTCGGAATTACGTTTCTGCTCTGCTAGCTGTGTTTCCGAAATATCGTATGCTTAAATTTACACGAGTATATATCTCACATTACTTTGAAATATTTACGCGTACATATGTATAATTTACATATATGTGTATTTTAAAGTTGAATATTATAAATTTCATACGTAACATGTAAGACTTGACGCTTTTCATTGCCATATTTCGCTTATACATACACGTACATATTCCTGAAAGAAAACGGGAAAAGCATTATGTACATCGTAATAGCTATTAATTTGACGATTTCTGGAAAAAAAAATATAGATATAAAATACGAATGACGCATCTGATCCTTCCTATTTTACGAAAACTTTTTCGCGTCACAGAACGGCCTATCAAAGCAGCAAAATATAAAATCGACAAAAGAGGACAAAAGGAGCAATGGAACAAAAGTGTGAGCAAAGCGAAAAGAGTTACTCGAAATATGCCACGTGAAAGATGTAAAATTCAGTAATTTAGCAGTTACGAAAGCGAATAGTTTAGTCAAACTCCCTCGCTCGTACTCGCTCGTCCTTTCGAGTTCAGGATTCCGGCTGGTAATTGGAGTCTTTTAACCACTGACATAGATTTTAAGCCGACACTCTGTATCTGGTTTCCTGCTCGAACATTGACGAAAAGAATAACGAGATGTAATCTCTGAGAATTTTTTTTCTTCGTTTATTATATGCAGTGAATAATCTGCAGTAGACGATAAATTCAAGAAATTTTATATTTCTTATAAATCTTTGAGAATTTACAGACTAATGTATATTGAAATTTAAATTTGATAAAATAATTTTAATAATTAAATTAAACAATTAAATAATTTTAATAATCAAATTTAACAATTTTAGTAATTAAAAAACAACAAAATTGTGTTTTAGCACGAAATTCGCGAATCCGAGTTTTCACGTATCAAATTTTCCTCATCAAACTTTTAGCAACTTAGAAAGTATTATCGAAATTTGCTGATTGTTTTTTTTAAACAATCAGCAAATTTCTTGTCTTTTTCTATCGTAAAAGTCTTAGGAAGCTCTGAACACTGTGACTTTTAAACTGGACAAGGAAAAAGCAAAGAAATATAGACAGTACAGAAGTGCAGTATGCTCTTACGTTCGCAGAGTTTGTCTTTCACTGTCTTTCTAATGCTTCTCCTCACTGTCTTGAGAAAAAGAGCGTATCTCGTATGGCGACTTTAATGTCACACTTTCCTAAGGGAAGGACAGAACTTCGCACACTTCTTCCTTTTTTTATATTTTCTCGATGTACGTTCTTTTCTTCGCAATGATTTTCTTTCTTTTCAATTTGCTCGTCTCTTCCTCGTTTTCTTCTTACAGACCCCCCTCTTACTTGAAAAGAAAACGCGACGTGGTTCTTCTTGATATTTCTTCTTTTTTATCCTTGCCTCACGTAGTCTCCCGCATTCATCCATCTTTCTCTTTCTTTCGTGGATTCTCTCCTCTCCCTCCCCTTCGATCATTCTCCTCCCATGTGCCGTTCTCCTTTCGTAAGATGCGCAGTGCAGTCGTACTCTAAATCACGGGTCTGTTCTTGTTGGTCTTCCTCTATCTTCCCTCCGGTTTCTGGATCCTAGCATTCTCGACCGTAGGATCTCGTAGAACCAGGAAGAAGGACAAAGCAGAGGACGAGGACCGAAGGACGTGGCGAGGGGAAAACGCAGATCTGTCCTATCTCAACGTTAACGATCCTGCGCTGCTTTATTCTTCCTCCTGCCTCTTACCATCCCTTGTCACACAAAGACAGTAAGGTGATTTTCGCGGCCCTTTGTCAAAGGGCTTACGCGTGCTGTCTTGTCATATCCAATTCCTAGTTTCATCTGCACCATTCCCTAAAATTTTATCGGAGCCGCTTCATATATTTTTATGTTATTTTTCTCTTATCTTGAGTATTGTTGTAATACTGAATAACAAGAAAATCCCACGTCTTATTTAGCTTCATATTTTTTGCCAGCTTATCTTTTTGTCTTAGTAGACAGTGTATAAGACGATTATCCCAACGGGATTGTTGCCAACGATTTTAGGCATTCCGAGGATTCTCGCGATTAATTACATCATTTTTATGTTTCTACCTTCTTTGGGCGCGAACAATTTAGCCTAATGACAATACTTATTTATCGAAATGGATTCTTTTTACGAAGATTGCAATCGAGCGAATCCCAACTCATTTCCGATAACTAGATCGTTGATTGAAACGATTTTTGCCGTGGCCTTTCCTATAATTCAATGCAGCAATGCTCAGTTTTATCTTGAATAAATTATTGCCTAAAATTAATTTTTTAATTATACACATCATATTTTATAAACTTTGCTGTGGAGTATAATAAACGAACCGTGGACCTTGCGCATTGCCATGATGAATAGC
This sequence comes from Polyergus mexicanus, assembly GCF_030449975.1. NCBI lineage: Eukaryota > Metazoa > Arthropoda > Insecta > Hymenoptera > Formicidae > Polyergus > Polyergus mexicanus. Next base: position 10,457,551 of record NW_027223321.1, on the reverse strand, counting down.
ATATTTTTTCTCATTAAATTTTTATCGTTTGCCGTGTATAATTTATATAAAAAAAATCTTTAAAATGAAATAAAAGCTCTTTTCTTCGTACGGGATTGGTATCGTCATCGCGCAGTTTCGCGGGCTTCAGTGATTCCCATCAAATACGCGGTCGGTTTAAAAGATTAAAATGAGCTAGCAAAGTCGGCTAAAAGTTACGATGACGAGGTGACGAACGCGGGAAAAGTTTAATGGAAAATGTCGCCTCGAATAAGGGCTTCCTTTGCCGCCGTCTACCGCCATCGAAACAGTCTGCGCGAAGAGTTAATTCGGCCCAGTGAATAGCCACTATCTCTTCCATCTTCGAGGGCGGTTAAGACGTCGATGAGGTCGGGGATTTAACGATCCTACTTGAACTTCCGACTTTTCCGACTAGGATCGATCGTGCTAAACCGGTAGGATCAGTTTCAGACGTTTGGTATATTTCTTTACAGACCCAACAAGAATCCCGAGGCAATTAAAGCCTGTCGCCTGTTGCCACTCTTCGTTGAAACGTTTGTCGAAATTTTATCGGAACAAATCCGTCGATACGAATCGTGACACGAATGAACATTTTGTTGCGCTCAATTCTGACGATTCGATATTGAATAAAAAAAAAAAAAAGAAACTTCATAATTTTTTAGATGTGTTTATTAAAAGTTTAGTGAAAATTCTTTTGATCCATTATTGTACAACTTCTTTCTGATAGCAATCTTTAACAATTTCTCGATATTCTCAACTATCGACTGATGACATTGGAGTGACATGAGGAATAGCGTTGCACACGATCAGGATAATCGAAGGCGGCAAATGCAATTAATTAAGCTCGATTGCGCGCCGTTTCGCTAAGTAACGTTACCTAATGGGCGAAATCATTAGCGGCATGAAACAAAGGTCGACCAGCTCGCTCCCAGTCCTACACCAGATTTGCTATCCCGTCATTTAAGACAGAACGCATTTATCCTCTTATACAATTATATTTAATTACACTAGATTTAAACTTTCAATGGGGTTTGAATATAAATCATTTATCGTTTCGCAAAATTTACTTTGCCATCATAGAACGTCGTCATTATATCATTTATTTAATCGTTCACGTCATAATTCGAATAATTAATGTTCAATTAATTTATCACGCGAGAAACAGTATGTAAAATATTTTCTGGACCGCTTTGTCACAATTGACGATTTGAATAAATGATTATTTACTGGCTTTACTCGTCGAGAGAACAATTTGCTCTGCAATTTTTGTATCATAATATGCAATACGATACAACGAATTATACATTTTAAGATTTATAATTGTTTATAAAATTATGATTTGAAGAATATGATGTATAGATAAGAGTTTTATAATTTTACAATGAAAAATGTCCATTTGTTGTCAAATGTTTCTCTCTCGTATTCTCTCGATGTGTACAATCGCAAGAATCGTCATAGTTTTTCAGCATAATATAAATCGGAGTCACGAGAAAACTCGTCGCAGATTACGCCCCATCGTTTCGAGAGATACGTAAAAGTCTTTTACGATCTTCGTCTTCGGCACGCGCGCTCCAGAAGTTGTTCAACTAAGGGACGCTATTTTAGATCGACTTTCTTTGACATAGTCGCGACTTTAGATAATGACAATATCAAGCATAAACGATAATTACGATCATACAGATCTGTAGAATTTTATTTTTACGACTTGGATTATGATGAAAATAATCTTTAACAAGTTTAATGATTGCATATATCCGGCAACACGATTAACGGCATATGTATCTTCAATCGTATCTATTTCCGATATACTAATGTCGATACTTTGTTTAAAAGGACAGTTACGTTGTCTCGAAGTCTTATCAAATCCACAGTATCGTCGTCAGCAGTTATATCGATAGTATATCGACAGTTTACATATATGACCGTAAAAATGTACTTTTAACGCATCACGTTAAGCCTGATGATATTTCGATTTTTCAGCAAGCAGCTTTTACATTTATCCATTACATTTACATGCTTCTTTAATTACGCAAAGATTCAGTTGTGCGACAAATTTACGACCGATGAGGCACGACGTCAATGTCGAAAATCCCAGGAAGAATTCTCTAGGCGAGACAAAGATCGATCGACAGAGTTTCCTCCGATGGCTGTGCTGTGGTAATCGAATTAACTCGCGCTTCCATAAGTTACCCATCGGCATCAGGGAAGGAAACATCCGGATACACCAGGGACTGGTGATTTCGGAAGTGAGTTTGTAGCGCAATTATTGTTAAATGTGTATTGTCGATAAACCATCGTAGAACATATCAAGCTTTTATCAAGAGTTTAAAAAAAAAATCGATATAATTTTTTATTCTCTTGTTTTTTTTTTAATATTGCTATTGAGATATTTTCAAGATGCTATAGGGCCAATAAGGACTTATTTTGACTGCAAATATAGCTTTCTTGCATCAACTGCACTATGATTTCTCGAAGCTGTACGAGAATTCGTTTTGGAAATTCCGCCGCGTGTGTCCAACCAGGACTCAACCACGAATTACACGTTCAAAGAGCGATGGTTGATTCGAGCAACCTTCTGAAATTCCGAAACAACCTGCGATATAGAACCTTCGGTTAATACCCATCGAGCGTAGCTTCTATTGAAAAGCATATAATATACATTGCGTGGGAGATCGCTCACCTTACTACATTCCGATTTTGTCGTGTCATAAATAAATTAATTTTAGTTGGCTATACATTTTGCTATATTCACTTCGCAAATATTTCAATATCAGCTCTTAAACCTGTGGGAATTTGCACATTTTTAATAAGAAATTATATATATTTATAATCATTGGATGTTGCTGTTTTCATATTATTATATTTTGATACATTTTATTACTTACAAGAAGCTTATACATCTATTATTACAATTATTTGTAAGGAAAACTGGAAAGAGAATGCTTTGCAAATCTTTTATCATATTTTAATGTTTTTTCATGAATTTAAAGACAACCTTTTTTTTTTTAAATAGGAGTTGAACTCGATTGAATTTTCAATATTAAATATGTAAATAATAAAACTTTATATTAAATTTACATTATAATAAAAAACAGAATTTAAATTAAATCATTATAAAAAAAATTTTTTTTTTTATCTACAACTACCTTGGCGAAGTTTAATTCATCAAAATTGTTTACGGTTCATATTTTCGTAATAAAGTTTACTTCACAAATATTAAAGCAAGTTTTATTTGAAATTATTACTATATATAATTAATTGAACGTTTAACATAATAGAAAATGTAGGTGTTGATGTTCATTGTACCTTAGTGTGTATCAATTTGAAAAAGTTTAGTACGTTCCAAACTACATTTTCTCTCTAGGGCTTTTAGACTTGCATAAACGCGATTAAAAATTTCTGAAACAGCTCATTTTTCAACGATGCGTTTGGAGAGTGTACATTTACACTGAATATTCTTCGTTCTATTCGATATTTATTTCGAACAAATTTGCGGTTATATAATGAAGGAAATACGGTAACCGTGCAATCAACCGGTCATCTTCGATTACATGACGCTCTCTCTTTCTCTTCTTCGCAAGCAAAGCGTAGAGTTTACGACACGATGCTTTTAACGTTCGGTAACAGTCTGCCAGCAATCACATTAGTCGTCTGGACCGTCCGTTGCCATATTTAATGGTGGACCAAGTTCGAAAGCGACGGATGTGCAGGTCGTTGAACCAATCACGCCACCTTTTCGCCCCCAAACGAAGACTTGCCAGCTACGTGCAATTTTCACTTTTCTCAATACTGTTCCTCGTTTGGCTCGGCGATTTTCAGTTCCTATCTTTCTCCTTCTGTTAATTGTTTCGATGTTTCAATTCTCGTAAATTTGCTTGGTAAAGTATTTGATTGTTATATCTCTAAATATGAATTAAAAGCTACTATATTTCATTAATTTTGATATCAATTAATTTTAGCGATTCGCAATTTACAATACTCTTTTATTCTATGATCAATAGGGGTTGAGCATTTATATAAATAATAAATGTTAATTTTAGTAGTGTAATTTATAACCGCAAATCCTATGTAAATATATTACCAATCAACCGTAAAATAAATTAATCATTATTTGAACTGTTTTAAATTACATTTGGACTTGTGCAATTTTGGAATTTACTTGTTCCATTGTGTTCTTTTTTATTTTGTTTCATTTCTTTTACCTAATTATTTATTTCTTTAATCTGTTAAAAAGTTACTTCAAGTTTTCTCTCTCTCTCTCTCTCTCTCTCTTTCCCTCACTTGTTTTCTGTTAAATTGAGTTAATAATTATATTAATATTAAAATTTAAACATGTAAAAATCTTCCACAATATCCTATTTCGCAGTATATCGTAAATATTATTTTTTTATTATCTCAGGTGGGATTTAGAAATCCAATCTATATACAAAATGAAAAGAAGCAAGAGTTTATTGATTTCAAATTTAAAACTGATATACTATTAAATGCTAGGAAAACTAAGAATTGATGAGAGAGAGAGAGAGAGAGAGAGAGAGAGAGAGAGAGAGAGAGAGAGAGAACAGACAAATTCTTTCTATCTTTACTTTTGACATTTTTTCCGCATATCTATCTTCAACAGACAATCGATTTCTATCATAAAACGAAAGGGTAAAAGATTTCTTCTTTTATTATATATAATATTAAAGCTTGTGCGCATTACTTGTCAAAAATCAGCAACAGTCAAAAATAAAAATTTATCTGCTAATATTTTTATTATTTTCAAATATTACGAATGAGAAAACATTTGACAGATGCGTGCAAAATTGCATTGCTTAATAATGTAAACTGATACTTTGTTAAATAAATTAGATGTAGGATAAACCACACATACAGATGCAACTGTTTGCCTGGTCAAATAAATTGCGCAATTAAACACAGCATAAATTATTTAATGAGGTCGATAAGCATCTCGTTGCTGGCAAATGCATTCATTCATAAGGTTAGATGTGATGAGCGAATTTGACATTAAATGTGATTCCAAAATCTAGTCTGTGTAACATAAATATATTTAAATTGTAATTTAAAGTTCCGGGATTTAATATACTCACATTATTTATAAAGAAATTTGCTATTAAAAGGGAGAAAGAAGAATAATATAAATAAATAAATAAATATAAAGAATTGTCATCGGTAGAGATGAGTTCTCTCCTTATAATATTTGCTTTTTTGAGAGAAATCAAGGTAAAAAAAATTTGAATTTTGATAGAAATGATGTTTATCTGTTTTTAGAAAAGAATATGCTTTAGCTTTAACAGATATCATTTTTATATTTATATAAAGTTACACATCTAAAAGTACAACATTTCAATCATTCGTTTTTATCCAAATTTGATACACGCCTAAGCTGAATCTCTTCCGATATGTAAACATAATTTCACGCTTCCGTCAACGTATAAACGTCTTTCCGTAAAAATATAATATTTCGATAATATCGGAAATATAGTAATGCGAAAGTTCTGAATTATACGGCTGATATGCCCGCTTTAACTCTGCGGAGCGAACGCAGTTTTACTTCGGATTACAATATACGGTGCGACGTAATGTTGCGGTCGCGAGAGCGACGAATGCCATTGTGAATTCTCGTCGCGAACCAAATGTTTGCTTTCTTATTCTCACTGTACACTTCCGACCTTTACTTACCGTGACCTTCCACCTCCGGTAGTACAAAGGTACAATATAAAATAGAAAAAGAATTTTTTTACCGGTCAGCGCGTGACTAGACTACCAATTTTACGAAAACAGTGCCTGTAATAATAACATATTTGTAATAGAGAAAATGCGTTCAAAATCTCATTTATTCCATTTAAAAAGTAATCGATATACTTGTGCTTTGTTTTATTGTAGAAGACAAAAAATAATGTTTCGTATAATATTTATTATTGCAAGCAAAGTGATATATATTTTGCAACATCTCCGAAATCTTTGATTTTTATTAAGTTTTTTTCAACTTTTCATTTTGTTACAATGTTACTTTTACAATAGGCACTGAATTTTGTAAACAATTAATTCTTTGGATTATTAAAGGCAGAGGTATCAATTTCTTTATAAATATATTAAAAATATATTTATACAATAAAATTATAAAATTAGATTATTATTACTTTATTATTACTTATAAAATTAGATATACAATTTATTTCTAAAGGAAAACTAATAATTAGTTTATAAACTATATAAAATTCTTAATACATCCTATAAATATATATGTATATGAAAGCTTGGAATAATTTATAATAAAAACAAATCAATCATAATATCAACGATTTAAGGAAAAACAAAAATTAATCAAATATGAAAACAATTAAGAAAATGAAAACAGAAATCTCTTCTCAATCAACAGTTGTTTTTGTACAGCTACTACAAAAGCGAAATAGACTTCATGAATGTCATGTACGAGTTCTTTTAACAAAATCGTTCTCCGAAAAGGGTAGCTTCGCTGTGACTGCTGCCATAAATTCATAGATAATGATCGCAGTACGTCCATGGGATCTACGGTTCGCTATGGGACTCATAATTTATCCACTATCCTATAGACGCACCGCGTGCCGTACCTGTGTGCACAGTGATAATATATACCTATGTCCTTTGTGGAACAAATCTACGGATTTATGAAACGAAAACGAATCGAGGTGTATGGGGATCATTGATGCATCTCGATCGAGATGAATATCGCAACACTGAACACGCGAAAGAAATGTCGCTCCTCAAATATAAAAGCAAAATATTCGCTGCGCTGCCTGCGGAAAAATCCCTCCTATTAAAAGACTATTTAATCTGAAAACCAAGCTACGGCATGTCCAATTACGATTTAATTAAAAAGAACGAAGGAACATATATAGGTCTTGTTGATACTTATTCGATTGTATATTACGTGTATTAACGAAGTTAGGGGAAAAGAAGTACATTGCTAACACAATGTCCATAATATGAAATATTTATGCGGTCCAGACATAATTTCATAAAATAATTGCATAAAATAATTTTTATTTATACAACTTTTATCTCTCAACATCTCTCTCGATACATCATTTTCAGATTTGCTTAATCGATTTGTACGTCACGGGTGTGAAGAGAGAAAAAAACATTAATTTTCGCGTTATCTTTCTAGCGTACGTTGCATTTGCCGCACAATTAAATCGCTTACGCGCATTAAATTGCGGTGCAAATTGCGGTTGACGTATTTCTCATTTCATCAGCGTGTCCGACGCGGCGAAACCCTTATGATATTTCCAAGTATAGTTGTGACAGGTCAAAGGCTGTGTGCCGCATACGTTGCCCGAAGATTGTCTCGTCATAGGTTGACAAACTGTCCCACAGGGAATAGCGTTCCTTTAGGATTAAAGGATTTCTGCTTTCACGTCGGTCGCTAGCTCCTCGCGTTTGACTAGATTGTTTTCGCTAACGATACTTTTGAGATCGAAAGCTTTATGTGTATTTTTACTAACTGCTTGCTCAAAGAATTTCTTTTCCATTAATATTTTAACATCTTTTATTCCGAATAATATTTACAGAATTTTATATAACAGCATGAAAAGGATTGTTCTCGAGATATGAGATAATTCTTTAAATTGAGCATTTGACAAAGATTGTATAAATATATTTCGCACAATTAGAAATTCTCTATAAATAACTAAATTTTTTTAGCATTAGATCAAATGATAAAAACTAATTTTATATTAGAAAGTTGTTACCATTTCTTGCATGTTTTATATACTTTCATTCAAATTTCAGAAATTGCATGTAAAAAATTAACTTTTCCATCAAACAATTATATCGGCGCAAAAATATAAATCAATATCCGGATATTATACATATATGATAACTAAAATAATCTTTGATTATATTGAAATTTATTGTTTTTATATTTGTGACGTACTCTTGAAAAAGATTGCAGTTAACTTAATTACGGTTTGCTGTTCCGAGCATCGATAAGTTTTCTAGGTTTATACTTTACCACTCTCGTATCGTTAAAGGTTTTACGTCCTTGTACATTATCGCTTCACAAGGTATGGGATTCGGAAAACGCGGCAACGAGAGATGCCGACGCCGCTGTCACCATTTATCCGTTCGATCAACTTTATCAAAATTATTTTAAAAAGCATTTATTGTGCGCGCACGAATATTGATTCATATAGCGTAATGGTTTTTACGCACTCATATTTTTTCGATTGCGACGGAAATATTCATCTCTAAATATTGCATACAGTCATGCATATTTTTAAATATATTTTAATTATAAATTTGAGGTCTTTGATAAATTTTAGAGAAAATTTTGCTTCAGCTTCTATGTTTTATAATTTATATTGTGTATTTTAAAGAATATAAACAAATGACATTGAAACACATTCGATGCTACACACACTTCGTTATATCTATTAAAAATCATACATTATATAAATTACTGATGATTTTTTTTTAGAAACGCTATAATACATTCTTATAACATGCATCATAGTTTCATCCTAATTTTTATGTTTCCGTTTCGGTACGATGTGGACTTAAAGTCACGATTTCTTGGCTCGTATTCAAGTTGAAAATTAAATCTAAACAGAGGAAATTGCCGCATATTTCTCTCTCAGCAAAATTTAGTTTACAACAGAGCGCGCCAAAGCGTAAGTGTTCTGTTTCGATGTGAAGACGGAAAAGTCGAGACTGCATCACAAACTATAAAGAAATTTGCAAGAAAGCAAAGAGCTCTTTTCAGAAGAATGTATGTGATTATGAAATTTTCCCCTCACGTGTTAAAATTTTTCCTTTAACCCACTTAAATACAACTTTCTCTTTTCCTTCGCGCGTGCGTTATTTATATTAATTTTTATTTTTCCTTTTTTTATTATATTAATTATCATAATTATCATAATCGAATAATTAGTTTTTCATAGTTATATGTGTTGCTTATTTATGTTAATACATTTTGATGCGTTAATTAAATCTGCCGAATTACTTTATCGGCAGTTAACGTGCGCAGCGTGACATGGGATTTTAATATGACCGCAACAATTCGCCATAAGTTTTACTCTTATTTGTGGAAGCGCTTATTGTACGATTTATTACATATGCAGTCGAGCTTACTGTTGCGATCCGATGCAACTTGTAGACGAGAAGGTAATTTGGAATGCAAGGCTCGATCTTTAAAGGATAGACTGGAAAAACGAAGAGAGACGTTTAGAAAGGCCATTCATACGATCTCAAGATACTTTTTGTGAAATATCTAAAGTCTTTCGATGTTGCACGTAGTATCACGCGATACATACATATTTATTTTCATTAATAATTGGAGTGAATATAAAAAATATAAAGATTTATTCTATTTATTTAAAAATATATCAGAAATAGTAGATGATTATTAAGGCATATTGATAATGACTGAAGATCGTATTTTGTTACAGTTTTATTCCGTAATTTTACGTCGAGGAGAAAACGCGTCGCGAACGAAGAGCATAATATGTATATGGTATGCACGCAGGCACATCCATCGGAATTCGCAGTGCAACTTCTAATTCATTGCAACGGGCAATGTCGACATCGCCACTTATATAACTGTAGTTTAGCAATTTCCAGAGCAACGATATTAGCTAGTCGCTCGCTTTTGCAGTCAAATTTCGGTCACACCACCACTCGTCGACGCGAGTCGCGGAATTGGTTACATCGGTCCCTCGTGTGGTGAAAACATTAGAATCCTTCTCCCCAAATCGGCAAGCCTCATACAATGCCTTTACTACCCTTAATTTTGCCACTTTCCAGGAGCCATTAGCAATAACTACATCTCTCTTGCTGCATAAGTAGGTAATGATTACAATAATAATTATCCTATAATCACATTATACATATGGATGCATGCACGAGAAATTATTATATTTATACGATTTATATAAACGAAATGAAACGGTTCTATATGTGATCGAATCGATAACAATTTATTGCATAATAATGAGTAAGTCTTAACAATTTAGTCATGTGTTATGTTAGATTGTATTAGTTATTTGCAAAAAGTAATATTAAAAACTTAAATATTTCATTAAAATTAGATATTAAATAAATACTAAATTAAATATTAAATACTTAATTATCAGTAATAAGTTTTATTTATTAATGATTAATTAAAAAAATTAATAAATACAGAAGTTATTTAATTAAATATCTTTTTCTTTCTCAAAATCGATATAATCAATTTTATCGTACGAGCTAATATAATAATTAATTCTGTTTTCTGAAAATATTAATTTGTATAAGAGGCACATGGAATAATTTCTCTTGAAACATACCTTGCTATGTTGTGGATATGCAACGTTCGTATTGTATAACAAATAAAAGAAAAATCTGATGCGAGAGATAATTTTACATTATGTTTATATAAATATTCCTTACGCGTTTTATCGTAAATTTTAGCTAAATAGATAATAAGATATAAATTATGAAAAGCAAAATGTGTGTATGGTACATAATTATATACGTAGATGTGATTTTATGACCGTCTGATCGATTTTCTTTGACATGTGCAATTTTTTCTCGTGTTGATTATGAACTTGATTATGGCTTTCCGACAAGGCATGTCAAGGGAACGGGCGTCATATGATTGGTTCCCTCGTATGGTTACAAAATCGCATTAGCTCGGGGTTAATAACCGCGGATATCGCGACCTCGGATCACCGGCCAATTATCTCGGTCTCGCCAACGAGCGTCAACGAATCACCGGTATCGGTGAGACAAAATGTTCATCCTCGGTTTTCACTCGGTAGCTTTATCGCAATTTTCCACAGCGTAAGAGCGAACTTCCGCAAGCAATTTTCCTCTATACAATCTTTTCGCGAATTTTTGTCACCGCAACGTCACGTCCACCATCCAGGAATTAGCTAAGTGTCCGATTGACATATCGCCGTATAAATTAACGTAATCTAACAATATATAATTCGGCAATATTACTGATATATTTCAGCCAACAGTATTTTCTCTTTTCATATAAATTTGATAAATGTTTGATCGTACACATGTTATCATATTTCAATATTTTGTATTTATGGCTTTGATCATAAAATTTGCTTTGAGTTAGATTTAATATTATATATATATATATAACTTGTAATGCATATTTACTGTTGACATATTTTATTGATCATAGATGAGAGCTAACAATTATTTTGTTATTCTATAAGTTATAAGTATATGGTTATATCAGAGAATTAATTGCAAATATATAGTCATAAAAATCTTATATTGTTTATTTGTTCTTTCAACCGCGTAATTACTCGTTATTAATTAATCACTTTGGTTGTTGTATTGTAATGGACGCGAATAGATGTTCCGCTAGAAAATTACCGTTTCAATAATTTGTAATGAAGACTCAAATAATGCAGAAGGAAATGAAAGCTAAACAAAGGCAACGTTCGCAGTGTCTCGATGCGTGTGCGCGTCTATTACAAGTCGAGCGATTTGAGACAGAATGGAGTAGAGTAGAGAGAGAGAGAGAGAGAGAGAGAGAGAGAGAGAGAGAGAGAGAGAGAGAGAGACTATTATTATGCGTTTGTTATGTTAATCGCTCTCTCGTGACAGATCCACTGCGTCGTATAGGTCAACCCCGTTGTACTAACTCGATGTTGAGAATGCGTGTCGCGTGGCTATGAACCTATACGAGAGACGGCAATGCAAGACGGAGCATAGCGAATATTAATCCGCTGTCAAATATTTGACCATATATATTTAATAGTCTGTAACTTTATAACGTATTTTGAATACGCTATTAAGATTTCTCGAGTCTTCGACATTCCAAGATGATTTGTTCTACTTTAAAGTCTGCATTTTTTCCTTTGTTATTACCTCGATGAGATTTATGGAACCCCCTCCCTTTAAAATTACCGAAAAATCAATAGGTCAACACTTAATCAACATAGGTCAACAGCGTTATCTTGCCAATTGTTGCTAATTATCTGTGATTTGGAATCTCTTAATGGCTGCTACTTAAGGGTAAGCCACGCGTCTCGGAATGTCAAGGAACTCCGCTCGCTATGCGAACACGATGGAAAAATGCGGGCCATTGAACAAAGAAGAAACAGCCCCAGCCATGGCGCGGGAGAGAGAGAGACATGAGGGTGGTTATACGCGCGCAGGAGCGTAACGCAGGCGCGATGGGCCACAGCCCCATTGCCGGGGGTGGCAATCCTCCGAATGGGGTGGCCGCGAGACACTCAGTCCCGTCTCGCTTCTCACAGAAGAAAATCGGAAATGGTCGTAGTCTTCGCGAGCACTGGCGGGAAAATCTTTATTACATACTCGTCGCAATCGCACCCTCGCGACTGTGCGAATCCGCTCGGTGCTCGTCGTCGGAATTTTGTCCTCGTTTCTCAATCGTTGGACGATCTCTCGCGAGTATTACAGTTCCGTGATACTTCTCCTCTTGCGCGCATATCGTAAGTCGAATATGCGACAGTGATTTTTTTTATGTACAAAGAAAGTTCCGGAGAAATTGTGACGGATATTGACAAGTGTACAGCGGAGTTATTTAGTTTTCCCTTTGAATGCCATTCCTCGACTACTATCAGAGAGGGTGAGAATGCAAGGTATAGAAACAGATAGAGACGAGAAGAAAAAAACGAAGAAGGGAAAACAACAAACGAAAAATAAAATAGTGATTTTTCAGTGAAAGTTGATCCCTATCCAGATCCGCGATTGAATTGATTATGACATTGGTGGAATTTAATTCGTCGTGGTGCGTCAAAAGTATACTAATGCGATCAAATGATGACAAAAATGATCTTGCCGTCGTGTTTATATTTCAGCGGAATGCAAAAAGGATTCGTACGCGACGAGCTTTTGAATATTATGCAAGAGAAAATGCAAGTACAGTATAATCTGTATCTGCGTATCTTAAAAATATCATGTTGAAAATTTAGGATAAGCTCATTCTCGACGTAACAAAATCTCTCGAATGCAACGTTGACTAAAATTACTATTTCTGCCATTCCTTTGGCGCGATCATTTCGCTGATTAGACATAATTTCGCAAATTCAGCGAATTTACTTCATTATACGCTAAAATGCTTTATACCTTGTACGCATTCTATGACAGACGAACAAAATTGCGACAAAATTTTGACAAATTTTATAAAGATTTTAACATTACGAGTTACATAGAAATATTATCAAACAAATTTATATTCTCGTGTGACGATATCGTTCTCCCTTTACTTTGCAATACTTTATCGAATTAAGTTAAATTATTTGAGCTCAATAGTTTGATTGATGCATTTACTGTTTGGTAATTATAACACATATTAAATGTTAAAAACAGGTAAACAGATAAATAACAAAGCCAATGCATATAAAATATTAATTTATAAAGGGAGAAATAAACGCGATTTAATTACATCAAAGAAATGCAAATATTATTATTCTCATAATGAAAATTGAATGTTATTCAAAATTATAGTATTTAATAATTATGCACTTTTTTCAATTATTTTACGTAGATACTTTTAATGAATATTGTGCATATATGAATTGATTTTCCCTCATTGTCAGTGAAAATATTATTTGGAATCTGATTTTAATTCAGTTATATAAAATGGAATAAAAGAATTTTTAGCTGATTAGTTAAGGATAAAATAATTTTTAGTTGGAAGATTTTTGTTTTTCAATTATTAATTTCAGTTTAACCTAATTTTTTATTGAACTTTGAATATATATATTTAATATTGAAAATTTTAATTAGAATTGTTGCTAATTTTTAATCAAATTTTGGCTAAGAAAGAGTTTAAAGTGCTGGTTATTAAATTTTCAACTTACCGCACGTGTACAACTTTTAATTTATTCTATATTATATTCATTCGCGTACATACTTACTCTTATGTAATAACAGGTATTTAAAGTTACGAATCGCAAGTCAATTAATTTTATTTGTATTTTAGCAATATTTATATTTTAATCAAAAATTATTACGTTATTATGCAATTTGTTTAATCGGTTTAATAAAACGACGTCACATCTCGCAACAATTTTGTTTAAATCATTAAAAGAAACATAGCTTTATCATTTTCTTGATAATAGAAAGAAACAACGATGTATAATACATTTTTGCATTAAAACACAAGTATTAAAGAAAGAAAAATAAAGATTAAAAATTGATGGATCGCGTAACGTGAAATAATACCCCGATAAATCGTCGTCATTCGTTTTAATTGCAGTTTCGTCTTGAGATTGCTTTCTGCAGCCATTATCTTTTTGAATTTTTATATCAATATACGATATACGATAAAAATCGTATTAATTGTCGATTTAGTTATACGATAATGGCCTTACCATTATTGCACCATGTTTTTCTTCATCTCCGGTGAACGGGAACGATGCCTTCTCATCTTTTACGACTCATCGAAGCTTTATTGGTTTGGCCATTGCTTCCTGACGAGGATCTTTGAAAATTACTAGATACCGGATATATAATTGACAATAACATCAACGCTATTCGAAAGGCATATCGAACGTTTGCACGTATAATGCGTAAAAAGAATAAGAAAGGAGATGATGATGGTGAGAGTGAGAGAAGAGAGACGAGAGGGAAAAGTCACGATGACGAGACTTGCCATCGACTTAATACTTCAGCAAGAGACCTCGAGGGGCAAGGAGTTAGTCCTGCTTGAAATGCAGCCGGCGCCCGTTGAAGAACAAACTCCCCTCTTGAAGCTCTCTCTTTATCTCTTTCTCGCTCTCTTCCTCCCTCTCTCTCTCTCTCTCTCTCTCTCTCTCTCTCTCTCTTCTTGTCGGTATCATCACCGTCGCCTCAACTTCATCGGTTCGTACTCCGGTGACAATCCTCCCGTACCTCTCTCCTCGTTGTCTCAGGAAACACAGCATGCAGTTTGAACGACGAGCTGTTTCACCCGACTCGGTTCTTATTTATCTCTCTCTCTCTCTCTCTCTCTCTCTCTCTCTCTCTCTCTCTCTCTCTCTCTCTCTCTCTCTCTCTCTCTCTCTCTCTCTCTTTCTCTCTCTCGTTCTTATCTTCCTGTTCTTCCTATGTCAATACGTCAATCTTCGTTTTGCGCATCCCTTTGTCACACAACTCTCTTCATAAGAGAGACTGTATTTTAACATGGTATCGTCGCAATCGCGGCGGCTTTTGGTGATTCCGATTGTCGGCTTTAACGAATATCGATTGGTCTACGAAGACGACCTACGTACTTTGGTCGATAGCATCCAAACAGGATTTTAATTGCACGCAAAGTTTCGTATTGTTGCGGCAAAGCAACGCCGTGTTTTCTGCGAATCTTTAATTTGAGATTTAAATTAAAAAGAAGCTCAACTATTGAAGAATTAAGAACTTGCTAAGTTCTCTCTCTTTCTCTCTCTCTCTCTCTCTCTCTATCTCGAAAGAATTTTCTCCATTCAATACAGAAAATGATGGAGTAATATTTGGAGTTTAATATTTTACTTGATTTATATATATTTACTTGTTAAAAATTTATTTTTTTTAAATTTTATTTTTTTTAGTACGCGATTTAATTTTGATATTCGAAAAATTTGTTTACTTTTGCTTCTATATTTTACGATTATATGGAATTTATTATAAAATTTTATTGGTATAAAATAGCAGAAAAATTGCAGTTTCAAGAGTAAAAGAGAGAAATAATGAAATTGATAGAAAAAGAGAAAAAAAGAGAGAGCGAGCTAGATATTGAATCGACAATTTCGGCTACAGGCGCTTCGTGCTCCTAAGAACGAAAATAGAATCATTTTTGCTCCATCCTGTCGAAATCACACGGCAGGCGTGAAAATAAATCTCTCAAATTGTATTCGGCGCAAAATGAAAATCAAATTCTCGCGAAACGAGAGATCAGAAAAGAGATCCATTTGGTGAAGCGCGGTTTACCACGAGGGTGTGCGACGGGACTGCCACATCGCATAACGATTTGTTTTTGACTTATGAGGTCGACGCGAGAAGGGTGTCGTCGGAAATTTGCATCCCCTGACTCGAAACTGAGAGAGATCCGATACGTGTGTCAGTCGTAACGCGTGCTATAACGCGCATAAAGTCAAGCCGATTTTACGAGTTCGTTTAACGTTCGCCTGCGAATCGAGGGGATCGGCACTCTCTGAATAAATTAGCATTAACATACAGCTACTCCTACCTACGACGTAACCCACCTGGCAATCCTAGATGTGGCCCCGCGCCTTGGTAAATCCCAGGAGACTTCTACTTGCTAAAGTATCTCACTCGACCTCGACACTCAACGTAGGAAGTAGATTTACACGGGCAACTTTATGGATCTCTCAATGTTTAACAATATTTCTATATTTTATCTGAGAATCGTGCATGACATTAATATTACCTGTAGAATTTCCTCGTTTAAAGAGCTAAAAATAGTGTAAGAAATAAGAAGAGTAAAGAGTATTTGATTTTTCATAATAAATGCTAAGAGACGAAGAGAAAATGAAAAAGAAAAAGAGAGAGAAAGAATATATCAAGAAGAACAAAATAATATATAACTATAATTTCTTTTCAAGTTTATTAGCTCGCAGAAATATATACCGTTTTTTAAATATATACATCCTTATATATTTTAGATTCTGTTCGAAGCTTCGTTTAAATATACATAACATAAGTAAATAGAGAATCACAGATCAAATTATATATATATATATATATATATATATATATATTCCAAATTTATATACTATGATAAAATAATGGAGCTTCTATTTAAGCTACATTGTTTTAGTTAAAACTAGGTCAAGCTGCATAACAGGAACCATCAATTACTTCGTTATATCGATACAGTATCAACAATTAAAATTCACAGTTTAATATTCCATACGGTAGTCGTGCCTGTCTTTGACATTTTTAATTTCCGTCAACGCCGTTTATTTACAAAACATGTTAAAAACTTCAGAGATTTTTTAAATTCCCTGTTCCTCATTTCTTGCTCCTGCAATTTATATTACGCTAAAAATTTTTGTGTTTCAATTGACGGGAATACGCACGGCGTTATTATATTTTACTCTCATTTAATCTCCCCGGAAGTAAAGCGTTTCGTTCGCAACCACGTATTATCGAGCTCCCGTTATCGACAGCGTTATTTACTGCCTCAGCCAGTTTGTTTCCATTTAGCACTTCCCGATACGATACGCCCTATGCTAAAACGATGTGAGAAAAAAACAATAATTAATATTTGATAAAAACGCTCTATATAAAGGATATACACGATGGTAGTTATGTATGTGTTATTGCTTCAATGAAATTTGATTCTATAAAGCGGAATTTGCCTTTCCATAAAAAAAAATATATATATATATATATATATATATGTGTGTGTTCGTATTTTGCAAGTGCGTGTGCGTGCAAAAATGAATATTTTAAAAGTGCCATTTTAAATATTTAATAATTTTAAATATTTGATCTTTTTTCAATTGAAAGGACTTTTGATAAAACTTGTTGTCAAGGACATAATCCTGAGTAACTTTTTCTAAAAGTTATTCAGAACTATGTCCTTGACAACATACATCAAAGTCGGACTTTTTTCTGATTGAAAGACAGATATTTATTATCTTCAAATTGAAAATATGACAACTTAACAATTATGATTCCTGTATCATTTAAATTGTATTATATATTAAATCATTTAATATATGTGATTAATATTACGCATTATTAATCGTTCGTACTACTTCATGCCGCGAGAAGAACCATTTTTATCGTGTGAAACGGTATCTTTAAAATACTATCATCGCGGTAAATAAGGTGCATAAGACAGAAATTCATGTTTAAAAAATGCACGCGAGATTGTTATCGCAATAATTACTACCTTCATGGTCAGGATACTTTAATCGAGCAGGACTCAGAAAGAAAAGCACCGGCGAAAGTAAAAATGGGGAGGCGTATACCGTATATAACAGCGTATAATATTCGCGACACGAATCGATCGTTAAAGAAGTGCAACTTGAACGATATTAATTAAAGGTGCGACGAGGTGCTTTGCAGCGACCTGCGTGGAACTTTTACAATCTTGCACGATGCATTCGCGGTTCGTGCGCGGGTAATGCGTACGATAAGGCACAAATAATGCGGCCGCCTCCGTACCCTATTTACGTGCGGCGTGATTCGATAAAGCCAGCTTGCCTGCTCTTGGTTTTTATTATTTTCCTGTTTAGTCGCGGCACTTTATCACGCCACGGACAGCGCGTTTTACTCTTATTCCGCGATATTAATCTTTTTATTAAAGGTCGTTTTCTCGTGCGCAACATCCGTAAACGAGCGTGTGCGTTACAAAGGGCGCATTGACGTCGCGCCATTTTTCTTCGCGCGGTCGGCGAGTCGTTTACGGCCAATACGGTAATTATCATCGTAAATGCAAAATAAGAAAAAAAGAATATGTATGATTCGCGCGCCCGATGTACGATTATACAGGATGTCCTCCCAAAAGTGGCCACCCCCTTTTATCTTTTAAACTAAAACGATAGACCGTAACAAATATATATCAAGTACCGTGATATTTCAAATTGATAAAACACGTATAATAAATATATAAAATATTTACATTATATTATACATCGTTGTATTATTCGTTTCAAACAATGCTACAACTTTTATCATATCGAAATATTCACATTATTATAAAAAAATTATGCATACCTCTCCGTTAACACAGATAGCTTTTGAAAGCAACTATTATGCTCACAATAGAGTTCAGTTTGAAACCATTTAATTTGATATATATTTGTTATGGTCTATCTCTTTTAGTTTAAAAGATAAAAGGGGGTGGCCACTTTTGGTGGGACACCCTGTATAGCTTTGCCGTTTCTCGACGGACGCCGATTTTTCTCTTGCATTGAAATATCCATTAAGACAGACAATCGCGCTTTTTCTTTCTTTCTCATAATTTGCTTAATGCCGAGAAGGGAAGCGTTCTTCGTACAAAGAATTGTTCATTTCTAAGAGTGCATCTTCAAAATTCTATTTCGCGATGAAAAACATATTTTAAGGCAGATAATTATTTCGATAGGTGGGGGTTGCCTTCTCTGTTCTCGCGAGTCGCGAGTAATTCCAAGATGTACCGGATAAGCTCTGCTTTGCCTTAAGGAGCCGGTTCCGATACGGCTGATGCGACGCGACCCAAACCACTGCAAACGAAGCTGCACGGTGACAGTGCACGCTATGTAGGGAAAAGGCTTTGATAGTATAAACCGCGAAGCTTAGCCTACAAGGGCAACACAGACGGTCTAGTCGCGTCGTCTCTTGCAACGGCGGATTCAGCAGAATTACGATAGAGAAAATCGACGATGGTCGATATATTTTAACGATCTTCTGAAGTAATTGTGAATTTATTGCGTGGATTTTATAAAAACGAGACGATTCTGCGAACTCTGGCGTAATATCTATAACTATACAATATGAATTTCTCAAACTGGATCTGCTCGCCCGAAATAACATCATGGAAATGAATTGTGTGCTCGATGTCGGTGCATCTTAATTCCGCTTGTTTGTAATAATTTATCGTAATATAATGCAAATTTTCCATTAAAATTCGAATATTTCCTACAACAGAATAATTCCGTAGCATTTGCAATGGAACGAAATGAAATGCCACGTTCCATATAATGCAGAAAGTACGAAATGCATCGGAGAACAATTATTTTAAAATTATTGAGATACATTAATTAGATATTTATTAAATATATGTATCATACATATTATATTTATGTCACGTCCGTTTTAATTTATGGATAAAAATATTGTATGAGTGGTAAAATTGAGAAAAAAAAATGCTTCGATAAATTATTATTTTATATCTATACAAGAATGTATTATTCTCTCGCAATTACTATAAAAGAAACTACCAATCACACAGAATAACACATTGAATTTGTTTTTCTTTTCGTAATTGCTATAAAAGAAACTGCAATCACGCAGAATAATACGTCGCATTCTACCCGAGCCGCTATAAATTTCCAATCTTCTCATACATCCTGTGTAATCAGTTAAATCAAATATTGAAATGGAAGATCGAAGCGAATTATATAACGACATTATATTGATGTATGCGATTCCTAGGTACCCTCGCTACATATCGATAAACGCGAAATGCATTTGCGTACATATGCGTATAATAGCGCCTGCGTTATCGTTTTAGAAGGTACAAGCTACGCGGATATCCAAAACCGAACAGGTAGAGCTTTTACATTCACAAAGGTATTATCGAGACTTATGAGGATTATGAGCGATTGCGTAATTGTTACGATTCTGCAGATATTGAACACGTGAAATTCAATAAATTGAATTAGTTTGCTAAATTACGATGCTAAATTACAATGCCATTTTTAGATAAAAATGCAGATTTATTACTAAAAAGCTTTCTAAAAGAGTGCTATAATTTAGAAATAATTTTAATTATAATAAATTATACAGTCTCAACATGTTAGAAAGAAAGAGAGAGAGAGAGAGAGAGGAGGAGGGGGAGAAGAATTAAAATTTATCGATTACTATAAATGCGTTGTAAAAGAGATAAAGCATATTTTATAATCAGTATATCATAATTACAGACAACATTTTACAGGTAATTTAAACCATATTTACAAATATGAATAATAATATACAGAAACTAATGACAAGGCAGATAATGATATAAATATATAGGAAATTGCGTCCACGCGTTGGATTAATAGCGGATAATAATCCGTTTTACTCTTTGTATAGTTAATCGACAAAATCCTTCCGCTACGATAATGTTGCAGTTGAAGTGTTCGTTGGACGTTTGATACTTTTACTAAACGTAATATGCCGATTGTCTTACATATCTATATTATGATCTCTATATATTGTATATTTATAATATCGATGCACACGCGTCAACTCGTCTTTACATGATTTTGGTTTATACTCCTGATATAAGGTAGCCAAGTAACTTCCTTAGGATACGCACGTACGACCAACTATCTATATACCTTGGAACAGTTCCAGAGTCTCCAGAAATTCAACGACATATAAGCAACAAGTTTGCTTGTAGAAAAAGAAATCTTGTGTTACAATCGCATCTTCTTTTACGGATGGAAAATAAAGATTGCACAGTTAATGAAAGTCGAAGATTTCATCGCTGTATAAAAAAGCTGTTGATGCATTTTTCTAAATTAAATCAAGATTTGAAAATTAATTTTTATGCAATATTAAATTGTTTATATAGTGGAAACAGATATCACTTAAACCGGATAAGGACTTAAAAATTTTCAATGATATTGTTGTAACGTAATTTCACTGATCGAAAATGGTAGTTTATGTGCATTATAGCAATATCAGTAAGCTTCTGTTGGGAAGAGTAAATTAATTTCGAACAATATTTGAGCAGAATTCAAGCAATAACGACCATTGATGATAATATGGTATGTGAATTCAAATATACATATTATATTTTTGAATAGCGCGTAATAATCTGAGAAATCACACGTATAATAAAATATAATTTTTGAAATGCGAGATTATGGCATAGCATAATACGAAAGAGTCGTTTTATTGTATTGTGTTTCTGGCGAATTTCACGTGAATTTCGTGAAAATTGCGTTGCACACAAACCGAATCCAATAATTTACGATGATGAAAAAATACATACGATTTTGTAAAGCTCCACGAATAAAAACGGAGCATTGTGATTGTGATGTCGAAGGATCCATCGCGGTACATTTTATGAGCCGTTGTATCCATGTATCATGCGAAATCGCATCACTTTTGATAGGTTCGATTATTTCGATACAAAGCGCGCGCGAACAAATATAAAAGCGATGGTAAATTTTTGACGCGGACAATAATCGATTATTCAAGCGCGGTTAAACTAGCCAACGATATTTTCGTCCGAAAAGTATCGACTACTGTCGAAAAAATGTTTATCGCATAGCATCACCGTGTCACATGTAGACTGCAATTACCGCTAACGCGCTTCTCTCCGCGTATATCAATATACGATCCATCGCATTTTTCCCGCGACAGAATTTCAACGTCGGACTCAGTGCGAACGTCGGAAAATTTATTTTCCCCGGAGCAAGAAGCGATATCGCGCCAACTTCGGCTGAAAACTAGGCGAGAAGTCTTTGAAGTTTAATGCTGAAACTCGAAAACATAATATGCTGCCAGTGAAGAAAATTCTACGGTTAGCTCTATTCCTAGTTTGATTTCTTTCGTGCTATCAAAGATTTTTCGCGAATTTTTCAAATTCCATGAAAGAACATCGACGGGCTTTCGCAAAATATAAAATCACTCGAATAATTTTACACGATATTTTGAAAGCACCACTTTACATAATCTTTTCACCTGTGATGTTTACAAATTTATATGAAATTAAATGAGAAACTAATGTAATGTAAATCCTTTTAAAACTATTTTAATCGAGCGAAATCTTTTAAATTATTGTATTAAACATAACTTTATAGCTAACAACATATTGAAACAACATTGTTAATATTTTTAATTCCGAAGAGCAAATTGCGCGAATTTGCTGGAGCATATGTAAATTCAAATAGTTTCACGCGCTTGCCTCGCACGCGTGATACAAAAAGAATGGCGCGTCAGGTAAAGATGGAAAATTTGACGGCCCCGTAACCAAAATTCACGATAAACGCAGCCGTCGCCTCTGTGTTTTATAACAACATGTGGTCCAACAGGCCAAAGGACTGAATACATTAGGAAAGGAAGGACATAGGCGCACAGCTCGTCGCCATCTGTCGACGTTTGCGGGTGTGCACGATAGTTTGTCCAAACTTTGCCATGAGCGATATATGATATTAATCTCAATTTTGCATTATTTATTACTTCACAGAACATGTCTGTTGGCGCGCCAAGTAAATGTTGCAAAAAGCAAAAGTATTTCTCGTCAATTGCATGCGACAATTGCTTCGGTGAGAAATACGCGGGGACTCCCTTAATTTTCAGGCTGAATTTTTCGACATTTCAATCGTTTCGCGATAGTTTGTGAGAACGTTATATTACGAATTTTCAGGCATGGGATATTAAAAATTGATAATTTAATTTGTCGATATATATAGTTGAGGAAGAAAAATATTTTTTATTTTCTTTCAATGACCAGTCAAATGTATTTCTTTACTTCGATTACTATTATTTGGAATTTTATCGTAATTAATAATTGGCCATATATTATAATTATTACTATAATGAATGTTTCGTGAAATATTTACATATATGGGGATACATCATTTAAAACAAAAGTCACAAAATCGATAAACAGAATTGAAATTGGCACAATTTTATGATTCTAATTTTCGATGCTATGCATATTGTGAAAGATGTAATTTACATGATTGATAATTTACATCAATTACCGTGTTTCTATTATCACGAAGAAACATAGCACACAACATAGCGTAAAACATTGAAGCTTGCATTTATTACGATTCTGCCGGTTTTAATATTTGATCTTGAATTAACTAAAAGTAGAGAAATTAACAACGTCTAGTTAGCAAGTGACCATTTCAACTCTATAACACAATAATAAAATTGCTCTTCACTTGCCAACATGATATCCAATTCTGAAATTTCGACAAACGCGCTGATCTAAACCACACACATCGGACTCACACAGAAACATCAGTTATCGATGCATTTCCGTCTCGAAACTAAATAAACTAGGGAATCAATTTAATTGCGTCGCGGTAGAGGCACTCGGCAAATCCAAGCATGCTGAGGAGACGTTGACCAGTTGCTGACGCAACTTCAACAACTGCCACTTCAAGCAAATTGCAACGACCGCACAATATACGATCGACCAATAACAGCGAATCAATTACTGTCAAAAAATTTCCTGAACAGATCCTATAAACTCTGTGATATATCTGTTGGAAATATAAACAAAATAAAATAGCATCGCAGAGTCGCATCGCTGCGAATGTGCGGACGTTGCAAAATGCAAGGGATGTGGCGAGAGGAGGGTTGGTCGGACAACAATATGCCGAGCGTGCAATGACGTCTGTTGGGAGGTGGGTGGAAGTAGCGTTTCGACCTCTGTAACCTGTGCGCTACTTCCTACCCGGAAGCGGGTGAACAGGCAGACCAAACTGAAACCAACCAGCATCGTATTTCCTTCCCTTCAAACGAGAAACCCCGTGTTCGAAATTGTAATCTTTTCGCTCGCGGCCCCGATATCGTAGCCATATCTTCGGAAACTACGAAGTTGGGATTGATTTAATTCCTAGATAAATTGATAAGGACGTTACGTTAGCGCGCGCTGAACTTCAGATTAATGGTATAGCACTTAATAATCGATGCGATACGTAATACCGTGAAGATTGAATTTGACTCAAATAGAATAGCTAATGGCAAGTTCATTATGTTTTTTATTTCCAGTTATCGGAAAGGGATCAAAATTCTTTACAACTTGATTTTTCTCTCTGAATAATAACTTGCCCAGTAGAATCGAGCAAGCGGTAATTTTTTCGTTGTTATTCCTTTTCATTTGCGTAGACGTAAAAGAGATAAAAGGAGAATATTGTCTGAAATATAATTAATTTGATTAAAATATCCATTAACTTTTTTTTGCATTATTTTTTTTTTACTACATTATTTAAACTTCTACATTATTTTTTCTACATTATTTAAAGTTAAAAATGAATTGCAATTTTAGATTCTTAATTTTACAAGAAAAATGGAAAATATTTCAGACATTTCAGACTATCGTACGTGTTTTAAGACGTAGATATAACGTACGAAAGAGCACCATCGGTATTCGTTATGCAAAGATGCTGGTCGGCGTTGCTGATGAGATAGAGATAGAAGGAGACAAGCTCAAGGAGGACGAAAGGCAGTAGGGAATGCGGTTTGTGGGCTGCTTTGGACGCTAATGGCTTTCCCAAGCGCAAAGCGTCCACAGCCATGCTACCTATAGTTATCGGGAGAAATGTTAGTTATGTCAGCCCTACAGACAACCTACAGAATTATATCTATCTACAACCTAAATTCTTCATTTTCTTTCTTTCGGATAAGAGTGCACACATACACACGCACATACACATTTATAGCTCTTCACAGCTCTTCAAAGCTTAAAGATATTACGCGGTGATTTACAGCCGATAGAATTATCGGTTGCATATAAATTTTTACTCATTATTAAATTTTTATTCATTATCAAGCGAACGATTGATTTCATTAGCATAACATGTGTTTATTAAATTACGGCCAGTCTTGATTAAAATCTTATATATCAAGCAGCGTTAAAGAAATGGATCTTTATACGCATGTCTTTCGATTGAATGATCGAATAAATTACGACATCGAATCACACTACTCAACCATGTGAATACGGAGCGATAATATTTGAATTAATTTTATGTACATCACAATTATGCTTTTGCAATTAATATATTTTAATTTTCTAATTAATATTATATTTTGTGCCTAAAAGATATCGTTTAATCTTTTCTGTCATCTTTTAAGATTAAAAGAAAAATAAGGGTTTTTTTTTTAAATAAGACTGTAACATTTTATTATTCTAGTATTCAAGAATATAGAATCACCTTTCTTTTAATATTTACAACTTTTACATATCGAGGCGATACAACTCGCGAAATTAGTTTGCGCTTTAGCATTATTTATATTATATATAAGAAAACTGTACGTTTGTACAACCATGACTTACGCATAGCACATGCCGTTTTATCCGTCTCTCTCATTCATATTGATGTAGTCTGTCGAGATTTCTGGTATGCCGATGGGGAGGACGAAAGCATATTCACCAGACAACCAGACGCCGTATGCACGAACGCGGCTATTAAGAGGAAAGAGACAGAGAGAGAGAGAGAGAGAGAGAGAGAGAGAGAGAAAGGATGATTCTGGCTGCTGGTCGTCGCGTTCCAAAATTCCGTTTAATCGCTCCGCTAACTGCGTCGGTGCATCTCTATTCTAAGGATGCTTTTCGATGCTCAAATATCCCAGCTGTCAGTATTCCAACAGGAATATCGATTTGCTCTTTGCCCGATATTATCGGCAGCGTCGACTTTTCTAAAAACGAACTGCATTCTATTTCTTGATGGGCGCATTAATTCGCGCCTGGAGAGATCACATTACGCATTCAATAATTTGTTAATCAGTCATTGATATCTCGTCCATATAAAATTTAAAAAAATTTTTGCCGATCTACGGGAAATTTCAATAACATTAAACAGTATTTGTTTAAAGTAAGAAATAATGACAATTCAAACGTTTTGATTAAATTTAAGATCATTTCGTCTGTCGCATTACGAGATTTACGACGTAATTATTCGAGGGAAAATTGAAATACGCATTTTTACATGAATCAATTTATCTCCTTACCGCTGCGCGACCTCCGTATAATTCAATACCGTGAAAAACTTTAACGTTCTCACGGAATGTCGGCTCGTAAACAAGGAAAGATCTCAAGTAAATCCGGCATATCGATAACTGTGCCAGCCAATACCGCTGTTCAGCTGACACAAGGTAAATAGATTTTTCATTGCGACTCAATTATGTTTTTCCTAGGTCGTAAATCCGTTACTGCACATCGTATACATTTGCGAAAGCCGATACATATTACTTAAGGCAACGGCTTAACAAGATTCTGGATTAATCCGGCGAAGTTTTACAATCAGAAAACATGAATTTGGGTAAATGAGAATTCGCGAAATTCTCGAGATTATTGGCGAAGAGATTCCCCTCTCCGAGATTAGAGCAGTCCGTACATCCGTATATTCAACGGCGAAACTACTCGAAGCGAAACTTTGGCCGTTCTAAATACTAGACACAACTACGTCTGACACTTGACCTTCACTTGCAAGATTCAAATACGCGAAGTAGTGGAAGTTTATGGAGCTTCAACTTGCTGCAATCCATAGTATCGAGAATTTCATATGTTTTCTTCACAAAGATTTATTGCTGAAAATATTCAGCCTCGATCAACGATGTCTGATCATTTTTGAATATAATTTAAAACTTGTACATACAATAACGAGTTATATTATTTGTGCAAATGGATGAAATCAAAGAAAAAAAAATGTACGTATATATGAAACGAATAGAATCTAAAACTAAAATCTAATAAAATATTCGTCGAATCATCAACAAAGGAACAAATAACGGGATTTATCTCTTGAAAGCATCACATCGATTTGTACTTTTTTCATTCGTATAAAACGCGATCCAATTACGATGAATATGATTTTAATGTCCCATTCGACGAGAATCCTTTGCATGGTTGCATTTCCGGTACGTGATACGCTCCTGGAAAGGGATTAATGAACGAACGAGACGCGACTGTTGGTAGACTTTTTCGTTTTTTATTACATATTGTCATTAAAGGCATATAAGAGTAATGAAAGAAATTAATACAAGCAATATTTTTAGGATATCTTAAAGTTGTAAATAAACAATGTGTGTATGTGTGTGTGTGTGTGTATGTGTTTTATTTAACATAAGAATTATTTAAAACTTGGTATAATATATGAAAAAAACAATATTACAACTGAGAGATATGTGATTTAATTGCAAGGCAATTTTTTAGTTCTGTCACTATCAATATTTATACAATTTAATACTTTTTTGCATGATAATTATTATGTCTTTGTATTGCTTTGTATTGCTTTCCGTGCATAAAAAGTGCGTTTTACTTGACTTGCTTAAAAATAGATAAAATAATTTTAAACATATGTTTCAATTACATAAAGAAATAAGAGTGTATGACAATAAAAAAATAGAAAAGTTCTCTAAAGAATATAATATTCGCATACTTACATGTATAATAAATGTTAGCATGATATGTAAAATGATCTATAAAAGGATTCTTTTTTTTTTTTTTTTTAATATTAGACTTGATGTTTCTGGTGCCACATTCTATTAGAGCAGAATGATTGAAAGTATGCTAAAAATGTATGGAAGAAGGAGAAAACGCGTCTCTTCCAATAGTAAACGCTTTTACGACCTCGTAAAGATTAAACGATGGAAAGCCAAAGCTATACTTACAAGCATAAAATTGAGTGTTTCGAGGAGGGTCGATACTTCATTTTCTTGCTAAGTTGCTAATTAGTCTTACAGTTACGAGAGAAAGAAAGAAAAAGTATTGCTAATAGCAAATGTGTATCATCGATTAAAACTTAATATTACATAAACTACAAATGTCATACAGTTAAATAGTTTTCTGTATGTAATAGTTAGAATATAATTAAATTTTAATTAAAAAATTATACATGTTTTTTTGAAATTGTAAAGAACACAAAAAATAGGATTTCCTCTCTCTCTCTCTCTCTCTTTTGTTTCTTTTAACAGGATCAGGCAGTATAATAATAATTTTAAATTACAGTTCTTTTTTCATTATTCATAAGCATAACAATCATTGAATTAGCATAATTTCTAGAATCGATAATTTCACTGGCTATTCACTGGCTATAAGATTCTGGATTGGAAGGATAGTAATATTTGGAGCGGTTCCTTGGAACAACCCGAGATAGAAGCGGCCGAGCCGCGAACAGGACACGAAACTTCAATATTGACTGAGACAAGCTCTCCGTGTTTATTCTCAGCGCCCTTTCCTTTATCGTTGAAGCACCAGTCGCAGGTTTCTCCGGTATTATCCTTCCAGCTCATCCAAGATTCCTCTTTAATATATCTTGCACCATCGTGAATAATCATTGCGAAGTGATCTCTGCCTTGTTTTGTTAATCGAAATAATTTGCTAGAATCGTGTGATTAACGCTATAAAATTGTAACAAGATAAATTACACAACGAGAGTAAGAGAGAGAGAGAGATTTATAATTTTATTGAAATTTGATAATTATAAACAATTATCAAATAATAAAAATAAAAACTTGACTTTCAATAATATTGAAAAAGTATAATGTCTCTTATAAAACAGAGAAAATGTTATTTACGTTTAATATATATATAATAGAAACTTATTTTCTCGAATCACATATAGATTCAATATTTTCGTAGTCAAAATTTAATCTGTTTTCCATTCAAATTTGCAAACATTAAATTTTTTCGTGCGATTTATTCTGGCCACGATGAAGGGATTTCTAGTCCTTATAGTAAAAAATTTTCGCTCGTTTACTGTTATATCTCATTCACATCGTCGCGCAAGCCCATCCTTCATAAGAAGGAATTTTTCGTTCACAAAAGAATTTCTTTCTCATTTATGGAATTTTCTTGCTCGGTGAGTTCATTGGCGCAGCGCATTCTTCTAATTTACATCACGTCCGGCAACCGATTGAACTACTCGTGCGGAAATAATTAGGTGCGAATGGATAAAGCTTTGGAATACGAAATCGATTCTATTTTACTTGACAATGCAAATGATGCCGGATGTGTATTTGTAGGCAAAATTATAAAAAAAAAGGTGTAAATGTGTTTTATGAAAAGACAGCAATTTTTCTCTTTATTTATAACAAAATATACCGTATAGTTACTGCACAATTATCATCCGTCGCTTCTTGAGCGAAATGCAAAATTTTATTGTATAACGTTGGCGCAAAAACACATATCAAAATGGCATACCGGTTGTATATTGTTTTATATTTTATTTTATAGAAAAAAATTGTTTTTATAATTTTTAATAAAATGTATAAAAATTTATAAAATGCTATCTAAATTTATAAAATGCGATTATTGTCTTCTGTTGATTTTAAAATTTGCAATCGCGAATATAATTCAATTACATTTAACAGTTTGTCAACGACATCTATGATTGACATCGACGGAATAGTTATGACACAATATCCGAAAACTGAATACCATTTGCCGAATTCATGAACATAGAAATAATCACGAATTCAGAACATAGTCAATCAAAAAGTAATTTATTTTGCAATCAGAACAAGTCTATTGTGTGATAATTTTATAAGTGTACAATATACGTAGGTGCGCGTTTGCGTG
Source organism: Polyergus mexicanus (assembly GCF_030449975.1). Lineage (NCBI taxonomy): Eukaryota > Metazoa > Arthropoda > Insecta > Hymenoptera > Formicidae > Polyergus > Polyergus mexicanus. Next base: position 10,427,652 of record NW_027223321.1, on the reverse strand, counting down.
TATCGTACGATAATGGTATACCATAAATTCCGTGATAATTAAATATGCTTTAATCACATTCTCAAGCTGAGCTTGCAAAATCAGAATTAGAGAAATTATGTTGAGGAAAATACAAAAAGAGAGAGTTTTTTATTTAAAATGTAATGATATATATTTTTTTTTTCGTTAAATTGTATTCTCCAGCGTTGATATATTTTCAGAACATTTTCAGATTATAAACATCTATAAAAGATTGAGGGATATTTTTAAAAAATTGTACAAGTATGTAAAAAATATTTGGAATACTAAGAAACACACATTTTAAGGCAATTTAAAACATTTTAGTGGCACATTAAATGCGCGTTTTAGATTGTGTTTTAAATTTTTATAAATTTTATTAGAGACGCTATATAAAGAATATTTTGTAGCTAGAATATTCCTCTTGCCTCTTCTTTCCCTTCTTTCCCAAGATATTTATATTTTATATCATTTGAATTTTGCTATCAAATATAAACAAAGAATTATATATAAGAGTGAAACATTCCTATTGCGCGCGAATGCAAACATTTTAATATTAACAACACACACAATTTCTCTCTTTTTGACTTCTATTTAGACAATTTAGAACTTTTTTTAATTATAATATTCGTATGAAGGTAATATCATTAATTTTGCGTATATTCGCAATGACACAAAGAAATTTGAAATTTCATAAACTTTTTCTCGTTGATACAATCCGACAACTCAAAGCACCGTTACAACAATACATAATACAGCGTACATGCGTATCATTTATGAAAGACTGTCAGCGAGCATGCTGCGCTGCGGCATCGTTATAAATTATTCATACCGCTTGCCATTTAGTCGTTTTCCGCACCGAAATATAACATTAATCCGCGGTAAAACAAATAAAAGTTATACCGTACGTAATATCGGCTTATTAAAAGAGTGACAGCGATAACAAGTATCGTCGCATGTATGAAATGTACCTGGGAATGGCGGTTGTGCCGTTGTCGCGTTTCGTGTCCGCAGTCGAATTTCTGGATATATGCACGCCCTCGTATCCCCACCTTCCTAATAAGTACGTGAGTAGCGAATAGTTGGTTACCGGTAGGGGGTACGTTCCAACGTGTTATACTAATTAGTAAAATCGAGCGCGCGTACGTATTGACGGCCGCCCGTTGTTGCGATTAAACAGCCAAAGCGCGGCCAATAAATGCGAGTACGCACTGCGGAATGAATGGATAATTATTACCGCGCAACCGACTACTTCGATTAATTAATTAGCGCCATTAATCGGCATCGCGAGACGAGCGGCGGAAATTGCGTTTGCGCATCTCCTGTTCTCTTTCTCCGGTTAACATGACACATGCGAATGCGAAACGATACGGCAAGTCCTCCGGGGATGATGCGTCATTTCAGCTTGTTTTGACGTTTATCCGCTTGCACGTCGACATAATTCATGCACTCGCGCATTGCGTGAATTTGTAACAAGGTTAATGCGGTTTGTTGTTATTGGTATCGATCGCGCAATTATTACTTCGGCATCGACAGGGAAATATTACGGTGTATTGTGATAATTTATTTTTTCGCATATCGGAGCGCGATTATAACGTAATTGACAATACGACATTTCAGTCAGCGAGGGAAAATGGTAAAGCGCCCGGTAATGAGCTATCGCCGATAGCTTTCTACGTGACTTATTTTCACGCTTAATTGATCTGGTTTTAATCGCGAGAAATTCAACATTTTGTGTAATTTTTTCGAGTATATATCACGGAATTACAGCAATGGGTTGCTCATGCGAGCTACACGAGACTCGACGCCCGCAGGCACACTAATTCAACATTAATTAATAGTAACCCTCTCGATAACTCGATGAACCCTCGAATCTGCTCTGAGAGGGCTGGCTAACCCTAGAATCCTCTCAACTACCGCTCGCTCACTCTCTCTCTCTCTCTCTCTCTCTCTCTCTCTCTCTCTCTCTCTCTCTCTCTCTCTCTCTCCCTTTATGTTCCAAAATTATCTTACTAAACTCTTTCTAACGTAAAGATCAATAGTATTATGTAATTAATTGTCGATAATGTATAATTAAACTCGATATATTAGCAATTTATCGATAAAATATTTTTTATGTATGAATACTATGTTTCATAAAACTCCAATTATCTCTTTTATAACTGCATATTATATAATATCAACTTGCGCGACACATTATTATTAAGCTAATATGTATAAATGACTCCATTTTTGTCGTAAGGTAATAAGTTAGCATCGCATGAAAGAGCACAGCGTATATTTCTCTAGAAAATTCTCCGAGCACGATCTTCCGTCAGCGAATCTCTCCTTTCACGTGTTTTTCATCTATCTTTTTCATAATACCGTGCACCGGCCGCGCGATACGCTCGGGCGATTTCGACGCTCATTGTCGCGGCGAATTCTTGCCGCGCGATTTTCAATAACGTGTCTAGCCAGCTACAGTTTTTTTACCGAGCTTCCGCACGTCGTATACATACGCGCATTACATACACACGTACATACATACAGACACAAGCGCACGTGTATATGAGAAAGCAGGCGGACGAATTTCCAGCGATGTTTTAATGCTCGTCGCTCCGCGTTCGCTCCTGCAATTCGTTCGACTTTCATAGAAGGAAAGATTTACGAGGATTTTAGCACTGGACGAACTCGTGTTTCGGGCACACGCGTGCGGCTTTGCATGCACGGACACACGGATGACGCGTCGAGAGACGTGGACGCGCGTCATAAACAAACCCTTTTCCTCCCGCTCTGATATCGGCCGAAAGCCTCTCGGCACTCTATTCCGTAACTCTCTTATATTGTCACTCTCTGGATGTTGTTGGACGCGAATTTTCTGAACGAGAAACGAACGCCGTCGTGTCTGATATCGTATCATTGGACGCGAGCGAAGGATTGAAACGGAAGACGCTGTCACCGGACGGATGATCCCGTCCTGATGAAAAGTGAAAAATAAAAGAGATTTTTTCTCTTTTCCATTTTTCTCTTTTCTTATATCTATCTCGGAGAATTATACCACACTTCCTTAGGCGCCCCATCGAACTTTCCTTTGTCTATACCCCAGCGGGATTTTCTTATTTAAAGTTCTTCCAAACTTCTGCAGGCTATGTGTCATAAAGAATATTTAATGTTCTGCTAAGACTACATCATCTAAATTATAATGGTTTTTATATGTTTGTAACTTATATGATTATCAGGTATATTATCTCTTTGAAATCGAAATTTGAAAAAGAAAAATAATATTTTATGATTCAAACATATAATATGGACCTTTTTTATCTATCTATTACTTAAAGATATATATAATATTAAATATAATTTCCTATAAATCTTGAATAATAATAAAAACTGTTCCGACAAATATGATAAGCATGATTTGAAGCAGATAATTAATTTTAAATAGTTAATTAATCTCTTAAATTATTTTTCAAATAATTTGTGATAATTTTATCTATATATATGTATAATCTGTAAATATTCCTAGTCACCGATAATCTACTAACGATCTAGGATCAATTTTTTCCATTAATATTTGGATTTTAAATTATTAAAAATATCAAATATATCTTTATATTTTCACAGCTGGATTATCAGTAATCTATAACACAGAGAGAGCTTAAATATTAAATTATGTTAAAATAATTATGCCGGTTGTGCCTTTAAACATCTCGTGTAATTTAAATATTCAAGCGAAAATTGTCGATAGTACTTCATATACATATATATACGCACGTATATAATTACTATACATTATTAAAGTACTAGAACTGTGGTACGGTCAGATAAATGCACATTAATCGTACATTCGCATCGTTGACATATCCATCCATAGTCGTGAATTTTAAAGAGCAGCAGATTGTGTATGTGTGTGTGTGTGTGTGTGTTTGCAAGCGTAAGACATTAAAGCAGAAGAATTCCAATCGTTTCGTAAGAATTTCAAGACGCAAAGATCTCCAAGCATTTCATCGTTTCCAATCAACCGATACCGTCCGCACTCATTGTAAGAATTCGTTTCGTGCGTCACACGAAATTTTAATGTGGTTGAACGATAAGAGCGTTGACGTTAAACGAATTACGCCGTAAAAGTTGACATCGGATAAAACGACGGAGAAATACCAATGACATCGAACTCGTCGGTCGACATAGATTTTGCCTCCTCGTAACTCGAACGAGTCTCAGTTTTTGCGAGCAGCTATTGGCGCTAAAGGCACCATCGATCGTCATCGCTAACGTCAGTGATGACAGCAGTGAAGTGGCGATCGGGTCGTGGTGTTAAGCTCTCGCCGGATAAATGTGCGCGATGTACTACTACGCCAGCAAGCTGACTGCGGCGGCTTTAAGCGGCGGCTTCATCGGTGGTGGAGGTGGCGGCGAGGGCGGCGGGAGCGGCAACAATAGCGGCGACGGCGGCGGCGGGGTCTGTCGATGCCACGAGGCCCAAAAGGAGCAGCGCTCCTCGCCAAGGAGGTCCACGACCCCGCAACCGGTCCAGCCGACACGGCATCATCATCAGCCGCGCGCCTCGCGCGTCTACACCCCTACCCTCGGTCCCACCATCACCGAACACGTGGTTATCGAACATCCCCGGCCCAATCACTATCATCGTCATCGAACTAAGCACAAGGTATGTGAACAGATAGCTAGAAATACTCCGTGTACGTTATTCTTCACAAGTTGGGATTGTATAATTTATTGTAAAAATATTTCAAAGCAGAAGAAATTATATTAATATTTCACCAAGTCTTTTTTGATTTTATTATTATTATTGTCTCGATGTAAGTTCGTACGTAAATGTCTAGTTAAATTAGAGAAGTGTCTAGTTTAGTATTTCACAGAAGTTTTGTGTGAAAGTTTGGGAATAGTTTGCATATTGAAATTTTAATGTTGTTGGAACTTTTAAATGCCAAGCGGTTTAAAGCTGATGCATCACTATGTCGAATATTATTTTATTCGGCAATAGAATCGTTTATAGTTAATTCGCATTGCTAATATCCAGTTGTCTTCTGAATAAAATATTTATGTTGGCGATGTATGTATGCGTGTGTGAGATATTCGATTGTTCTATTTATTATCAATTTACAAAAGGCTTCTTCGTAAATTTTTGTGAGAAAATTCAACGAAATATACCGAAAAGCGATTCAGGCGCTCTCGATAACACAATTATCGATTTAAGCTGCGCTCACTAATGAGTTCAAATAATCCGATGAAGGATGCCGAATATATTTCGACTCTATAATCTGCAAAATGCAACAGAATTGGAGTATCAATTCTAACCATTATCAACTCACTACTCCGATAACGCCTCTGACTCCAGAATGCATATCTAATCGGCAAACTTTTGTCTCTAGGTCGGTTAGAGTACTCCGGAAATTCGGAAAGCTCGATTGTCGAGCCTGATCGAATTTCCGTAGAGTTTCATGCATGCCCATCGAAAAGTTTCCTCGTAATTTCGCTTACGTGTGTCTTCGAATTTGATTAATGGCACAGTTCGCGAATTAGATGCTCTGTGCAAAATGATGGTCGCGAGCGCTCGAGACACGGCACTTGTATTAAAACATCGTAGATAAGGGAGGAGGAGCGTTGCATTTGCACTAACGTAGTTAAAGGGGCCACTAGATCGAAACTAGAGATCGATCGCGGCTACGTAGAGTTAATCTACACCGCGTCACGGACTCTGATAAACTCGACCCGGAATCCTCCATGGAAATAACACAGATGCTCGGTGGAAATTAATCTCTCTCGAGCGAGGTCAGCGATCGCGGATCCGAAAGCCGGCAAGATGTCTCGTAAAGCCAAAATAGAGATCCTATTAGGTCTCGAGTTTATCCCTCCTGAACGAGGGGTTAGGGCTAAAGCATTAATATTTCTTGCTGCTAAGCTCATACGAACATGAGATCGAACTGCTTTTTATTTCTCTCTTTCAATTAATATTTATATTATAATATTGCAACGTATATAATGACAGTTTGCAAATGTTTTGCATGAGTACATGTCACTGTCACATAATTAAACTTTATAATTTTTAATAACAATCTTTGAAATCAAATATATAAATATATACTGCTAAATCATCGGTACATGGTGTATGGATAATATAACATAAATAAGGATAGTATAAAATTAAAGAGAATAAATTTTTTACGCAAAACTTGCCATGATCAATATATCATTAATAAATTATTGTAATAAATATAATATTGCGTTGAGGGACATATTATTTATTATTTGAGGTATAAATTCGAGATGAGAATTGAGAGAGACAAGTTTATACCGCGCACGAAATATAAATCGCGCCTCGCGGGACAATACGGTTATTAAACACTGAATGGCAGCGTCAAACGTCTGTAATTAGCAGATAAACGATATCGATCCTTTGACCCAACGTGCGTAATAACATCTGCTGGGCACATCACTCTACATTTCCCTAATACATTATCACACATCAAAGTGAATCGACTCTATATATCGTGCGATATTCGGAATACTATCCGCCTGATGTGCCGCGACAAAACTTTTAATTAAACGGCATTTGACACATTGTACGTCAACGTGCGTTTGCAGTTAGTTTAGTATCGCCGCTCTCGCGTACACGCGAATAAAACGCAAGAATAGTTACTCGAAATCTTACAATAAATTATTACAGCACATCCTTCCTGTGACGTCAAATTTTACACACTATCGCCGATCTTATCTTTGTTATTTTATCGCAAGTTTTTAATGAAGCACTGACGTGTTTTTTTTGTTTTTTTTCGACGTTCTCGCAGGATCAACGAAAAAGTTTTATGCCTTCCGTGGTCGAGGGGTGTTTTTTTGAAGGAATGCGATTAGCGCGACGAGGCAATTAATTTGAATCGCACCCTCCCAAGACGACGGCCTCCGCTAATTTAATTTTAATTTCCACGACCCTTCGTGTTCGTTCCCTCAACCTGAGGCTGGATGACGTGCAAACAACTGGAAAGATAATAGAAAATTATTGAGTCGAGAATGAAACAGCAAAAATTATTTTGTGTCTTATACGACACATAAATCTTTTTACATTTGTAAAAAGATAATGCTTTTTAAGATTTCCATTATTATTCAATTACAGATTCATTTCAGTAGCACTTTGTACAAATCATCGTCGTAATTTTCGCGTGTCCGCGAAAAATAATTCATTCAAGCAGTCGAATTTGATAGACGGTTCAAAAAGGAGATTTCTGCAAGCATAGGATTTTCTCGCCGACTTTTGCGCGAGGATCGGCTGGACTTTATCCACGATTCAAACGCAGATCAAAGGCCACGATCTATACCTTACGAGGGACGAGGAAATTTCACGAGCATCAGAAATCCTTCTCTGTTCTTTTATTTCTCTCAATTCATTGAAAACCAAGACCTGCTGAACGTCTTGGGTTTTACATAATGGTGATCTAGAAAAAAACTCGTAATTTTGTTCTACGGACTTCGCATGAGTAGCTAAAATAAAATACTAAATTATGAATACAAAACATTTCTTGTAATTATCCAAATCAAACGTTCCTTTCAATTATTTTGAAATAAAGATATTTCAGAAATTGTGTGTTATATAAAAATACGAATAAACGAATCGTTGTTTAATTTTTATGGCAAAGGTAAGACGAAGATAAGACGATACAAAATTGATTTTGCACAACTTTAATATCTACAGAGAACAATGTATCCAATATGAGCACGTGATGAAAAAAAAAGGTTTACAAAAATGGACAAAGTTTTTACAAAAATATTCTCTCTCCGAATAACACCACATAACTGTATAGTATCGCAATACTACTAATTTACAGCCTACTATCATGCGCTCGTGAATGCGTTTTCTCTCCCTCTAAATTTTGCTCGCGAATTTCATTATTACCAGCGAAAAAAGTGTGAATTTGAAGTACACGATACAGAATAAAACATAATGCAAGTGTGTTTCTCGCAATGCGTCACGTTGGAAAATTGTGTCTGTTTGTGGTTACGTGAAATGCATAGCCGTGATGTTAAAAATACATTCTTAAAACAGTATGTCTAATAAATATCGGATCAGTCAGATTGAAATACACCCTTTTATATCCGTTTAAATAAAAATATAAAATCGTAACAATCCAATCGATATAATCCGTATGTAAATATGTGTATGGTGTGCGCAAGTAGCGCATAACGAAAAATTTATATTTTCTATTCGGATATTGGTTCACAATATTACTATCATCAACATTGTTTATTGAAAGAATATGTAAAATTTAAAAAAAAAAATCATATTTTTCTATTAGAAATGTAAAACAAAAAATATTATATTAGAAATACATATTACTTGATTATTAATTATACTAATTTATTATTAATTATACTAGTTTAATAAATTACGAGGAACTATAACAGCTGTACTGATTACTTTATTATTTCTCAAATATTAATATTTGACGTGTCTTTATATCGATGCAACAAATTCTTTTTGAAGAAACTTATATAGATATTGTATATATTTTTGTTGTTAATTTTACCGTAATTTTAGTGTTCTGTCATTTTTATATAAAACACACATCAACATTTCCAACACGAGACATCATATTTCGTTGACACATCGTGAAACATCAAAGTCATGGATCATTTCGTCACGGAAAACATTACACTCGCGCAGAGTACTCGCCAAAGCCGTTCGAGTATGTCAGAAACTACACAAGTGTGCGCACCGAGGGTATAAAAGTTTTAAGCCGAGACAGATAGGTCAGTCGACGGGATATCCGATCCCTAGTGGTTGCCGCTATACCTCTATTTCCTTTTTTTGTCGATTCTTTTTTTACTTTTTCTCTCTCTCTCTCTCTCTCTCTCTCTTTCGTTTCCTCGCCAAAGAAATTTCCTTTTTACATGTACGTAAGGGAAGCTGTGTATTCATATACGATTGCGCCGCTATATGGTCATTTATCGAATGCTTCGAAATTTTTAATATAAGAGAAAGGAACAAGTACTCCGATGACAATATAGTAAACTGATTTTTTGTCTTTATGTTTTCGCGAATTTTTCATCATCCAGAATTAATCCTAAAGATACGATTTTAAAATTGCGCACGAAACGATTACGGATTAATTCACAATTCAAAAGCTATCAAAGTAGGAACTCGCGAATCATATATTGAAATACCACAGTGCGGTGGCGCAATTTTGTCATTTCTTTCCTCGGGAACCAGTTTCCTCGTAGAGTAGCGTCGAATCAAAAACATCCCCGCATACGGTGCGCATATGTACTATGCGGGAAAAGCAATTGGGAAGATAGATTCATACAAGCTGGAAGCTCTCTCACAATGGCATCTCCAGCACAATGGACAGAGATCGTGAGAAATCACGTTTCTCGTCGCTAGTTCCTTCAACGGATCCACGAATGTATCAGATTCGTTGTGCGCATAATTTCTTTTTAACGGAACTTGGTTCATTTATTTATCGTATAACTTTATTTTTCAGTTGCCAAAGTATATTAGCGATTATATTTTAAAATAAAATTCTATTATAATAATGTTTCTGAAATTAGCTGAGGGGAAGAAGGGTAATTTCAAATTTATTTACATACAGTCTTGATGCTTGAAAATATTTTACATAACATTTTTACATAAAATAATTTCAATTCGAAAAAAGCTAATTAAACTTCACAAATTTTAATTAAACAATGCAGCTAATAGTTAATTCCTATAAAAGTTTCACGGAAGGTATAAGAAAAACTTGTTTAAATGCAAATTATCATATTGCTCATATAAAGTTCGAAGTTACTCAGAGAGGTAATGTTACTTTGGCGAAAGTTACTTCAATTTATTGTACGATTCGTCAGCATTTATGCGTGTACCATATGCACGCGCGCGTCAAGCGATCGTGTGCGATATATACGGCGGTCCCGGGTCGATCAAAACATCGCCGGAGTTAATTGCTGGCTCGTTAATTACTCGTCTGGATTTAACCACGAAGTATGACGCTGAATATAGCACGGGTGCATCAATCCTGCGTCGGAAGATCTGAATTCATTAAGTTCGATTAAAAACAGCGAGAATAAACGGCCGTTCCGGCCGATTTATGAATGGGTAATTGTCGTATCAAGATATTAAGATAACGTATCTAGGCGTTAATTATTGATTGCACTCTGCTCTCATACGGATATTAATCTTTAGATATACATCTATCATAATTTTAAAATATAATATAAAAGTTTATTTATAACGACATTGAAATACAAAATTTTATATTGCCATATATGATTAAAGTCAGATAATTCTATTGACGATTACATAAATTGTATATAATGTACAATAATTAATATCAATTAATGTCAGAAATTAATATTATTGAGAGATACGATTTTATCACACTATTATATTATATTTTAAATTGACGTTCCATTTTTTTATAATCGATGTATATGGTAAGTAATAATCTATAATTATTATCCAAAATAGAAGCTAATATGCTCACATCTCATTTGACATTGATTTATTTAAAAAATGCAATTAACAATAGGACGAAACAAGTGTAAGGTGATGCGAATGTGAAGCATTCGAAATAGCAATGATATTGCGTTATATTGATCGATAACAACGAAACGATAAGCGACATTCGATGACTATTTGAAAAAAAACATGTCGACTAATGTTCAGAAAAGGAAGAAAAACAATGGTTAATGAGGTATCAGAAGCATTGCGCGTTTGTCTTCCTCGTTATCGTTACTGCGATGTTGCAGTTACGCCGATAACAGAGTGGAATCGAAGTAGTAAGAGGATAATAACGAGTTCTAAAGCCCATCGATAAATCGCCTCGACGTTTCTTACCGTCATCGGCCGCTGGAAAAAGTTTTAGATCGACGACGACGTCGTCGTTGGTGAAATTTTCCTCCTATATACGATGCTTCCGAAAACTGTTCGTCGCGGCCTAACTTGCGAAACAAAGAGCATCGGCAATTCCTTCCGAAATCTGTACAAATGGCCGATATCCACCGAAAATTTGTTAAATAATCATACAGAAGTTTATCTAATTCAGACAATGTAAAAGGGTACGCTCGTAAACTTTGTGCGGGAAAAAGCGTCGACGAAGCATAATTGGTTTGTGTTTCTAAAGAAACTTTGTTTCTATTGCTGCCAGAGACAAAATAAATTTCAAGCGAATATTATGAAGTACACACACTGCATAGGACGTAAATAATAGCATAATTATTGCGATCGCTTTGTTAACGAAGTAAATCTTGTAGTATGCTACAATGCAAAACGGTTCCTTCAAATTGTTACGGCGATTGCTAATAATAATTTTTGGGATAATTTTAACATTGATTTTTTCTTAACTCAATCGAGGATATAATTATTTTATATTATTGATTTATTATCAACATCAGATATTATATATAGTTATTTATACACATATTGGATTTAAATTTTTGTTAAAATAAAATCTATTTGGGATTCAAAAAAAAAAAATCTAATGAATTATTTGTGTATATTATACATATATAAATTAACCTTAATTAGATTAGCTGTCAAATTGCCGTTAAGAAAAAATTGTCATTTTTATTTATATCAATGCAATTATTATTCGTGTTGATGATATGTTTAAAAGAGGTAGAACTGCAGCTTTTTTATTACAAATCTCAAAATGGTCTATTTTATTATTTGTTTTTATATCCTGAAGTTGTCTATTATTTTTATTTTCCGTTAGTGTGTTGCGTATGTAAATACAACTCTCACATATCCTATTTGCATTTTTCTACTTCAGCAATGCGTCGTTCTTCAAGCTTTTGAGTCAGAATGGAAATTTTTATTCCTGCCGCGAATAAAAAAGGATATGTTGCAAGCGGTTGACAGCCACACTTCCGTTCGTTATATATTTTTACATCAGAATATATGACTAAATTAAACATGTAGTTTCTGGATAGGAATGCACGTATTCCCTTTTCATGAAAAGCCTTTTATAAAGCAAAAGAACACGTAAAATGAAAAAACGAAACGACATACATATATCTATTTTCCAATGAGATGGCTGTGACAACAAAAAGAATTCACTATATAAAATAAAATACAAAAAATATATTTGACGTGTCCAAGCATCGCATCCAAAGCATAAAGAGTGGAAAAATGCAATTATACCTCGTATATAAAAATGCAACATAGATTATAACACAAATACAAATAAGATTTTAGCGATATTAATTACAAGATGAAATCAAGATGATTAACTTTCTTTTGAAAAATGTATAATTATTATATTTTTTAAGATATTGTGTGTGGACCCCCAAATATAAATTTAATTAAGCAAATTATTGTAGGTAAATGAAACGAATTCTCTCTCAATATTTCATTATTATTTTACAGTTTCAATATGATTTTTTATGATAATGTAAAAAAATTATAAATATGATATTTGTTATAAAGAATGATTTTTAAACGATAAATATCCCGTATAATATGTAACACTGTGTGTATTATATTTAGTACTATATTTGTTCATCGCGAAAGAAAAGTTGACTAAATTCGTTCAACTATTACCATTTTTTTAAATTGAAATATTAAAATCAAATATACTAAGTCATGTTAGATTTAATATGTCCTATTTTTGACTTTAATAATTAAATATTTCAATTTAAAAAATGATAATTAGTTGAACGAATTTAATCAAGTTAAGAACTTTTTTTCTTAGTGAAGAAAACTAATATTTAGTAATATGTATATATGCATTTGAGTGTATGTCTGTGTTTATATGTATGTATATATAGCGTTGAATTTGTAAAAGGCTAATTTTTCAGTTACCAGCATATATTTTATTATGGCAAAAGGTTTTGTTGTCTTG